>NC_072402.2:18291184-18595131 GCF_028858775.2 Pan troglodytes | reverse complement strand
CTCTAAAATGGGTTTTTTCACATTTGGACCAAGATTGTTTTATGTCACGGAGTGATCTTTCATGATGTTAGGAGGGTAGAACACTGTAGGAGCTGCATGAAAAACTACACAGAGAAACACAAACCCCAGAGACCCTGTCTAATCTCTTCATTCATTTCCACACATTCGCCTCCAAAGAGCTGGTCCCAATGTAACCAATGCTAATGGCTGAAATAACATATTGATGTGTGTTTCGTGCATGTCTAAAACAGAAATGCATACAATAACAATATATTGTTATACTGCATGATGTTTTATTTTTAGTTTATTTTGCAGATTACTGTATTAAAAATATAATGTCCTCTCACTGTAGGATTTGAGCATTAAATATTTTGTGTAATTGAAGCCTATTTGTAATTATACTGACATGTAATTGCCAAATACCATGTATATAAGATAAATGGTAATAAATATATAGCAAAAATAAAATGGAGTTCCAGTTTTTGGGGTGACTCCTAAGGAAATTCAATGTCATCACTCTATCTTCACAATGAGAAAAAAACTGAAAAAGCAAAGAATCAATATCTCCTTGGAAATCTCTCTAAGTGATGATGTCAGTGGCAAATACAAAGAGCAAACAAAAAGATTTCATGGTTTTCTGTCTTCAAAGTATGCTATCAATCTGTAGGAACCAAAATGGCATAACACTGGCATAAAAACAGACACTTAAGCCACCGGATCAGAGCAGAGAGTCTAGAAATCAGCCCATCCATATACAGCCAACTGATAGTTTAAAAGGGTGCCAACAACCCACCACCACGAAACCACAGTTTCTTCCATCAATGGCGATAGGGAAACCTGGCAGCCACATGAAGAAAAATGAAATTGGACCCCTATATCTTACTGTACACAAGAATAAATCCCAATAAATTAAAAACTTGAAACTATCAACCAACTAGAAGAAAACAGGGGACATCCTCATTGACTCTGGTTAAGCCAAAAACTTTTGGAATATGACCCAAAAGCACAGACAACAAAAGGGTGAATAGACAGACGGATTGCATCCAACTTAAAAAAAAAATCTGCAAAGCCGACAAGACAATAAACATCATGAAGAGACAAAATCAAAATGAGAGAAAATATTTGCAAACCCTACATCATATAAGGGATTAATTACTCTCCAAAATACTCTAGGAACTCAAACGACTCAATAGCAAGAAACAACACAATTTAAAAACCGGGCAAAGGACCTAAATGACATACCTTTGTGAAAAGAAGACATACAGTGGCCAACTGGTATGTATATACATATATATGCTCAACATCGCTAATCATCAGAGAAATGCAAGTTAAAACTGAAAGAAGATACCACCTCACACTCATTAGGATGTCTATGATCAAAAAGTCAAAAGACAACACTTGTTGATGAGGATGTGGAGGAAAGGGAACCCTTGCACTATTCATGGGAACGTAAATTAGGACAGCCATTATAGGAAGCAGGATGGACGTTCCTCCAAAAATGGAAAGAATAGAGCTACCATATGATCCAGCAATCCCACACTGCCAGGTATATACCAAAAGGAAATGAAATCAGTATTGAAGAGATATCTGCACTCCCACGTTAATTCACAATAACTAAGATATGGAATTCACCTAAATGTCCAAAAATGGATGACAGGATGGGGTAAATCTGATATACATGCACAATGGAATACTATGCAGTCTTAAAGAAGGACATCTTGTCATTTGTGACACATGGGTGCACCTGGAGAACATCATGCTACGTGAAATAAGCCAGGTGTAGGAAGACAAATACCACGTCATCTCAATGATATGTGGAATCTCACAAAGTTAATCTAATAGATGTCAAAAAGAAGAATTCTGGTTGTCAGGGGCTGGGTGGCTGTGGGTGAAGGATTGAGAAGACGTTTGTCGAAATACACAACATTTCAGTTATATAGGGAGAATAAGCTCAACGACTATATTACAACATGGTGACTATAGTTTAACAATAGATCATATTCTTGAGAAGTGCTATTAGCCTGGATGTGAAATGTTCTCACCAAAATAATACATATGTCAGGTAATGGCTGTCAGTTACCTAATTTAGATATTAGACAATGTGTACATACTTTATAACAGCATTATGTACATAAGAAATATATACAATGAGATGTGTGTATTTTAAATACAAAGAAATAAATCAATAGTTGAGTGGTTGCAAGAGACCGAGGGTCAAGGGGGAGTGCAGAGACGGGACACAGTGCATTTGTACAGAAGTGAAACTAGTCCACAGAATGCAATAACGGTGGATACATGTAATTACACCTTTGCTCGAGTCCATAGAATGTACAACACCCAAGTGAGTCCCTAAGGAGAGCTATGGTCTTGGAGTCAGAGTGCTGTGTCCATGCAGGTTGAATGACTGTAGCCAACATACTACTCTGGAGCAGAAAGTTGATAGTGAAGGGGGCTATGCATATGTGGGGAAAAGGGATAAGGGAAATCTCTGCTTCTTCTGCCTGATTTTGCTGTGAACCTAAGGTTTTCTACAAAAGTAGCTCTCCTTTTAAAACAGGAATGTGAACTTATTTTGTGAGTATTGATTATCATGGGATTTCCTGTTCTGGGCATGGTCTGTGCATTGCATAGAAGGGCATTCAATTTCTACTACAAGTATCAGAGAAGCCTGTTAATAGTGTATCAAAATAGGGGCCTTTTGTATGTGTATTGTTTGATTGTTTGTTTGTTTTTGTTTGCTTTACTTTTTCTCATGGAGCCAGAAGTATGAAGGTAGCAGCTGTGACCTGGGTTCGGCAGTTCAGTGAACTCAGGGCCTTCACTGGGCCTCATGCCATTTCCAAAATGGGCAATGGAAACAAGGCTCAGCCCTGGCGTCAAGGTAAAAAAAGGAGCCAGGATGCCTCAGTGACAGGCATATATGACCATTTGATCAAAAAGTCTCAGCTTCCCCCAAAGGCTACCCCCAAATTTCCACGAATGTCACTTTGGGGGAGAAAACATGTCCCCCAGAGCATCCCTAATAGAGGAGTGACCTTTTTGATTTTCCATCCATCCCTCCCGGTTTCAACTCATCCTCAGAGAACCTGAGAGACACCTCACGATGGCACCCTTGGTGTTTTGCGGCAGTCACAGAAGTCATCTAATGTGCAACTGTATTGAAATGTCTTTTTCATTGTAACTTCCATGATGATCATGAAATGTCAACTTTTGGGATCTCTTTGGCACCTAGATTCTAGCTAACTCTCACCTATCATCTCTCCCATGAGGCACAGTCCAGAGGTTCAGCCCTCCCCGGGCTGCATGCAGAACCCAGGACTTGATCGGGTTTTCACAACCCTGATGAGGTTGAGGGTCTGGCGAAGCAGTGAGAGCAATGGAAGGTAGCTGCGTGGGTCTAATGCAATCATCTGAGCCCCTTATCATAGGCTGGACTTGGCTGAGACTACACAGATGTCCAGCCAGAGCCAGGCTGCCTCGGGGGAGGGAGATTCCCCACAGCTGATGTGTAGACCAAGGAAGCCCAGGACCCCCGGGAGACCGAGCAGCAGGACCTCTGACCCACACACTTGCGAGCTGGTAAGTCTGGGGCTGGCTTGGAAGGGGTTAAGTGTCTGAAGAGTCTTCTGCATGGATCTCAACTCGCAGACTCTCTGATTTTTGTCCACAGCCCCACCATCATTGCAGTCTGAAACCAGCGCTGCCTCCAGTTAACCTGGCTCAGCCCAAGGACAGGAGAGAGACCACAGCCCCAGGCCACTGCACGCACCAAGCCAACAGCCAGCAAAGCCACGGCCTGGCAGGCGCCACGAAGACCCTGGCCACTAAAGCCGCCAGCAAAAGAGCACGTCCTACAGGAGGGATCAAGAAGCCTCACCGCTACAGGCCTGACAATGCGCGAAATCAGAAAGTACCAGAAGTCCACGCAGCTGTTACTCCTCAAGCTGCCCTTCCAGCGCCTGGTGTGCAAGATCTCCCAGGCCATCATCCTGGTCCTGCGCTTCCAAGCGCTACCATTGGCGACCTGCAGGAGCCCAGTGAGGCTTACCTGGTGCACCTCTTTGAAGACACCTAGCTCTGTGCCATCCATAAAAGCCCTGGCCTCTTCTCCCCTATATATGTATATTAGTGCTCTGCTTTGTACCCTCTTCCATAGGAAACAAAATTCCATCAGTTGATCATTTAAGCCTTTCTAATTTGGGTACAAATTTTAGTGTAGTTGTACTTGTATGCTTTGTACTTTATACTTCTAAAGATTAGACCCTAGATAATATGTGCTTGGAATAGTGGAGCTAGCTTACTTAAACTTTATTTAGGCATTTTGTGGGGGCAAAGGCAGGCAGTGAGGATGTTAAGCTTATCCCAAAATAGTGAATTTTGGAAAATAGTCAACTACAGTCACTTTATTTGTGAGGTATCTTGTCACCAATTAACCAGCACCAATCAGAGATCACATTTTTCTAGGCAGTCTCCAACTGTACATTATGAGGTAGACTTTAAGAATAGTGATGAAGCTCCAGGAAAAAATTCATTGTCATTAACATGTAATACAATCAGCCATGAAAGCTGTCAAAGATTTCTGCTGGAAAGATACCACTTTCTACAGACTTCTTTCCAGAGAGCCGTGACTATATGATACTATATATTGAGAACATTTAGTATGTGATTATTAAAAAGTCAGAAAACAACAGATGTTGGCAAGGCTGTGGAGATATAGAAACACTTTTACAATGTCTGTGAGAGTGTCAATTAGTTCAACCATTGTGGTAGACAGTGTGGCGATTCCTCAAGGATCTAGAACCAGAAATACCATTGGACACAGCCATCTCATTACTGTGTATATACCCAAAGGATTATAAATCATTCTACTATAAAGACACATACACACAATACATTGCAGCACAGTTTACAATAGCAAAGGCTTGGAACCAACCCAAATGCCCATCAATGATAGACTGGATAAAGACCATGTGGCATATATACACCACGGAATACTATGCAGCCATAAAAGAGAATGAGTTCGTGTTCTTTGCGGTGACATGGATGACACTGGAAACCATCATTCTCAGCAAACTAACACAGGAACAGAAAACCAAACACCACATGTTCTCACTCATAAGTGGGAGTTGATCAATGAGAACACACGGAAACAGAAAGGGGAACATCACACACCGTGGTCTGTCAAGGGGTGGGAGGCAAGGGAAAGGACAGCATTAGGAAACATCCCAATGCATGTGGAGCTTAAAGCCTAGATGATGGGTTGATTGGCGCAGCAAACCACTAGGGAACATGTAAAGCTTTGTTACAAACCTGCACATTCTGCACATGTATCCCATAACATACAGTAAAAAAGAAAAAAAAGAATCTGTAAGAACGCTGAACCTTCTCAGCTAATCCAATTTTCCTTTCTGAGAAAACAACACTGTGTTCCTGCTCCTGAGCTGACCTCTGAGACCTTGATGGGAACTTGTTTCTGTCTTCAGCAGTTCAGCTTTACTCAGACCCCATTCAAAATACTGAGTTCCATGAGAGGCCAGAGAAATGTTATAGGCTTGTGTGTGGAATCACCATAGCACTGCTCTCTACAGATGCTTCTCTCCACCTCAGGCTGCTTGGGCCAGGTTCTCTTTTCCTCTACTGTTCAGAAAGTGCTAGACCTGCAACACCTGACAAAATACAGCTTCCATGACTCCTCAGTGCCATGGAAAAGGAATGAGCTGAGAGCAATCTAAAGGCTGGGAGATATTAAGTCTCTTGGATCTTACTTCTTTTGGTTGCTCCAGCACTTTAATTCCTGAGAGAGCCCTCCCATCTCCATCAGTTCTTCCAAGAACCTGTACCCTCCTTGTGTCTCTAAGACACACTGGTCTAACTTGTTAGATGCCTTTACAAGAAAGTTGGTGAAATAAAAGGAAAGCTAAACCATGTCAGAATATGGAGGTATGAAACAGAATTTCCCCATACTTGGTAACGTTTAGAAATTTGTGTGATACCCAAAGGCAGATTCTATGTACACTCAGTCCTATTTTCAGAGCAAAAGCTGAGTGTATGAGGAAATAAAACTGTATTTTATGGGGGTATCTTTGGCTTCAGGAAGAAAGAGTAAATATTATTCTCCATTCAATATTAGAGCTGAACTATGGGGTCTTTTTGATCCTTTTTGCTTACACGCTGTGAATCAGAGGGCACATGGCAAAGGTAAACAGGCAGAAACAGCATCGTGGATATTGGTGAGCTGTGCTGGGAAGGTTCACAGTGATTCTATAATAACTCTGAGGTCTTTATTCGATAATGAAAAATTACTCTTTTCCATCATAAAGGTAAAGCAGAGTATGTACAAGTAGAGTATTGAATAACTTTGTCACTCGTGATGAACCTACTTGGTCCAATACTTTAACAACTTCCCCAATGTCTCCGTACTCAGGTTTGATTTCCTGAGTGGCTCATTGGTAGAATGAATAAAATCAAGACTCCTCTAAAGCAATGTTTGGAACTAAATTTCAGTGTCTCCAGAAGCACTGGTAAAATCACCATGTGTAGCGAACGTGCAGTATAAATAGGCTCTGTCTGTGTCTTTGGAACTGCCCATATGATCATTACAAATGGAGGCTTGAGGAAAGGTGGTTTTGGAATTGGTTTCTCTCTAGTCTTACACGATGCACCTATACTATATTGCATTATGATAAACTAAAGGGTCACTTGCTGACGTAAAGCAAAGTAGGCAGGAATGGAAGAGTCAACATGGAGAAAAAAAATTCTTTGTGATTATATTTTTATTTCTACAGTTTGGAAAACAGTTTAACTGCTTTTGTGATGACTAAAACAAATACATATGAGCATTGAAAATCAGAGAGGGACAACAAATGGGAAACATTTCTGGAGGCTTCGCTTACCGAAACCCAGACATCAGCATACAAGGTAAGACACAGCAACACCAGGCTTCAGAATGAATCCGTACAAATCTCCTGGAAAGGGCTTCCCTCTCCGAATGCAGCTACCTGTCCACAGGATGCTCAAGGCCCAGGCACCTTTATTCTTCCAACTAGAAAGACTGAGAAAAATGCCTCAATATGCCCCTGGAGTCCCAAACATTTAGCCAAGGCCACTGTGAAACAATCTGCTGTCTTCACCTAGGTAAGGTCAACTTCACAGTATCAGACACTAAGATTGTGGGTGAATCCAGGGTGGACTGAGATAAGGAAGCTCCAGCAAATGCAGTCCTGTCATTGGAAGATGAATGCGATACTTATTCCTGCACAAACAGACCCTGCCCTCTGGCCTTGGGCCTAGAACATGATTTTTTTATAGTTGCTGTTGGGGAAGAGGCCCTTGGGCTTTAACCTGCGAACGGCCTCCCTTAAATGCTTGGGCTGCAGCGGGGGCGTCTCTCCCCACATCTCGCACACGTCCAGGGCCTCTTCCACCACCTCTCCGACAAAGACCTTAGCTATTCCAGCCATAGCAATGGCGGTGTTCTCAGACACCGATCTGCCACTGATAGACTGCATCAGACCCGCAATGCGTGCTCTCGGGAAAGCTGAGCGGCGACACACTTCGTAGCGGGCCAGCTGCTCCTCAGACATGGCAGAAAGCAGGGCTGTCATCCTCTGAACCTCCTCTGCATCCACGGTGGGCTTCCTCTCCTTCTTCTCCTTGGTATCTGTTTTCTGTCTTTTGGCTGCAGGAGGAGCTGAGGCTGATGCTTCATTGTCACCTTCTGTGAGGTCCATGACATCCTGACTCCTGAGCTCACTTTCCTGATCCCTGGGTTCTTCCAAGTTCCCATCTAGTTCCTCAGGGATTCCATCGTTGTTGCTGCCCTTCAGACCTTGGGGCATGGCGAACATCTCAGCAGACACACCTGTTTGCCTGCCTGTCTCCATGGGTGAGATTCAAGTCTGCTCCACGACAGCAACTGTAGAGGCAGAAGTTCTGGCTGGGGTGGTTCGATTATGGATCTGCAATGAGAACCTTTCAAAGAGTTTAGCTGCTGTGTTTCTGCTGAGCCAGTTTAACCATAACTGGACACAGCCCCCTGCCTCCCCTTCCCACACACAAACACACACACTGAATGTTCTCACTTCCACAATGTGAAGAAACTTGTGGAAGGAGAGTATATTAGTTTTAGATCAATGCAGAATCAATTCTCACCAATTTGGGATATTTAAAACAAACACCAGCTCACAAGTCAGAAGTACTGCTAGGCCAAGTGACTGCCTCCTGCTCAGAGTCACACGAGGGACCTCCAGGATGGGTCTGGCTGTGTGGTCGTTACCTTCACGTGAGAAGTGTCTGTCTTCGATCTCATTCGAGTTGGTGGCAGAATTCAATGCCTTAGGGTTGTGAGCCCCAGGCCCACTTGTTGGTTCTGCCTGCTGCCGTGAGGATGCTCTCAGCTCCTACAAGTGTTGCCCAGGTCTGGGCTGTGAGGCTCCCTGGGTGTGCACAGCCAATGCTGGGGAATCTCCCACAGGGGAATGTAATCTCAGGGAGGTTCAGTCCTCCCTTATAAAGAGCTCAGATGATTGAATTAGACCCAGCCCTTAGCAGCTATTGGTTCAGGATATCCCTAATCTAATCAGGAAGTTGGGCAGGCTCATCAATTCGTGGTTCCGCCCACACCCAAGGGAGGGGCAGACACAGGGCGAGTCTCTGAGGGGTGGGAAATGCAGGGGGCATTTCAGAATTCAGTCTCCTTCACAGAATCGCAAAGTTCACATTTCACAACAATAAAGAAACTATTTACAGTAAAACTGAGATATTTTATGAAGTTGCACATTAGAAAACTTCAATGTCTGAGAAAAAAGTCTCTAACTCACAGGGAAACAAGTGTTTTATCAAATACTCTGAAAATAAAATGGGCTGGGTGAGGGGAATATGAAAGTATTATTTCAATTTTATTTTATCTTATTTTATTTTATTTTATTGATTTAATTTTGAGACAGAGTCTTGCTCTGTCCCACAGGCTGGGTTACAGTGGCCTGATCTCAGCTCACTGCAGCCTCCGCATCCTGGGCTCAAGGGATGCTCCCGCCTCAGCCTCCAGAGTAGCTGGGACTAAATGTACGTGCCACCACGCCAGGCAAATTTTTGTCTTTTTTAAAGTAGAGACGAGGTTTCACCACTTTGGCCAGGTTGGTCTTCAACTGCTGACTTCAGGTGATCTGCCCCACTTTGGCTTCCTGAAGAGAAGGGACTATAGGCGTGAGCCACCGCGCCCAGACTATGATAGTTTCACGCTGAAGTCCGAAGCTGCTCTGCCTTAGGATTTTTCCTGAGTTTTACTTTCCTGTCAGGATGAGTTGCTAGTTCATCTTTCCTGTGGGATCTTCTAGAAAGGCATTACTGATGAGATTATGGCTTTCTCACAAGAAATACTACTTTGGTGAAACTCTATTGAAATTAACAGTACCTTAAGTTTCCAATACTTATCAAGTACAATATTTGAACATGCCATGGTAGGTGAATGTGTAAGAAGCAGAATTTGGCAAACTCCATTTTTTTCAATTTTGATGGTTTCAGGTTTTTTGGTTTCAGCCAAACTAAAGAATGTCCTAATGAGCTGTCAATTCACAGGTCACAACAGACAATTTTTGAAACTAAATCACAGTTTAATTTTTGGAGTATGACTCTAAAGAAATTTGAATAATCTGGTGATATTGCTAACACAAAACATGGTTGTTCAGGCTTTCATCTTTAAAAACAAGCAAAATAGGATGTGGAATTCTCGCATTTTACCAAACAGCAGTATGCTCCCTTGAATATGTGACTAGGGAAAGTAAGTCATTGGAAAAAAATAAATAAAGGAAAAACCTCCTCTGTCTCAATAATAGTTTCATTGAGAAAAATGTATTTTTTAAAAACTGCTGGCTATGTCTTGATATTTTTAGACATGGCAATAAGTTGAAATTTCATGAATCGTCTCTCTAACATTCATGCTACTTAAGAAACTCTTCCCAAGATTGGACTGCATTCATTTCATAAAAGCCCTGCCCTCCTCTCCCCTATGTACGTATATTAGCACTCTGCTTTGTACCTTCTTCCATAGGAAACACAAATCCATCAATTGATGTTTTAAGCCTTTCCAGTTTGGGTACAACTATTTGTATAGTTGTAAGATTTGCACTTTATACTTCTAAAGACTAGACCCAGATAATATGTGCTTGGGAATAGTGGAGCTAGCTTGCTTAAACTTTATTTAGACATATGCTAATTACTTGTGGGGAGCAAAGGCAGGCAGTGAGGATGTTAAGCTTATCCCAAAATAGTCAATTTTGGAAAATAGTCAAGTACGGGCCGGGCACGGTGGCCCACGCCTGTAATCCCAGCACTTTGGGAGGCCGAGGCACCCAGTCTCGAGGTCAGGAGATCGAGACCATCACGATTAACACGGTGAAACCCGGTCTCTGCTATAAATACAAACATTAGCTGGGCGTGGTGGCAGGCGCTTCTAGTCCCAGATACTCAGGAGGCCGAGGCAGGAGAATAGCATGAACCTGGAAGGCGGAGCTTGCAGTGAGCCGAGTGGTATCTTGTCACCACTTAAGCAGCACCAATCAGAGACCACATTTTTCTAGGCAGTCTCCAAATGTACATTATGAATAGTAATGTACTTTAAGAATAGTGATGAAGCTCCAGGAAAAATTGCATTGTCATTAACATGTAATACAATCAGCCATGAATGCTGTCAAAGATTTCTCCTGAAAAGATACCACTTTCTACAGATTTCTTTCTTGAGAGCTGTGGCTATATGATATTATATATTGAGAAGATTTAGTATGTGATTATTAAAAGGTCAGAAAACAACAGATGCTGGCAAGGCTGTGGAGATATAGAAACACTTTTACAATATCTGTGAGAGTGTAAATTAGTTCAACCATTGTGGAAGACAGTGTGGCGATTCCTCAAGGATCTAGAACCAGAAATACCATTGGACCCAGCAATTTCATTACTGGGTATATACCCAAAGGATTATACATCATTCTACTATAAAGACACATATACATGTAAGTTTACTGCAGCACAGTTTACAATAGCAAAGACTTGGAACCAACCCAAATGCCCATCAATGATAGACTGGATAAAGAACATGTGGCATACGCCCCGTCCGGGAGGGAGGTGGGGGGGTCAGCCCCCCGCCGGGCCAGCCGCCCCGTCGGGGAAGTGAGGGGCACCTCTGCCTGGCTGCCCCTACTGGGAAGTGAAGAGCCCCTCTGCCCGGCCAGCCGCCCTGTCCGGGAGGGAGGTGGGGGGGGTCAGCCCCCTGCCCAGCCAGCCGCCCCGTCCGGGAGGTGAGGGGCGCTTCTGCCCGGCCGCCCCTACTGGGAAGTGAGGAGCTCCTCTGCCCAGCCACCACCCCATCTGGGAGGTGTACTCAACAGCTCATTGAGAACGGGCCATGAAGACAATGGCGGTTTTGTGGAATAGAAAGGGGGGAAAGGTGGGGAAAAGATTGAGAAATCGGATGGTTGCCATGTCTGTGTAGAAAGAGGTAGACAAGGGAGACTTTTCATTTTGTTCTGTACTAAGAAAAATTCTTCTGCCTTGGGATCCTGTTGATCTCTGACCTTACCCCCAACCCTGTGCTCTCTGAAACATGTGCTGTATCCACTCAGGGTTGAATGGATTAAGGGCGGTGCAAGATGTGCTTTGTTAAACAGATGCTTGAAGGCAGCATGTTCGTTAAGAGTCATCACCACTCCCTAATCTCAAGTACCCAGGGACACAAACACTGCGGAAGGCTGCAGGGTCTTCTGCCTAGGAAAACTAGAGAACTTTGTTCACTTGTTTATCTGCTGACCTTCCCTCCACTATTGTCCTGTGACCCTGCCAAATCCCCCTCTGCGAGAAACACCCAAGAATGATCAATAAAAAAGAAAAAAAAAAAAAAAAAAAGAACATGTGGCATATATACAGCATGGAATACTATGCAGCCATAAAAAAGAATGAGCTCCTCTTTTTGCGGTGACGTGGATAACACTGAAAACCATCATTCTCAGCAAACTAACACAGGAACAGAAAACCAAACACCCTATGTTCTCACTCATACGTGGGAGTTGATCAATGAGAACACACCGACACAGAGAGGGGAACATCACACAGCGTGGCCTGTCAAGTGATGGGAGGCAAGGGAAGGGAGAGCATCAGGACAAATATGCAATGCATGCAGGGCTTAAAGCCTCCATGATGGGTTGATAGGTGCAGCAAACCACTAGGGCACATGTATACGTTTGTAACAAACCTGCACATTCTGCACATGGATCCCAAAACTGAAAGTTAAAAAAAAAAAATGTGTAAGGACATTGAACATTCTCAGCTAATCCAATTTTCCTCTCTGAGAAAACAATGCTGTGTTCCTGCTCCTGAGCTGACCTCTGAGACCTTGATGGGAACTTGTTTCTGTCTTCAGCAGTTCAGCTTTACTCAGACCCCACTCAGACTATTGAGTTCTATGAGGGGCCAGAAAAATGTTCTGATATTCTAATTAGAACATTAAAATATTCTAAGCTTGTGTGTGGAATCACCATCAGCACTGCTCTCTACAGATGCTTGCCTCCACCTCAGCAGACCAACCTGCTTGGGCCAGGTTCTCTTTGCCTCTACTGTTCAGAAAGTGCTAGACCTGCAACACCTGACAAAATACAGCTTCCATGACTCCTCAGTGCCATGGAAAAGGAATGAGCTGAGAGCAATCTAAAGGCTGGGAGATATTAAGTCTCTTGGATCTTACTTCTTTTGGTTGCTCCAGCACTTTAATTCCTGAGAGAGCCCTCCCATCTCCATCAGTTCTTCCAAGAACCTGTACCCTCCTTGTGTCTCTAAGACACACTGGTCTACCTTGATATATGCCTTTACAAGAAAGTTGGTGAAATAAAAGGAAAGCTAAACCATGTCAGAATATGGAGGTATGAAACAGAATTTCCCCATACTTGGTAACGTTTAGAAATTTGTGTGATACCCAAAGGCAGATTCTATGTACACTCAGTCCTATTTTCAGAGCAAAAGCTGAGTGTATGAGGAAATAAAACTATATTTTATGGGGGTATCTTTGGCTTCAGGAAGAAAGAGTACATGTTACTCTGCATTCAATATTAGAGTTGAACTATGGGGTCTTTTGGATCCTTTTTGCTTATACTCTGTGATTCAGGGGGCACATGGCAAAGGTCAACAGACTGAAACAGCACCTTGGACATCTGTGAGCTGTGCTGGGAAGGCTCACGGTGATTCCATAATAAACCTCCGGTCTTTATTCTATAATGAAAAATTACTCTTTACATCATAAAGGTAAAGCAGAGTATGTACAATTAGAGTATGGAATAACTTTGTCACTCGTGATGAATCTACTCGGTCTGATACTTTAACAACTTCTCCAATGTCTCTGTACTCAGGTTTGATTTTCTGAGTGGATCATCGGTAGAATGAATGAAATCAAGAATACTCTAAAGCAATGTTTGGAACTAAATTTCAGTGTCTCCGGAAGCACTGATAAAATCACCATGTGTAGCCAATGTGAAGTATCAATAGACTCTCTCTGTGTCTTTGAAACGGCCCATATGACCATTACAAAAGGCGGCTTGAGCAAAGGTGGTGTTGGAATTGGTTTCTCTCTAGTCTTACATGACGCATCTATACTATATTGCATTATAATACAGGAAAGGGTCACTTACTGACGTAAAGCACCGTAGGCAGGAATAGAAGAGTCAACTTAGAGAAAAAAGTGCTTTGTGAATTTATTTTTATTTCTGAAGTTTGGAAAACAGTTTAACTGCTTTTGTGATGACTCACAAAAATACATATGAGCATTGAAAATGTACAGAAGAACAACAATTGGGAAACATTTCTGGAAGCTTCAATTACTGAAACCCAGATATAAGCATACAAGCTAAGACACAGCTACACCAGGCTTCAGCATGAAACCATACAAATCTCCTGGGAAGGGCTTCCCTCTCTGGATGCAGCTACCTGTCCACAGGATGCTCTAGGCCCAGGCACCTTGATTCTTCCAACTAGAAAGACAGAGAAAAATACCTCAACACACCATTAAAATGTCCAAATATTTAGCCAAGGCTCCTATGAAACAACCTGCTGTCTTCACCTAGGTACGGTCAACTTCACAGTTTCAGACACTAAGATCCTGGGTAAATCCAGGGTGGACTGAGATAAGGAAGCTCCAGCAAACGCAGTCCTCTCATTGGAAGATGAATGCGATACTTATTCCTGCACAAACAGACCCTTCCCCCTGGCCTTGAGCCTAGAACATGATTTTTTTGTAGTTGCTGTTGGGGAGGAGGCCCTTGGGCTTTAACCTGTGAACAGCCTCCCTTAAATGCTTGGGCTGCAGCGGGGCCATCTCTCCCCACATCTCGCACACGTCCAGGGCCTCTTCCACCACCTCTCCGACAAAGACCTTGGCTATTCCAGCCATAGCAATGGCGGTGTTCTCAGACACCGATCTGCCAGTGATGGACTGCATCAGAGCTGCAATGCGTGCTTTTGGGAAAGCTGACCGGCGACACACTTCGTAGCAGGACAGCTGCTCCTCAGACATGGCAGAAAGCAGGGTTGTGATCCTCTGAGCCTCCTCTGCATCCATGGTGGGCTTCCTCTCCTTCTTCTCCTTGGTATCTGTTTTCTGCCTTTTGGGTGCAGGAGGAGCTGAGGCTGACCCTTCATTGTCACCTTCTGTGAGGTCCATGACATCCTGACTCCTGAGCTCACTTTCCTCATCCCTGGGTTCTTCCAAATTCCCATCTAGTTCCTCAGGGATTCCATCCTTGTTGCTGCCCTTCAGGCCTCGGGGCATGGCGAACATCTCAGCAGAGGCATCTCTTTGCCTGCCTGTCTCCATGGGTGAGATTCAAGTCTGCTCCACGACAGCAGCTGTAGAGGCAGAAGTTCTGACTGGGGTGGTTCGATTACGGATCTGCAATGAGAACCTTTCAAAGAGTTTAGCTGCTGTGTTTCTGCTGAGCCAGTTTAACCATAACTGGACACAGCCCCCTGCCTCCCCTTCCCACACACAAACACACACACTGAATGTTCTCACTTCCACAATGTGAAGAAACTTGTGGAAGGAGAGTATATTAGTTTTAGATCAATGCAGAATCAATTCTCACCAATTTTGGATATTTAAAACAAACACCAACTCACAGGTCAGAAGTTCTGCTAGGCCAAGTGACTGCCTCCTGCTCAGAGTCACATGAGGGACCTCCAGGATGGGTCTGGCTGTGTGGTCGTCACCTTCACCTGAGAAGGGTCTGGCTTGGATCTCATTCGAGTTAGTGGCAGAATTCAATGCCTTAGGGTTGTGAGCCCCAGGGCCACTTGTTGGTTCTGCCTGCTGCCGTGAGGATGCTCTCAGCTCCTACAAGTGTTGCCCAGGTCTCGGCTGTGAGGCTCCCTGGGTGTGCACAGCCAGTGCTGGGGAATCTCCCACAGGGGAGTGTAATTTCAAGGAGGTTCAGTCCTCCCTTATAAAGAGCTCAGATGATTGAATTAGACCCAGCCCATAGCAGCCATTGGTTCAGGATATCCCTAATCTATTCAGGGATTTGGCCGGGCTCATCAATTCATGGTTCCACCCACACTCAAGGGAGGGGCAGACACAGGGCAAGTCTCTGAGTGGTGGGAAATGCCAGGGGCATTTCAGAATTCAGTCTTCCTCACAGAATTGCAAAGTTCACATTTCACAACAATAAAGAAACTATTTAAGGTAAAAATGAGACTTTTTATGAAGTTGCACATTAGAAAACTTCAATGTCTGAGAAAGAAGTCTCTAACTCACAGGGAAATAAGTGTTTTATCAAATACTCTGAAAATAAAATGGGCTAGGTGAGGGGAATATGAAAATATTATTTCAATTTTATTTTATTTTATTGATTTATTTGTTTTTGAGACAGAGTCTCGCTCTGTCCCACAGGCTGGATTACAGTGGCCTGATCTCAGCTCACTGCAGCCTCCGCATCCTGGGCTCCAGGGATTCTCCTGCCTTAGCCTCCAAAGTAGCTGGGACTAAATGTACGTGGCACCACACCAGGCATATTTTTGTCTTTTTAAAAGTAGAGATGAGGTTTCACCATTTTGGCCAGGCTGGTCTTGAACTGCTGACTTCAGGTGATCTGCCCCACCTTGGCTTCCCAAAGTGAAGTGATTATAGGTGTGAGCCACTGCGCCCAGATTATGATAGTTTCACACTGAAGCCTGAAGCTGCTCTGCCTTAGGATTTTTCCTGAGTTTTACTTTCTTGTATGATGAGTTGCTAGTTCATATTTTCTGTTGGATCTTTTAGAAAGGCATTACTGATGAGAATGTAATCTCAGGGGAATGTAATCTCAGGGAGATTCAGTCCCTTATAAGGAGCTAAGATGATTGAATTTGGGCGGGCTCATCAATTCATGGTTCTGCCCACACTCAAGGGAGGGGCAGACACCGGGCGAGTCTCCCAGGGGTGGGAAATACAGGGGGCATTTCAGAATTCAGTCTTCCTCACAGAATCACAAAGTTCACATTTCACAACAATAAAGAAAACATTTACATTAAAAATGAGAAATTTTATGAGGTTGCACAGTAGAAAACTGTCTGAGAAAAAAATCTGACTCAGAGAAACAAGTGGTTTACCAGATACTCTGAAAATAGACTAGGCTGGGTGAGGGGAATATGAAAATATTATTTCAATTTTATTTTACTTTATTTTATGTATTTATTTATTTTTGAGACAGTCTCACTCCATCCCCCAGGCTGGATTGCAGTGGCCTGATCTCAGCTCACTGCCGCCTCCGCCTCTTGGGCACAAGCAACTCTCCTGCCTCAGCCTCCAGAGTAGCTGGGACTAAATGTGCACCCCACCACACCGGTATAATTTTTGTATTTTTTAAAGTAGAAAGGAGGTTTCACCATTTTGGCCAGGCTGGTCTTGAACCGCTTACTTCAAGTGATCTGCCTCCCTTGGTTTCTCAAAATGAAGTGATTACAGGCATGAGCCACTGCGCCCAGACTTCAATTTATATATTACATGTATATGTATACATAGGACACAGAGAAGCATCAAAGAGACATAAAATTATGTCATGCACAAAGACATAAATCACATTTAGGGAAAATTATGCTGAGAAATGGCATAAAAAGTACTTCAGAATATAAAGCAGAAACTCAGATATCTGACCTTTAAAGAGCTTTTGTTTATTCAAAAATAGTTGGTAGAAGATATGAAATTACTGGCCAGGCGTGGTGGCTCATACCTGTAATCTCAGTATTTTGGGAGGCCGAGGTGGGTGGATCTCCTGAGATCAGGAGTTTAAGACCAGCCTGGACAACATGGGGAAACCACTCTTTTCCAGCAACACATTGACATCGGAACTTTTTCTTTTCTTTTTTTTTTTCAATTTTATTATGATTATACTTTAAGTTTTAGGGTACATGTGCATAACGTGCAGGTTTGTTACATATGTATACATGTGCCATGTTGGTGTGCTGCACCAATTAACTCATCATTTAGCATTAGGTATATCTCCTAATGCTATCCCTCCCCCCTCCCCCCACCCCACAACAGTCCCCGGTGTGTGATGTTCCCCTTCCTGTGTCCTTTTGGAAAGACACCAAACTGTGTGTCATCCATGCCAGGAGCGTCCCAGTTATGCCCAGAGACGTGCAGCTGGCCCACAGCCTCCATGGAGAGGGTGCTTAAGAGCCCACACTCCTGGGAAATCTTGCATTGCAAATGGTTTCCTTTGTGTTGTGTTGTGTTTTTCTCTGTTAATGGTTTCTTTTTTGCTGTGTTGTGTTTTCTTTCTGTTAATGATAGATATGATGTTAGAAGTTCTGTTCAGAGATAGTATCGTTTCTCGCATGGGGTCAAAAAGTAGCTAAGCATGTGATTGGGAGTAAAAATAGAAGCAGAAGTCACAGCTAGTGACTGTGTTTCCATTTTGTTTTGTTTGTAAACTTTCAATCTACATTGAGGGTCTAATGCATTCATCGAAATGTCTCAGTGAACACGTTTCTGCATATCACATCAAGAAAAATGGTGGAGAAATGAGTTCCTTAATATTATTGAAAATCAAGTAAATGTATAGGTGCCAAATAGACAATGTCTCCTGCAATTGATCAAACGGTAGATGGGATCCACACTTTAACTTTTTCTATATGCAGCTCCATGTTTGCAATGTTCCCTGTCTCACAGACTGCTCCTGCTAGTTTCCTGTGAATACACATTGACCTCTACTTTCTAAAATGTGAAAATACTCTATATCCACAAGTTGCTTCACATTACAGGAGGCAGAAAAACCAGTGTAGGTCTGTTTGTGGGTGGAAAAGGGAGACAGGCAGCCTTTAGAAGTCCGATGCAGTCCATCACCAGCAGTTCAGTGTCCTGGAACGTGGTCACAGCCATAGCCATGGCTGGAATGACCCAGGTCTTGGTCCACAAGCTGGTAGGAGAGGCGCTGGACATGTGTGAGATGTGGGGAGACATATCCCTGCTGCAACCCAAGCATTGCAGCGAGGCCTTACACAGGGGACCGCCCAGGGCCCATTCCCCCAACATCGAGAAAAAAAAAAACAAAACCTTCTTCCAGATCCCAGCCCAGATAGAAAGGCCTGATTTTAGAGGAGAAAGTACTGCTTCTAGTCTTTCTATGAGAGCACCCTTGCTATGCTGGAGCTTCAGTATCTCAGCCCATCCTGGATTCACCCGTGATTTAACGTCTTTCTTACATCTTACATTGGTTACACCCAGATGAAGGCAGCAGCCTGTTTGATCATCCCTTTCAATCATATTTGTATCTCAGACCGTGCACAGTGGCTTATTCCTGTTATCCCAGCATTTTGGGTGGCCGAACTGGCAGATCACTTGAACTCGAGTTCCAGACCGCCTATCTTTAAAAAAAAAAAAAAATGAGCTGGGCATGGTCACTAGTTCCTGCTGTTTCACCTACTCATTCTGGAGTGTGTGGTAGGAGAATCGTTGGTGCACCAGAGGTGGAGGTTGCAGTAAGTAGAGATGGCGCCACTGCCCTCACACCTGGCCAACAGGGTGAGACCCTGTCTCAAAATTAGTAACAATCATCACCATCATATTTGGAACTCTGAGGTCCACGCATGCTCAGGCATTGTTCTGGGGCATCCTGGTTGGGAGAAGAATGGTACACGAGCCTCGAGCATCGTGTGAATGGTGAGCTGTTTTTACAAAGAAAAAGGAAACTCTTTTCAGAGACTATGATGAAATCACACTGTATCCTGAAGTTGCTATGACTTAGGATGTTTTTGCTCCTATATGACTTGTAGGAGATAAAACAGAGTCTTCCCTTATAATACTTTTTCCTGAAGGCCCTGGCTTTCTAAAAGCATTGGAATAGATCCCCTTATAAACATTTGTACTTTTCATAACTTTGTCTGGGGAATCAACTGTTTTCGAGCTTGCAAAAATAAAAATTGAATTAAATACCAGATTTTCCTCTACAATGACTTTTTTCACGTTCTGGCCAAAATTGTTTCATGTCAGAGAGCAATCTTTGAGGATGCTGGAATAGTAACACACTCTAGGAGCCACATGGAAAACTAGACAGAGAAACAAAGACCCCAGAAACCCTGTCTAACCTCTGCATTCATTTCCATGCCTTCACCTCCAAAGAACTGGTCCCAAAGTAACCTTTGTTTATGACTGAAATAACATATTGATCTCTGTTTTGTCCTTCTCTAAAACAGAAATGCATATAATAATATTATATTTTATTCTAGATAATATTCTATTTTTACTTTATTTTTCAAATGATTATATAAGAAATACAGAAATAAAAAACAAAATGTTCTCTCTCTGTAGGATTTGACCATTGGATATTTTGTACAATTGAACCCTACTTGTCATTATATGAACAAGTAATTGATCAAATATCTTGAAAATAAGATAAACTCTAATAAACATATAGCAACAATAAAATGGAGTTCCAGTTTTCAGGATGGCCCATAAAAAAGATTCCATGTCATTCCTCTGTCTTAACAATCAGTAAAAAACTGAAAAAGTAAAGAATCTATATCTCTTTGACATCTGTCTGAGTGGTGCTGTCATAGGGCAAACCATAGAGAAAATTTAAAAATCCATGCCTTCCTTGTTTCAAAGTATTCTATCAAGCGGTAGGAACAAAAATGGCATAAGAATGGCATCAAAACAGAAATCAAAGCCAATGGAACAGAGCAGAGAGCCCAGAAATCACTCGAAATGTGTACAGCCAATTACAGTTTTACAAATGCGCCAACAACACACAATGACAAAAGGACAGTCTCTTCCATCAGTGGTGATAGGAAACTGGGTATCTACAGGCAGGAAAATGAAATTGGGCCCTAATCTCTTATCATACACAAGAATCAACCAAAATATAGTCAAAACTTTAAACTGTGAACCTACTAGAAGAAAACAGGGGACATCCTCATTGACACTGGTTACGCCAATAATTTTTGAAATATGTCCCAAACGCATAGGCAGCACAAGGGAAAATAGACGAATGGATTGCCCAAATGAAACAAAAATTCTACACAGTAAAAGAAATAATTAACACCATGAAGAGACAAAATCATCATGAGAAAAAATACTTGCAAACACTAGATCTAATAAGGGATTAATTAGTTACTGTTCAAAATATACCATGAACTCAAAGGACTCAACAGCAAGAAACAACACAGTTTAAAAACTGGGCAAAGGACCTAAATAATAGACATCTCGGGAGAGAAGATATACAAGTGACCAGCAGGCATATATATATACTCGTCGTCACCAATCTTCAGAGAAATGCATATAAAAACTAAAAGAAGACATCACCTCACACTCTTTAGAATGGCTGCAATCAAAACATCAAAGGACAACACTTGCTGATGAGGATGTGGAGGAAAGGGAACCCTTGCATTATTCCTGGGAATGTAAACTAGGGAGCCATTCTAGAAAACACTATGGAACTTCCTCCAAAAACTACATAAATACAGCTACCATATGATCCAGCAATCCCACACTGGGAAGTGTATATGAAAAGGAAATGAGATCAGTCTATTGAAGAGATATCTATACTCCCATGTTCATTGCAGCACTATTTACAAGACCGAAGATAGGGAATCCACCTAAATGTCCAAAAGCAGATAACAGGATGAGGAAAATCCGATATACATACACAAGGGAATACTATGCAGCCTTAAAGAAGAAGGAAATCTTGTCCTTTGTGTACATATGGATGCACTTGGAGAACATCATGCTAAGTGAAATAAGCCAGGCATAAGAATACAAACACTACATGGTCTCCATGATACCTGGAATCTCACAAAGTTAATCTGATAGACACAAAAAAATAAGAAAGATGGTTGTCTGGGGCTGTGGTGGCTGGGGATGGGGAATTTGAGGAGATGTTGGTCAAAACACACAACACGTCAGTTACATGGGGGAACAAGCTCAAGAATTATTGTACAACGTGGTGACTATAGTTAACAATAATACTGTTACCGGTACCAAGGTTAAAAAAAAAAAAAAAAGAGCCAGAGAGCCTCAGTGACAGGCACATAGGACCATTTGATCAAAAAGCCACAGCTTTGCCTGAAGGCTACCCGCAGATTCCCATGAATGTCACTTTGGGGGAGAAAAATGCCCCCAGGGGCATCTCTGTTAGAGGAGTGACCATTTAGGTGTTCCATCTTTCCCTCCCCGTTTCACCTCATCCTCAGGGAACCTGAGAGACACCTCATGATCACACCCTTGGTGTTTTGCAGCAGTCACCGATGCCGTGTAACATGCAATTTTATTCAAATGTCTTTTTCATTGTAATGACTTCCATGATGGTCATGATGTGTAAACTTTCAGAATCTCCTTGGCACCCAGAATTTTATCTAACTCGCACCTACCATCCCTCCCATGATGCACACGGCAGAGGTTCCTCCCTCCCTGGGGTGTGTGCAGAACCCGGGGACTCGATTGGGTTTTCACAGCGCTGACGAGGCTGAGAGTCTAGTGAAGCAGTGAGTACAATGGAAGGGAGCTGGGTGAGTCTAATGCAATCATCTGAGCTCCTTATAAGAGGCAGGGCTTTACTGAGACCACAGAGATCTCCAGTCAGAAACAGACTGCCTGCGAGGGAGATTCCTGGCTGCTGCTAGGTAGACCAAGGAAACCCAGGACCCTCCGGGAAGACTAAGCAGCGTGGCCTCCGACCCACAGACCTGAGAGCTGGTAAGTGTGGGGCTGGGTTGGCAAGAGTTAAGTGTGTGGGAGAGTCATGCGCATGGATCTCAACTCACAGGCTCTCTGAATCCTGTCCACAGCACCACTGCCCTTGTTTTCTGACGCCAGTACTGCCTGCAGCAGGCCAGGCTCAGCCTCAGAGAGGAGAGAGCACAAGGCCCCACAACATGGCAGGCACCAAGCAGACCGCCCGCAAAGCCACCGCCTGGCAGGCCCCCAGGAAGCCCCTGGCCACCAAAGCCGCCAGAAAAAGGGCGCCGCCTACAGGAGGGATCAAGAAGCCTCACCGCTACAAGCCTGGCACCCTGGCGCTGCGGGAAATCAGAAAGTACCAGAAGTCCACGCAGCTGCTCCTGCGCAAGCTGCCCTTCCAGCGCCTGGTGCGCGAGATCGCCCAGGCCATCAGGCCGGACCTGCGCTTCCAGAGCGCGGCCATTGGCGCCCTGCAGGAGGCCAGCGAGGCCTACCTGGTGCAACTCTTTGAAGACACCAACTTGCGTGCCATCCGTGCCAGGCGCGTCACAATTATGCCCCAAGACATGCAGCTGGCCCGCCGCCTCCGTGGAGAGGGTGCCGGAGAGCCCACGCTCCTGGGAAACCTTGCACTCTAGAGGACTTCTTTTCTGTTTGCTTGTGTTTTGTTTTTTCTCTTCCCCCTGTAACTGGTAGTTCTGATGTGAGAAATGTTCTTCTGTTTTGGTTTCTTTTCCCTCCGGGGGTCCAAAGGTAGCTAAGCATAGGACTGCCAGTGGAAAGGTAGGCAGAAATCAGGTGGCGGTTGTGTTTGTGTGTGCTTGTTAGTAAACGTCTCATCTACTATGAGGCTCCCAAGGCACCAGTGTCAAGTGGAAATATCTCTGTGAGCGAGTTTCAGTTCAACTCTATAAAATTATAAAGAAATCGGTTTCTGTTTTCTTTACTATGTCTGCATACATGTTCTGTAAACAAAATAAATTTCTTATCAATGAGAGCTAAACGGTGTTTATTGCATTTTTTGAAACAATAGATCCCAGGTATACTTGGAGGTTTTATGTATCCGACTAGATGTTTTCAGTGTTTCCTTTCTCCTGTGCTCTTTCTCCGAGTTAGCTATGAAAATACATTAAACTTTACTTTCTAAAATGTGAATAGACTTTTCTGTTTACAAGTTACTGCACATTGTGGAAGCTGTGTGGCTAAAATCCAATGTGGTATATCTGTGTGTTGAAGGGAGTGAGAGGCACCCATTGGGAGTCTGATGCAGTCCATCCCTGGTGGTCTATATCCCGGAGTGTGATCATTGTCACGGCTGGAATGGTCAAGGCCTTGGTCAGGCAGGTCGTAGAACAGGCCCTGGACATGTGTGAGGTTTGAAAAAGAGATGCCCCTGAGAAAGCCTGCCTGCACATGCAAGTTTAAGAGCCACATTTTTTATCAAGTACCAAAACATTACGTGATTTCCAGCCCCAGACTAGAAAAGAAATCCTGTTCCTGAGGGAAGAAGTACTGGCTCCATTTTCTCATGACAGAAGACTCTGTGTGCTAGAGCTTCTGTATCTCAGTCTACCCTGGACTCATCCTCGATTTTAACATCTTTCTCAAACTCTGACATGGTCTCACCTAGATCATGGAGGCAGCCTTTCTCATAATCACTTTGACTAAATATTTGTCTCTCCTTGGGTGAATTGAGTCATTTTTCTACATCTTCCTAGTTGGAAGAAGAAAAGTGCACGGTCCCTGAGCACCTTTCGATCACACAGCTGCTTTGAGACAGAAACACCTCCCAAGAGACTGTGATGGTTTCACACTGAAGCCCGAAGTTGCTCTGCCTTAGGATTATTTCTGGGTTCCTTTTCATATCATAATCAGCTACTAGTTTATATTTTCTGTTGGATTTTTAAAAAGGGCTTACTGATGAGATTACGGCATTCTCATAAAAAATACTACTTTGGTGAAAGTATGTTAAAATGAACAATACTTGAATTTTCAATACTTACAAGTACAATAGTTGAACGTGGCATGGTAGGTGAAAGTGAGAAGTAGAATTTGACAAACACCATTTTACCCAACATTAGTATGTTCCCTTGAATGTGTGATGAAGAAAATCTAAGTAATTAGAAAAAAAGAAACACCTTGCCTATCTCATTAATAGATTCATTTAAAAATATATTTTTTACAAAATGCTAGCTATGTCTTGATATTCCTAGACAGGGCACTTTAAAATCTCATGAATTGTCTCTCTAATATGCATGTTACTTCAGAAACTATTAGAAAAGATTTGACTGCATTCCTTTTATAAGAGCCCTGCCCTCTTCTCCCCTATATATGTATGCTAGCACTCTGCGTTGTACTCTCTTCCGTAGAAAACACAAACCCATCAATTTATCATTTCAGCTTTTTCAGTCTGGGTACAACTTTTTGTGAGTTATACTTTTAAACTTTTTGCTTTGTACTTTTAAAGACTAGACCCTAGATATTATGTGCTTGAGAATAGTGGAGATAGATTGCTTAAACTTTATTTGGGCATATGCTAAGTACTTTTGTGGGGGCAAAGGCAGGCAGTGAGGATGTTAAGCTTATCCCAAAATATTGAATTTTTGAAAATAGTCAAGTACAGTCACTTTACCTGTTAGAAATTTCATCACCACCTTACCAGACACCACATTTTTCTAGGCAGTCTCCAAAGGCACATTATCAGATAGACTTTAAGAATAGTGATGAATCTCCAGAAAAAACTTTATTGTCATTAACATGTAATATAACCAGCCATGAAAGCTATCAAAGATTTCTCCTGGAAAGATTCCACTTTCTACAGATTCCTTTCTCGAGAGCTGTGGCTATATGATATTACATAGTGAGAAGATTTTGAATGTGTAGGGACACTGAACCTTCCCAGCTAATCCATTTTTCCTCTTTGAGAAACAGCGCTGTGTTCCTGCTCCTGAGCTGACCTCTGAGATCTTGATGGGAACTTTTTTCTGTCTTCAGCAGTTCAGCTTTACTCAGACCCACTCAAAGCATTGAGTTCTATGGGGGGCCAGAAAAACATTCTAAGCTTGTGTGTCCAATCACCACTGGCACTGCTCCCTGCAGTGGCTCATCCCCACTTCAGGCTACTTGGGCCAGGTTTTCTTTACTCTAGTGTTAAGAGACTGCTAGGCCTGCAACATATGCCAGAACACAGCTCCCAAGACTCCTCAATGCCATGGGAAAGGAATGAGCTGAGAGTCTTTAGACTGGGAGATAATGAGTCTCTTGGATTATACCTCTTTTGGTTGCTCAAGCACTTTAATTCCTGAGAAAGCCCTCCCATCTCCATCAGTTCTTCCAAAAACCTGTGCCCTGCTTGTGTCTCTCTAAGACACACTGGTCTAACTTGTTATATGCCTTTACACACAAGTTGGTAAAATAAAAGGAAAGCTAAACAACGTCAGAATATGGAGGTGTGAAACACAATTTCCCATACTTGGTAAAGTTTAGAAAGTTGTGCAATACCCAAAGACAGATTCTATGTACAATAAGTCCTATTTTAAGAGCAAAAGCTGAGTGTATGAGGAAATACAACTATATTTTGGGGGTGTATCTTTGGCTTCAGGAAGAAAGAGCACATGTTATTCTCCATTCAATACTAGAGCTGAACTATGGGGTCTTTTAGATAGTTTTGCTTATACTCTGTGATTCAGGGGGCACATGGCAAAGGTAAACAGACTGAAGTAGCACCGTGGATATCTGTGAGCTGTGCTGGGAAGGTCCACAGTGATTCCATGACTCCAGGTCTTTCCTCTATAATGAAAAATTACTCTTTTCCATCATAAAGGTAAAGCAGACTATGTATAAGTAGAGTATGGAATAACTTTGTCACTCGTGATGAACCTACTTGGTACGATATGTTAATAACTTCTCCGATGTCTCTGTACTAAGGTTGCATTTTCTGAGTGGATCATCAGTAGAATGAATAAAATCAAGAATACTCTAAAACAATCTTTGGAACTAAATTTCAGTGTATCTGGAAGCACTGTTAATATCACCATGTGTAGCAAATATGAAGTATCAATAGACACTCTGTGCCTTTAAAACTGCATATATGATCATTACAAAAGGTGGCTTGAGGAAAGGTGGTTTTGGAATTGGTTTCTCTCTAGTCTTACATGATGCATCTATACTATATTGCATTATGATAAAGTAAAGGGTCACTTGCTGACATAAAGCACAGCAGGCAGGAATAGAAGAGTCAACTTAGGGAAAAAAATGATTTGTGATTTTATTTTGATTTCTGCAGTATGGAAAACAGTTTAACAGTTTAACCCTTTTCATCATGACTCACAAAATTACATATGAGCATTGAAAATATAAAGAAGAACAAGAATCGGGAAAGATTTCTGGAAGCTTCAATTACTGAAACCCAGACCTAAGCATACAAGATAAGACACAGCAAACCCAGGCTTCAGCATGAAACTATACAAATCTCCTGGGAAGGGCTTCCCTCTCTGAATGCAGCTACCTGTCCACAGGATGCTCTAGGCCCAGGCAACTTTACTCTTCCAACTAGAAAGACATAGAAAAATGCCTCAACATCTCATTAAAATGCCCAAACATTTAGACAAGGCTCCTATGAAACAATCTGCTGTCTTCATCCAGGTAAGGGCAAGTTGACATTTTAAGACACTAAGATCGTGGGTAAATCCAGGGTAGACTGAGATTCAGAAGCTCCAGCAAACACAGTCCTGTCATTGGAAGACGAGTGCAGTACTTATTCCTGCACAAACAGACCCTTTCCTCTGGCCTTGGGCCTAGAATATGATTTTTTTGTAGTTGCTGTTGGGGAGGAGGCCCTTGGGCTTTAACCTGCGAACGGCCTCCCTTAAATGCTTGGACTGCAGCGGGGGCGTTTCTCCCCACATCTCACACAAATCCAGGGCCTCTTCCACCACCTCTCCAACAAAGACCTTGGCTATTCCAGCCATAGCAATGGCGGTTTCTCAGACACCGAACTGCCAGGGATAGACTGCATCAGACCCGCAATGCGAGCTCTTGGGAAAGCTGACCAGCGACACACTTGGTAGCGGGACAGCTGCTCCTCAGACATGGCAGACAGCAGGGTTGTCATCCTCTGAGCCTCCTCTGCATCCACGGTGGGCTTCCTCTCCTTCTTGCCTTTCGTATGTGTTTTCCGTCTTTTGGCTGCAGGAGGAGCTGAGGCTGAGGCCTCATTGTCACCTTCTGGGAGGTCCATGACATCCTCACTCCTGAGCTCACCTTCCTGATCCCTGGGTTCTTCCGAGTTCCCATCTAGGTCCTCAGGGATTCCATCCTTCTTGCTGCCCTTCAGACCTCGGGGCATGGCGAAAATCTCAGTAGACACACCTGTTTGCCTGCCTGTCTCCATGGGTGAGATTCAAGTCTGCTCCGTGACAGAAGCTGTAGAGGCAGAAGTTCTGGCTGGGGTGGTTCGATTATGCATCTGCAATGAGAACCTTTCAAAGAGTTTAGCTGCTGTGCTTCTGCTGAGCCAGTTTAACCATAACTGGAGACAGCTCCCTACCTCCCCTTCCCACAATCAAACGCCCACACTGAATGGTCCCATTTCCACAAGGTGAAGAAACTTGTGGATGGAGAGTATATTAGTTTTGGATCAATGCAGAATAAATTCTCACCAATTTTAGATATTTAAAACAAACACCAGCTCACAGGTCAGAAGTTCTGCTAGGCCAAGTGACTGCCTCCTGCTCAGAGTCACACGAGGGACTTCCAGGATGGGTCTGGCTGTATGGTCGTTGCCTTCACCTGAGAAGGGTCTGGCTTCGATCTGATTTGAGTTGGTGGCAGAATTCAATGCCTTAGGGTTGTCAGCCCCAGGCCCACTTGTTTCTTCTGCCTGCTGCCGTGAAGATGCTCTCAGATCCTACAAGTGTTGCCCAGGTCTGGGTTGTGAGGCTCCCTGGGTCTGCAGAGCCAGTGCTGGGGAATCTCCCACAGGGGAATGTAATCTCAGGGAGCTTCAGTCCTCCCTTATAAAGGGCTCAGATGATTGAACTAGACCCAGCCCTCAGCAGCTATTGGTTCAGGGTATCCCTATTCTAATCAGGGATTTGGGTGGTCTCATCAATTCATGATTCTGCCCGCACTAAAGGGAGGGGCAGACACAGGGCGAGTCTCTGAGGGGCGGGAAATGCAGGGGGCATTTCAGAATTCTGTCTTCCTCACAGAATCACAAACTTCACATTTCAAAACAATAAAGAAATTATTTACAGTAAAAATGAGACATGTTATGAAGTTGCACATTAGAAAACTTCAATGTCAGAGAAAATATCTCTAACTCACAGGGAAACAAGCGGTTTATCAAATACTCTGAAAATAAAATGGGCTGGGTGAGGGAAATATGAAAATACTATTTCAATTTTATTTTGCTCATATGTGATTTTAAGGAGACACAACAAAGTCCTCCCTTACAATACTCTATCCTGAAGGTGCTGGGCTTTCTAAGAGTACTGGAGTAGCTGCCCTTGGAAACATATGGTACTTTTCCATAACTATTCCTGCGGAATCAAGCACCTCTTTCCAAGCTTGTAAAAATAAAAATGAAATTAAAAAACGATTCTTCTCTAAAATGACTCTTTTCACTTTCCTACCAAGACTCTCTCAGGCAGAGGAGTGATGTTTGAGGATGTTTGAGCTGAGGATGATCTCAGCTCCTACCAGTGTTGCCCAGGTCTCGGCTGTGAGGCTCCCTGGGTGTGCACAGCCAGTGCTGGGGAATCTCCCACAGGGGAGCGTAATCACAGGGGGGTTCAGTCGTCCCTTACAAAGGGCTCAGATGACTGAATTAGACCCAGCCCTTAGCAGCCATTGGTTCAGGATAGCCCTAATCTAATCAGGAAGTTGGGCCGGCACATCAATTCATGCTTCCGCCCACACCCAAGGGAGGGGCAGACACAGGGCGAGTCTCTGAGGGGCGGGAAATGCAGGGGGCATTTCAGAATTCAGTCTCCTTCACAGAATCGCAAAGTTCACATTTCACAACAATAAAGAAACTATTTACAGTAAAAAATGAGACATTTTACGAAGTTGAGCATTAGAAAACTTCGATGTCTGAGAAAAAAACTCTCTAACGCACGGGGAAACAAGCGGTTTATCAAATACTCTGAAAATAAAATGGGCTGGGTGAGGGAAACGTGAAAATATTATTTCAATTTTTATTTTACGTCATTTTATCTTAGTTTAGTTTGGTTTATTTGTTTATTTCTGAGACAGAGTCTCGCTCTGTCCCCCAGGCTGGATTACAGCGGCCTGCTCTCAGCCCACTGCAGCCTCGGCATCCTAGGCTCAACGGATTCTCCTGCCTCGGCCTCCAGAGCGGCTGGGACTAAATGTGCGCGCTGCCACGCCGGGCAAATTTTTGTATCTTTTCAAGTAGAGACGAGGTTTCACCATTTTGGCCAGGCTGGTCTTGAACTGCTGACTTCAGGTGATCTGCCCCACTTTGGCTTCCCAAAGAGAAGGGACTATAGGCGTGAGCCACCGCGCCCAGACTATGATAGTTGCACGCTGAAGCCCGAAGCTGCTCTGCCTTAGGATTTTTCCTGAGTTTTACTTTCCTGTCAGGATGAGTTGCTAGTTCATCTTTCCTGTTGGATCTTCTAGAAAGGCATTACTGATGAGATTATGGCTTTCTCACAAGAAATACTACTTTGGTGAAACTCTATTGAAATTATCAGTACCTTCAGTTTCCAATACTTATCAAGTACAATAGTTGAACGTGGCATGGTAGCTGAAAGGGTAAGAGGCAGAGTTTGGCAGACTCCATTTTTTTCAGTTTCGATGGTTTCAGGTTTTTTGGTTTCAGCCAAACTAAAGAATGTCCTCACGAGCTGTCAATTCACAGGTCACTACAGAGAATTTTTGAGACGGAATCACAGGGTAATTTTTGGCGTATGATCTGTGAGCTGTGCTGGGAAGGTTCACGCTGATTCCATAATAAATCTCGGGTTTTTACTCTATAGCGAAAAATTACTCTTTTCCATCACGAAGGTAAAGCAGAGTATGTACAAGTAGAGTGTGGAATAACTTTGTCACTCGTGACGAACCGACTTGGTCCAATACTTTAACGACTTCTCCAATGTCTCCGTACTCAGGTTTGATTTTCTGAGCGGATCATCGGTAGAATGAATAAAATCAAGAATCCTCTAAGGCGATGTTTGCAACTAAATTTCAGTGTCTCCGGAAGCACTGGAAAAATCACCACGTGTAGCGACAGCGAAGTATCAATGGGCTCTCTCTGTGTCCTTTAAACCGCCCATATGCTCGTTACAAATGGCGGCTTGAGGAAAGGTGGTTTTGGAATTGGTTTCTCTCTAGTCTTACATGATGTATCTATACTCTATTGCATTATAATGCAGGAAAGGGTCACTTGCTGACATAAAGCACAGCAGGCAGGAATAGAAGAGTCAACTTAGGGGGAAAAAAAGTGCTTTGTGATTTCATTTTGATGTCTGCAGTTTGGAAATCAGTTGCTCAGTTTAACTGTTCTCGTGATGGCTCACAAAATTACATATGAGCATTGAAAATGTACAGAAGAACAACAATCGGGGAAACATTTCTGCAAGCTCCAATCACCGGAACCCAGACAGAAGCATACAAGCTAAGAGACAGCTACACCAGGCTTCAGCGGGAAACCATACAGATCTCCTGGGAAGGGCTTCCCTCTCTGAATGCGGCTGCCTGTCCACGGGATGCTCTGGGCCCAGGCACCTTGAGTCCTCCAACTGGAAAGACATAGAAAAACGCCTCCACATCCCATTAAAATGCCCAAAGATTTAGCCAAGGCTCCTATGAAACGATCTGCTGTCTTCATCCAGGTAAGGGCAACTGCACATTTTAAGACACTGAGATCGTGGGTAAATCCAGGTGGGACTGAGATGCAGGAGCTCCAGCACACACACTCCTGTCATTGGAAGATGAACGCGGTACTTCTTCCTGCACAAACAGACCCTGCCCTCTGGCCTCGGGCCTAGAACATGATTCTTTTGCAGTTGCTGTTGGGGAAGAGGCCCCTGGGCTTTAACCTGCGAACGGCCTCCCTTAAATGCTTGGGCTGCAGCGGGGGCGTCTCTCCCCACATCTCACACACGTCCAGGGCCTCTTCCACCACCTCTCCGACAAAGACCTTGGCTATTCCAGCCATGGCAATGGCCGCGTTCTCAGACACCGAACTGCCAGTGATAGCCCGCATCAGACCCGCAATGCGTGCTCTCGGGAAAGCTGACCGGCGACACACTTCGTAGCGGGACAGCTGCTCCTCAGACATGGCAGACAGCAGGGTTGTCATCCTCTGAGCCTCCTCTGCATCCACGGTGGGCTTCCTCTCCTTCTTGCCTTTCGTATGTGTTTTCCGTCTTTTGGCTGCAGGAGGAGCTGAGGCTGAGGCCTCATTGTCACCTTCTGGGAGGTCCATGACATCCTCACTCCTGAGCTCACCTTCCTGATCCCTGGGTTCTTCCGAGTTCCCATCTAGCTCCTCAGGGATTCCATCCTTCTTGCTGCCCTTCAGACCTCGGGGCATGGCGAGCATCTCAGCAGACACACCTGTTTGCCTGCCGGTCTCCATGGGTGAGATTCAAGCCTGCTCCGTGACAGCAGCTGTACAGGCAGAAGTTCCGGCTGGGGTGGTTTGATTATGGATCTGCGATGAGAACCTTTCAAAGATTTTAGCTGCTGTGCTTCTGCTGAGCCAGTTCCGCCGTAACCGGACACGGCTCCCGGCCTCCCCTTCCCACGCACAAACACACACACACTGAATTTTCTCACTTCCACAATGTGAAGAAACTTGTGGAAGGAGAGTATGTTAGTTTTAGGTCAATGCAGAACGAATTCTCACCAATTTGGGATATTTAAAACAAACACCAGCTCACAGGTCAGAAGTTCTGCTAGGCCAAGTGACCGCCTCCTGCTCAGAGTCACACGAGGGACCTCCAGGATGGGTCTGGCTGTGTGGTCGTCGCCTCCACCCGAGAAGGGTCTGGCTTCGATCCGATTCGAGTTGGTGGCAGAATTCAACAATGCCTTGGGGTTGTGAGCCCCAGGCCCACTTGTTGGTTCTGCCGGCTGCCGTGAGGATGCTCTCAGCTCCTACCCGTGTTGCCCAGGTCTCGGCTGTGAGGCTCCCTGGGTGTGCACAGCCAGTGCTGGGGAATCTCCCACAGGGGAGCGTAATCACAGGGGGGTTCAGTCGTCCCTTACAAAGGGCTCAGATGACTGAATTAGACCCAGCCCTTAGCAGCCATTGGTTCAGGATAGCCCTAATCTAATCAGGAAGTTGGGCCGGCACATCAATTCATGCTTCCGCCCACACCCAAGGGAGGGGCAGACACAGGGCGAGTCTCTGAGGGGCGGGAAATGCAGGGGGCATTTCAGAATTCAGTTTCCTTCACAGAATCGCAAAGTTCACATTTCACAACAATAAAGAAACTATTTACAGTAAAAAATGAGACATTTTACGAAGTTGAGCATTAGAAAACTTCGATGTCTGAGAAAAAAACTCTCTAACGCACGGGGAAACAAGCGGTTTATCAAATACTCTGAAAATAAAATGGGCTGGGTGAGGGAAACGTGAAAATATTATTTCAATTTTTATTTTACGTCATTTTATCTTAGTTTAGTTTGGTTTATTTGTTTATTTCTGAGACAGAGTCTCGCTCTGTCCCCCAGGCTGGATTACAGCGGCCTGCTCTCAGCCCACTGCAGCCTCGGCATCCTAGGCTCAACGGATTCTCCTGCCTCAGCCTCCAGAGCGGCTGGGACTAAATGTGCGCGCTGCCACGCCGGGCAAATTTTTCTATCTTTTCAAGTAGAGACGAGGTTTCACCATTTTGGCCAGGCTGGTCTTGAACTGCTGACTTCAGGTGATCTGCCCCACTTTGTCTTCCCGAAGAGAAGGGACTATAGGCGTGAGCCACCGCGCCCAGACTATGATAGTTGCACGCTGAAGCCCGAAGCTGCTCTGCCTTAGGATTTTTCCTGAGTTTTACTTTCTTGTCAGGATGAGTTGCTAGTTCATCTTTCCTGTTGGATCTTCTAGAAAGGCATTACTGATGAGATTATGGCTTTCTCACAAGAAATACTACTTTGGTGAAACTCTATTGAAATTATCAGTACCTTCAGTTTCCAATACTTATCAAGTACAATAGTTGAACGTGGCATGGTAGCTGAAAGGGTAAGAGGCAGAGTTTGGCAGACTCCATTTTTTTCAGTTTCGATGGTTTCAGGTTTTTTGGTTTCAGCCAAACTAAAGAATGTCCTCACGAGCTGTCAATTCACAGGTCACTACAGAGAATTTTTGAGATGGAATCACAGGGTAATTTTTGGCGTATGATCTGTGAGCTGTGCTGGGAAGGTTCACGCTGATTCCATAATAAATCTCGGGTTTTTACTCTATAGCGAAAAATTACTCTTTTCCATCACGAAGGTAAAGCAGAGTATGTACAAGTAGAGTGTGGAATAACTTTGTCACTCGTGACGAACCGACTTGGTCCAATACTTTAACGACTTCTCCAATGTCTCCGTACTCAGGTTTGATTTTCTGAGCGGATCATCGGTAGAATGAATAAAATCAAGAATCCTCTAAGGCGATGTTTGCAACTAAATTTCAGTGTCTCCGGAAGCACTGGAAAAATCACCACGTGTAGCGACAGCGAAGTATCAATGGGCTCTCTCTGTGTCCTTTAAACCGCCCATATGCTCGTTACAAATGGCGGCTTGAGGAAAGGTGGTTTTGGAATTGGTTTCTCTCTAGTCTTACATGATGTATCTATACTCTATTGCATTATAATGCAGGAAAGGGTCACTTGCTGACATAAAGCACAGCAGGCAGGAATAGAAGAGTCAACTTAGGGGGAAAAAAAGTGCTTTGTGATTTCATTTTGATGTCTGCAGTTTGGAAATCAGTTGCTCAGTTTAACTGTTCTCGTGATGGCTCACAAAATTACATATGAGCATTGAAAATGTACAGAAGAACAACAATCGGGGAAACATTTCTGCAAGCTCCAATCACCGGAACCCAGACAGAAGCATACAAGCTAAGAGACAGCTACACCAGGCTTCAGCGGGAAACCATACAGATCTCCTGGGAAGGGCTTCCCTCTCTGAATGCGGCTGCCTGTCCACGGGATGCTCTGGGCCCAGGCACCTTGAGTCCTCCAACTGGAAAGACATAGAAAAACGCCTCCACATCCCATTAAAATGCCCAGAGATTTAGCCAAGGCTCCTATGAAACGATCTGCTGTCTTCATCCAGGTAAGGGCAACTGCACATTTTAAGACACTGAGATCGTGGGTAAATCCAGGTGGGACTGAGATGCAGGAGCTCCAGCACACACACTCCTGTCATTGGAAGATGAACGCGGTACTTCTTCCTGCACAAACAGACCCCGCCCTCTGGCCTCGGGCCTAGAACATGATTCTTTTGCAGTTGCTGTTGGGGAAGAGGCCCTTGGGCTTTAACCTGCGAACGGCCTCCCTTAAATGCTTGGGCTGCAGCGGGGGCGTCTCTCCCCACATCTCACACACGTCCAGGGCCTCTTCCACCACCTCTCCGACAAAGACCTTGGCTATTCCAGCCATGGCAATGGCCGCGTTCTCAGACACCGAACTGCCAGTGATAGCCCGCATCAGACCCGCAATGCGTGCTCTCGGGAAAGCTGACCGGCGACACACTTCGTAGCGGGACAGCTGCTCCTCAGACATGGCAGACAGCAGGGTTGTCATCCTCTGAGCCTCCTCTGCATCCACGGTGGGCTTCCTCTCCTTCTTGCCTTTCGTATGTGTTTTCCGTCTTTTGGCTGCAGGAGGAGCTGAGGCTGAGGCCTCATTGTCACCTTCTGGGAGGTCCATGACATCCTCACTCCTGAGCTCACCTTCCTGATCCCTGGGTTCTTCCGAGTTCCCATCTAGCTCCTCAGGGATTCCATCCTTCTTGCTGCCCTTCAGACCTCGGGGCATGGCGAGCATCTCAGCAGACACACCTGTTTGCCTGCCGGTCTCCATGGGTGAGATTCAAGCCTGCTCCGTGACAGCAGCTGTACAGGCAGAAGTTCCGGCTGGGGTGGTTTGATTATGGATCTGCGATGAGAACCTTTCAAAGATTTTAGCTGCTGTGCTTCTGCTGAGCCAGTTCCGCCATAACCGGACACGGCTCCCGGCCTCCCCTTCCCACGCACAAACACACACACACTGAATTTTCTCACTTCCACAATGTGAAGAAACTTGTGGAAGGAGAGTATGTTAGTTTTAGGTCAATGCAGAACGAATTCTCACCAATTTGGGATATTTAAAACAAACACCAGCTCACAGGTCAGAAGTTCTGCTAGGCCAAGTGACCGCCTCCTGCTCAGAGTCACACGAGGGACCTCCAGGATGGGTCTGGCTGTGTGGTCGTCGCCTCCACCCGAGAAGGGTCTGGCTTCGATCCGATTCGAGTTGGTGGCAGAATTCAACAATGCCTTAGGGTTGTGAGCCCCAGGCCCACTTGTTGGTTCTGCCGGCTGCCGTGAGGATGCTCTCAGCTCCTACCCGTGTTGCCCAGGTCGCGGCTGTGAGGCTCCCTGGGTGTGCACAGCCAGTGCTGGGGAATCTCCCACAGGGGAGCGTAATCACAGGGGGGTTCAGTCGTCCCTTACAAAGGGCTCAGATGACTGAATTAGACCCAGCCCTTAGCAGCCATTGGTTCAGGATAGCCCTAATCTAATCAGGAAGTTGGGCCGGCACATCAATTCATGCTTCCGCCCACACCCAAGGGAGGGGCAGACACAGGGCGAGTCTCTGAGGGGCGGGAAATGCAGGGGGCATTTCAGAATTCAGTCTCCTTCACAGAATCGCAAAGTTCACATTTCACAACAATAAAGAAACTATTTACAGTAAAAAATGAGACATTTTACGAAGTTGAGCATTAGAAAACTTCGATGTCTGAGAAAAAAACTCTCTAACGCACGGGGAAACAAGCGGTTTATCAAATACTCTGAAAATAAAATGGGCTGGGTGAGGGAAACGTGAAAATATTATTTCAATTTTTATTTTACGTCATTTTATCTTAGTTTAGTTTGGTTTATTTGTTTATTTCTGAGACAGAGTCTCGCTCTGTCCCCCAGGCTGGATTACAGCGGCCTGCTCTCAGCCCACTGCAGCCTCGGCATCCTAGGCTCAACGGATTCTCCTGCCTCAGCCTCCAGAGCGGCTGGGACTAAATGTGCGCGCTGCCACGCCGGGCAAATTTTTCTATCTTTTCAAGTAGAGACGAGGTTTCACCATTTTGGCCAGGCTGGTCTTGAACTGCTGACTTCAGGTGATCTGCCCCACTTTGGCTTCCCGAAGAGAAGGGACTATAGGCGTGAGCCACCGCGCCCAGACTATGATAGTTGCACGCTGAAGCCCGAAGCTGCTCTGCCTTAGGATTTTTCCTGAGTTTTACTTTCTTGTCAGGATGAGTTGCTAGTTCATCTTTCCTGTTGGATCTTCTAGAAAGGCATTACTGATGAGATTATGGCTTTCTCACAAGAAATACTACTTTGGTGAAACTCTATTGAAATTATCAGTACCTTCAGTTTCCAATACTTATCAAGTACAATAGTTGAACGTGGCATGGTAGCTGAAAGGGTAAGAGGCAGAGTTTGGCAGACTCCATTTTTTTCAGTTTCGATGGTTTCAGGTTTTTTGGTTTCAGCCAAACTAAAGAATGTCCTCACGAGCTGTCAATTCACAGGTCACTACAGAGAATTTTTGAGACGGAATCACAGGGTAATTTTTGGCGTATGATCTGTGAGCTGTGCTGGGGAGGTTCACGCTGATTCCATAATAAATCTCGGGTTTTTACTCTATAGCGAAAAATTACTCTTTTCCATCACGAAGGTAAAGCAGAGTATGTACAAGTAGAGTGTGGAATAACTTTGTCACTCGTGACGAACCGACTTGGTCCAATACTTTAACGACTTCTCCAATGTCTCCGTACTCAGGTTTGATTTTCTGAGCGGATCATCGGTAGAATGAATAAAACCAAGAATCCTCTAAGGCGATGTTTGCAACTAAATTTCAGTGTCTCCGGAAGCACTGGAAAAATCACCACGTGTAGCGACAGCGAAGTATCAATGGGCTCTCTCTGTGTCCTTTAAACCGCCCATATGCTCGTTACAAATGGCGGCTTGAGGAAAGGTGGTTTTGGAATTGGTTTCTCTCTAGTCTTACATGATGTATCTATACTCTATTGCATTATAATGCAGGAAAGGGTCACTTGCTGACATAAAGCACAGCAGGCAGGAATAGAAGAGTCAACTTAGGGGGAAAAAAAGTGCTTTGTGATTTCATTTTGATGTCTGCAGTTTGGAAATCAGTTGCTCAGTTTAACTGTTCTCGTGATGGCTCACAAAATTACATATGAGCATTGAAAATGTACAGAAGAACAACAATCGGGGAAACATTTCTGCAAGCTCCAATCACCGGAACCCAGACAGAAGCATACAAGCTAAGAGACAGCTACACCAGGCTTCAGCGGGAAACCATACAGATCTCCTGGGAAGGGCTTCCCTCTCTGAATGCGGCTGCCTGTCCACGGGATGCTCTGGGCCCAGGCACCTTGATTCCTCCAACTGGAAAGACATAGAAAAACGCCTCCACATCCCATTAAAATGCCCAGAGATTTAGCCAAGGCTCCTATGAAACGATCTGCTGTCTTCATCCAGGTAAGGGCAACTGCACATTTTAAGACACTGAGATCGTGGGTAAATCCAGGTGGGACTGAGATGCAGGAGCTCCAGCACACACACTCCTGTCATTGGAAGATGAACGCGGTACTTCTTCCTGCACAAACAGACCCTGCCCTCTGGCCTCGGGCCTAGAACATGATTCTTTTGCAGTTGCTGTTGGGGAAGAGGCCCTTGTGCTTTAACCTGCGAACGGCCTCCCTTAAATGCTTGGGCTGCAGCGGGGGCGTCTCTCCCCACATCTCACACACGTCCAGGGCCTCTTCCACCACCTCTCCGACAAAGACCTTGGCTATTCCAGCCATGGCAATGGCCGCGTTCTCAGACACCGAACTGCCAGTGATAGCCCGCATCAGACCCGCAATGCGTGCTCTCGGGAAAGCTGACCGGCGACACACTTCGTAGCGGGACAGCTGCTCCTCAGACATGGCAGACAGCAGGGTTGTCATCCTCTGAGCCTCCTCTGCATCCACGGTGGGCTTCCTCTCCTTCTTGCCTTTCGTATGTGTTTTCCGTCTTTTGGCTGCAGGAGGAGCTGAGGCTGAGGCCTCATTGTCACCTTCTGGGAGGTCCATGACATCCTCACTCCTGAGCTCACCTTCCTGATCCCTGGGTTCTTCCGAGTTCCCATCTAGCTCCTCAGGGATTCCATCCTTCTTGCTGCCCTTCAGACCTCGGGGCATGGCGAGCATCTCAGCAGACACACCTGTTTGCCTGCCGGTCTCCATGGGTGAGATTCAAGCCTGCTCCGTGACAGCAGCTGTACAGGCAGAAGTTCCGGCTGGGGTGGTTTGATTCTGGATCTGCGATGAGAACCTTTCAAAGATTTTAGCTGCTGTGCTTCTGCTGAGCCAGTTCCGCCGTAACCGGACACGGCTCCCGGCCTCCCCTTCCCACGCACAAACACACACACACTGAATTTTCTCACTTCCACAATGTGAAGAAACTTGTGGAAGGAGAGTATGTTAGTTTTAGGTCAATGCAGAACGAATTCTCACCAATTTGGGATATTTAAAACAAACACCAGCTCACAGGTCAGAAGTTCTGCTAGGCCAAGTGACCGCCTCCTGCTCAGAGTCACACGAGGGACCTCCAGGATGGGTCTGGCTGTGTGGTCGTCGCCTCCACCCGAGAAGGGTCTGGCTTCGATCCGATTCGAGTTGGTGGCAGAATTCAACAATGCCTTGGGGTTGTGAGCCCCAGGCCCACTTGTTGGTTCTGCCGGCTGCCGTGAGGAGGCTCTCAGCTCCTACCCGTGTTGCCCAGGTCTCGGCTGTGAGGCTCCCTGGGTGTGCACAGCCAGTGCTGGGGAATCTCCCACAGGGGAGCGTAATCACAGGGGGGTTCAGTCGTCCCTTACAAAGGGCTCAGATGACTGAATTAGACCCAGCCCTTAGCAGCCATTGGTTCAGGATAGCCCTAATCTAATCAGGAAGTTGGGCCGGCACATCAATTCATGCTTCCGCCCACACCCAAGGGAGGGGCAGACACAGGGCGAGTCTCTGAGGGGCGGGAAATGCAGGGGGCATTTCAGAATTCAGTCTCCTTCACAGAATCGCAAAGTTCACATTTCACAACAATAAAGAAACTATTTACAGTAAAAAATGAGACATTTTACGAAGTTGAGCATTAGAAAACTTCGATGTCTGAGAAAAAAACTCTCTAACGCACGGGGAAACAAGCGGTTTATCAAATACTCTGAAAACAAAATGGGCTGGGTGAGGGAAACGTGAAAATATTATTTCAATTTTTATTTTACGTCATTTTATCTTAGTTTAGTTTGGTTTATTTGTTTATTTCTGAGACAGAGTCTCGCTCTGTCCCCCAGGCTGGATTACAGCGGCCTGCTCTCAGCCCACTGCAGCCTCGGCATCCTAGGCTCAACGGATTCTCCTGCCTCGGCCTCCAGAGCGGCTGGGACTAAATGTGCGCGCTGCCACGCCGGGCAAATTTTTGTATCTTTTCAAGTAGAGACGAGGTTTCACCATTTTGGCCAGGCTGGTCTTGAACTGCTGACTTCAGGTGATCTGCCCCACTTTGGCTTCCCAAAGAGAAGGGACTATAGGCGTGAGCCACCGCGCCCAGACTATGATAGTTGCACGCTGAAGCCCGAAGCTGCTCTGCCTTAGGATTTTTCCTGAGTTTTACTTTCTTGTCAGGATGAGTTGCTAGTTCATCTTTCCTGTTGGATCTTCTAGAAAGGCATTACTGATGAGATTATGGCTTTCCCACAAGAAATACTACTTTGGTGAAACTCTATTGAAATTATCAGTACCTTCAGTTTCCAATACTTATCAAGTACAATAGTTGAACGTGGCATGGTAGCTGAAAGGGTAAGAGGCAGAGTTTGGCAGACTCCATTTTTTTCAGTTTCGATGGTTTCAGGTTTTTTGGTTTCAGCCAAACTAAAGAATGTCCTCACGAGCTGTCAATTCACAGGTCACTACAGAGAATTTTTGAGACGGAATCACAGGGTAATTTTTGGCGTACGATCTGTGAGCTGTGCTGGGAAGGTTCACGCTGATTCCATAATAAATCTCGGGTTTTTACTCTATAGCGAAAAATTACTCTTTTCCATCACGAAGGTGAAGCAGAGTATGTACAAGTAGAGTGTGGAATAACTTTGTCACTCGTGACGAACCGACTTGGTCCAATACTTTAACGACTTCTCCAATGTCTCCGTACTCAGGTTTGATTTTCTGAGCGGATCATCGGTAGAATGAATAAAATCAAGAATCCTCTAAGGCGATGTTTGGAACTAAATTTCAGTGTCTCCGGAAGCACTGGAAAAATCACCACGTGTAGCGACAGTGAAGTATCAATGGGCTCTCTCTGTGTCCTTTAAACCGCCCATATGATCCTTACAAATGGCGGCTTGAGGAAAGGTGGTTTTGGAATTGGTTTCTCTCTAGTCTTACATGATGTATCTATACTCTATTGCATTATAATGCAGGAAAGGGTCACTTGCTGACATAAAGCACAGCAGGCAGGAATAGAAGAGTCAACTTAGGGGGAAAAAAAGTGCTTTGTGATTTCATTTTGATGTCTGCAGTTTGGAAATCAGTTGCTCAGTTTAACTGTTCTCGTGATGGCTCACAAAATTACATATGAGCATTGAAAATGTACAGAAGAACAACAATCGGGGAAACATTTCTGCAAGCTCCAATCACCGGAACCCAGACAGAAGCATACAAGCTAAGAGACAGCTACACCAGGCTTCAGCGGGAAACCATACAGATCTCCTGGGAAGGGCTTCCCTCTCTGAATGCGGCTGCCTGTCCACGGGATGCTCTGGGCCCAGGCACCTCGAGTCCTCCAACTGGAAAGACATAGAAAAACGCCTCCACATCCCATTAAAATGCCCAAAGATTTAGCCAAGGCTCCTATGAAACGATCTGCTGTCTTCATCCAGGTAAGGGCAACTGCACATTTTAAGACACTGAGATCGTGGGTAAATCCAGGTGGGACTGAGATGCAGGAGCTCCAGCACACACACTCCTGTCATTGGAAGATGAACGCGGTACTTCTTCCTGCACAAACAGACCCTGCCCTCTGGCCTCGGGCCTAGAACATGATTCTTTTGCAGTTGCTGTTGGGGAAGAGGCCCCTGGGCTTTAACCTGCGAACGGCCTCCCTTAAATGCTTGGGCTGCAGCGGGGGCGTCTCTCCCCACATCTCACACACGTCCAGGGCCTCTTCCACCACCTCTCCGACAAAGACCTTGGCTATTCCAGCCATGGCAATGGCCGCGTTCTCAGACACCGAACTGCCAGTGATAGCCCGCATCAGACCCGCAATGCGTGCTCTCGGGAAAGCTGACCGGCGACACACTTCGTAGCGGGACAGCTGCTCCTCAGACATGGCAGACAGCAGGGTTGTCATCCTCTGAGCCTCCTCTGCATCCACGGTGGGCTTCCTCTCCTTCTTGCCTTTCGTATGTGTTTTCCGTCTTTTGGCTGCAGGAGGAGCTGAGGCTGAGGCCTCATTGTCACCTTCTGGGAGGTCCATGACATCCTCACTCCTGAGCTCACCTTCCTGATCCCTGGGTTCTTCCGAGTTCCCATCTAGCTCCTCAGGGATTCCATCCTTCTTGCTGCCCTTCAGACCTCGGGGCATGGCGAGCATCTCAGCAGACACACCTGTTTGCCTGCCGGTCTCCATGGGTGAGATTCAAGCCTGCTCCGTGACAGCAGCTGTACAGGCAGAAGTTCCGGCTGGGGTGGTTTGATTCTGGATCTGCGATGAGAACCTTTCAAAGATTTTAGCTGCTGTGCTTCTGCTGAGCCAGTTCCGCCGTAACCGGACACGGCTCCCGGCCTCCCCTTCCCACGCACAAACACACACACACTGAATTTTCTCACTTCCACAATGTGAAGAAACTTGTGGAAGGAGAGTATGTTAGTTTTAGGTCAATGCAGAACGAATTCTCACCAATTTGGGATATTTAAAACAAACACCAGCTCACAGGTCAGAAGTTCTGCTAGGCCAAGTGACCGCCTCCTGCTCAGAGTCACACGAGGGACCTCCAGGATGGGTCTGGCTGTGTGGTCGTCGCCTCCACCCGAGAAGGGTCTGGCTTCGATCCGATTCGAGTTGGTGGCAGAATTCAACAGTGCCTTGGGGTTGTGAGCCCCAGGCCCACTTGTTGGTTCTGCCGGCTGCCGTGAGGAGGCTCTCAGCTCCTACCCGTGTTGCCCAGGTCTCGGCTGTGAGGCTCCCTGGGTGTGCACAGCCAGTGCTGGGGAATCTCCCACAGGGGAGCGTAATCACAGGGGGGTTCAGTCGTCCCTTACAAAGGGCTCAGATGACTGAATTAGACCCAGCCCTTAGCAGCCATTGGTTCAGGATAGCCCTAATCTAATCAGGAAGTTGGGCCGGCACATCAATTCATGCTTCCGCCCACACCCAAGGGAGGGGCAGACACAGGGCGAGTCTCTGAGGGGCGGGAAATGCAGGGGGCATTTCAGAATTCAGTCTCCTTCACAGAATCGCAAAGTTCACATTTCACAACAATAAAGAAACTATTTACAGTAAAAAATGAGACATTTTACGAAGTTGAGCATTAGAAAACTTCGATGTCTGAGAAAAAAACTCTCTAACGCACGGGGAAACAAGCGGTTTATCAAATACTCTGAAAACAAAATGGGCTGGGTGAGGGAAACGTGAAAATATTATTTCAATTTTTATTTTACGTCATTTTATCTTAGTTTAGTTTGGTTTATTTGTTTATTTCTGAGACAGAGTCTCGCTCTGTCCCCCAGGCTGGATTACAGCGGCCTGCTCTCAGCCCACTGCAGCCTCGGCATCCTAGGCTCAACGGATTCTCCTGCCTCGGCCTCCAGAGCGGCTGGGACTAAATGTGCGCGCTGCCACGCCGGGCAAATTTTTGTATCTTTTCAAGTAGAGACGAGGTTTCACCATTTTGGCCAGGCTGGTCTTGAACTGCTGACTTCAGGTGATCTGCCCCACTTTGGCTTCCCAAAGAGAAGGGACTATAGGCGTGAGCCACCGCGCCCAGACTATGATAGTTGCACGCTGAAGCCCGAAGCTGCTCTGCCTTAGGATTTTTCCTGAGTTTTACTTTCTTGTCAGGATGAGTTGCTAGTTCATCTTTCCTGTTGGATCTTCTAGAAAGGCATTACTGATGAGATTATGGCTTTCCCACAAGAAATACTACTTTGGTGAAACTCTATTGAAATTATCAGTACCTTCAGTTTCCAATACTTATCAAGTACAATAGTTGAACGTGGCATGGTAGCTGAAAGGGTAAGAGGCAGAGTTTGGCAGACTCCATTTTTTTCAGTTTCGATGGTTTCAGGTTTTTTGGTTTCAGCCAAACTAAAGAATGTCCTCACGAGCTGTCAATTCACAGGTCACTACAGAGAATTTTTGAGACGGAATCACAGGGTAATTTTTGGCGTACGATCTGTGAGCTGTGCTGGGAAGGTTCACGCTGATTCCATAATAAATCTCGGGTTTTTACTCTATAGCGAAAAATTACTCTTTTCCATCACGAAGGTGAAGCAGAGTATGTACAAGTAGAGTGTGGAATAACTTTGTCACTCGTGACGAACCGACTTGGTCCAATACTTTAACGACTTCTCCAATGTCTCCGTACTCAGGTTTGATTTTCTGAGCGGATCATCGGTAGAATGAATAAAATCAAGAATCCTCTAAGGCGATGTTTGGAACTAAATTTCAGTGTCTCCGGAAGCACTGGAAAAATCACCACGTGTAGCGACAGTGAAGTATCAATGGGCTCTCTCTGTGTCCTTTAAACCGCCCATATGATCCTTACAAATGGCGGCTTGAGGAAAGGTGGTTTTGGAATTGGTTTCTCTCTAGTCTTACATGATGTATCTATACTCTATTGCATTATAATGCAGGAAAGGGTCACTTGCTGACATAAAGCACAGCAGGCAGGAATAGAAGAGTCAACTTAGGGGGAAAAAAAGTGCTTTGTGATTTCATTTTGATGTCTGCAGTTTGGAAATCAGTTGCTCAGTTTAACTGTTCTCGTGATGGCTCACAAAATTACATATGAGCATTGAAAATGTACAGAAGAACAACAATCGGGGAAACATTTCTGCAAGCTCCAATCACCGGAACCCAGACAGAAGCATACAAGCTAAGAGACAGCTACACCAGGCTTCAGCGGGAAACCATACAGATCTCCTGGGAAGGGCTTCCCTCTCTGAATGCGGCTGCCTGTCCACGGGATGCTCTGGGCCCAGGCACCTCGAGTCCTCCAACTGGAAAGACATAGAAAAACGCCTCCACATCCCATTAAAATGCCCAAAGATTTAGCCAAGGCTCCTATGAAACGATCTGCTGTCTTCATCCAGGTAAGGGCAACTGCACATTTTAAGACACTGAGATCGTGGGTAAATCCAGGTGGGACTGAGATGCAGGAGCTCCAGCACACACACTCCTGTCATTGGAAGATGAACGCGGTACTTCTTCCTGCACAAACAGACCCTGCCCTCTGGCCTCGGGCCTAGAACATGATTCTTTTGCAGTTGCTGTTGGGGAAGAGGCCCCTGGGCTTTAACCTGCGAACGGCCTCCCTTAAATGCTTGGGCTGCAGCGGGGGCGTCTCTCCCCACATCTCACACACGTCCAGGGCCTCTTCCACCACCTCTCCGACAAAGACCTTGGCTATTCCAGCCATGGCAATGGCCGCGTTCTCAGACACCGAACTGCCAGTGATAGCCCGCATCAGACCCGCAATGCGTGCTCTCGGGAAAGCTGACCGGCGACACACTTCGTAGCGGGACAGCTGCTCCTCAGACATGGCAGACAGCAGGGTTGTCATCCTCTGAGCCTCCTCTGCATCCACGGTGGGCTTCCTCTCCTTCTTGCCTTTCGTATGTGTTTTCCGTCTTTTGGCTGCAGGAGGAGCTGAGGCTGAGGCCTCATTGTCACCTTCTGGGAGGTCCATGACATCCTCACTCCTGAGCTCACCTTCCTGATCCCTGGGTTCTTCCGAGTTCCCATCTAGCTCCTCAGGGATTCCAGCCTTCTTGCTGCCCTTCAGACCTCGGGGCATGGCGAGCATCTCAGCAGACACACCTGTTTGCCTGCCGGTCTCCATGGGTGAGATTCAAGCCTGCTCCGTGACAGCAGCTGTACAGGCAGAAGTTCCGGCTGGGGTGGTTTGATTCTGGATCTGCGATGAGAACCTTTCAAAGATTTTAGCTGCTGTGCTTCTGCTGAGCCAGTTTCGCCGTAACCGGACACGGCTCCCGGCCTCCCCTTCCCACACACAAACACACACACACTGAATTTTCTCACTTCCACAATGTGAAGAAACTTGTGGAAGGAGAGTATGTTAGTTTTAGGTCAATGCAGAACGAATTCTCACCAATTTGGGATACTTAAAACAAACACCAGCTCACAGGTCAGAAGTTCTGCTAGGCCAAGTGACCGCCTCCTGCTCAGAGTCACACGAGGGACCTCCAGGATGGGTCTGGCTGTGTGGTCGTCGCCTCCACCCGAGAAGGGTCTGGCTTCGATCCGATTCGAGTTGGTGGCAGAATTCAACAGTGCCTTGGGGTTGTGAGCCCCAGGCCCACTTGTTGGTTCTGCCGGCTGCCGTGAGGAGGCTCTCAGCTCCTACCCGTGTTGCCCAGGTCTCGGCTGTGAGGCTCCCTGGGTGTGCACAGCCAGTGCTGGGGAATCTCCCACAGGGGAGCGTAATCACAGGGGGGTTCAGTCGTCCCTTACAAAGGGCTCAGATGACTGAATTAGACCCAGCCCTTAGCAGCCATTGGTTCAGGATAGCCCTAATCTAATCAGGAAGTTGGGCCGGCACATCAATTCATGCTTCCGCCCACACCCAAGGGAGGGGCAGACACAGGGCGAGTCTCTGAGGGGCGGGAAATGCAGGGGGCATTTCAGAATTCAGTCTCCTTCACAGAATCGCAAAGTTCACATTTCACAACAATAAAGAAACTATTTACAGTAAAAAATGAGACATTTTACGAAGTTGAGCATTAGAAAACTTCGATGTCTGAGAAAAAAACTCTCTAACGCACGGGGAAACAAGCGGTTTATCAAATACTCTGAAAACAAAATGGGCTGGGTGAGGGAAACGTGAAAATATTATTTCAATTTTTATTTTACGTCATTTTATCTTAGTTTAGTTTGGTTTATTTGTTAATTTCTGAGACAGAGTCTCGCTCTGTCCCCCAGGCTGGATTACAGCGGCCTGCTCTCAGCCCACTGCAGCCTCGGCATCCTAGGCTCAACGGATTCTCCTGCCTCGGCCTCCAGAGCGGCTGGGACTAAATGTGCGCGCTGCCACGCCGGGCAAATTTTTGTATCTTTTCAAGTACAGACGAGGTTTCACCATTTTGGCCAGGCTGGTCTTGAACTGCTGACTTCAGGTGATCTGCCCCACTTTGGCTTCCCAAAGAGAAGGGACTATAGGCGTGAGCCACCGCGCCCAGACTATGATAGTTGCACGCTGAAGCCCGAAGCTGCTCTGCCTTAGGATTTTTCCTGAGTTTTACTTTCTTGTCAGGATGAGTTGCTAGTTCATCTTTCCTGTGGGATCTTCTAGAAAGGCATTACTGATGAGATTATGGCTTTCCCACAAGAAATACTACTTTGGTGAAACTCTATTGAAATTATCAGTACCTTCAGTTTCCAATACTTATCAAGTACAATAGTTGAACGTGGCATGGTAGCTGAAAGGGTAAGAGGCAGAGTTTGGCAGACTCCATTTTTTTCAGTTTCGATGGTTTCAGGTTTTTTGGTTTCAGCCAAACTAAAGAATGTCCTCACGAGCTGTCAATTCACAGGTCACTACAGAGAATTTTTGAGACGGAATCACAGGGTAATTTTTGGCGTACGATCTGTGAGCTGTGCTGGGAAGGTTCACGCTGATTCCATAATAAATCTCGGGTTTTTACTCTATAGCGAAAAATTACTCTTTTCCATCACGAAGGTGAAGCAGAGTATGTACAAGTAGAGTGTGGAATAACTTTGTCACTCGTGACGAACCGACTTGGTCCAATACTTTAACGACTTCTCCAATGTCTCCGTACTCAGGTTTGATTTTCTGAGCGGATCATCGGTAGAATGAATAAAATCAAGAATCCTCTAAGGCGATGTTTGCAACTAAATTTCAGTGTCTCCGGAAGCACTGGAAAAATCACCACGTGTAGCGACAGTGAAGTATCAATGGGCTCTCTCTGTGTCCTTTAAACCGCCCATATGATCCTTACAAATGGCGGCTTGAGGAAAGGTGGTTTTGGAATTGGTTTCTCTCTAGTCTTACATGATGTATCTATACTCTATTGCATTATAATGCAGGAAAGGGTCACTTGCTGACATAAAGCACAGCAGGCAGGAATAGAAGAGTCAACTTAGGGGGAAAAAAAGTGCTTTGTGATTTCATTTTGATGTCTGCAGTTTGGAAATCAGTTGCTCAGTTTAACTGTTCTCGTGATGGCTCACAAAATTACATATGAGCATTGAAAATGTACAGAAGAACAACAATCGGGGAAACATTTCTGCAAGCTCCAATCACCGGAACCCAGACAGAAGCATACAAGCTAAGAGACAGCTACACCAGGCTTCAGCGGGAAACCATACAGATCTCCTGGGAAGGGCTTCCCTCTCTGAATGCGGCTGCCTGTCCACGGGATGCTCTGGGCCCAGGCACCTCGAGTCCTCCAACTGGAAAGACATAGAAAAACGCCTCCACATCCCATTAAAATGCCCAAAGATTTAGCCAAGGCTCCTATGAAACGATCTGCTGTCTTCATCCAGGTAAGGGCAACTGCACATTTTAAGACACTGAGATCGTGGGTAAATCCAGGTGGGACTGAGATGCAGGAGCTCCAGCACACACACTCCTGTCATTGGAAGATGAACGCGGTACTTCTTCCTGCACAAACAGACCCTGCCCTCTGGCCTCGGGCCTAGAACATGATTCTTTTGCAGTTGCTGTTGGGGAAGAGGCCCCTGGGCTTTAACCTGCGAACGGCCTCCCTTAAATGCTTGGGCTGCAGCGGGGGCGTCTCTCCCCACATCTCACACACGTCCAGGGCCTCTTCCACCACCTCTCCGACAAAGACCTTGGCTATTCCAGCCATGGCAATGGCCGCGTTCTCAGACACCGAACTGCCAGTGATAGCCCGCATCAGACCCGCAATGCGTGCTCTCGGGAAAGCTGACCGGCGACACACTTCGTAGCGGGACAGCTGCTCCTCAGACATGGCAGACAGCAGGGTTGTCATCCTCTGAGCCTCCTCTGCATCCACGGTGGGCTTCCTCTCCTTCTTGCCTTTCGTATGTGTTTTCCGTCTTTTGGCTGCAGGAGGAGCTGAGGCTGAGGCCTCATTGTCACCTTCTGGGAGGTCCATGACATCCTCACTCCTGAGCTCACCTTCCTGATCCCTGGGTTCTTCCGAGTTCCCATCTAGCTCCTCAGGGATTCCATCCTTCTTGCTGCCCTTCAGACCTCGGGGCATGGCGAGCATCTCAGCAGACACACCTGTTTGCCTGCCGGTCTCCATGGGTGAGATTCAAGCCTGCTCCGTGACAGCAGCTGTACAGGCAGAAGTTCCGGCTGGGGTGGTTTGATTCTGGATCTGCGATGAGAACCTTTCAAAGATTTTAGCTGCTGTGCTTCTGCTGAGCCAGTTTCGCCGTAACCGGACACGGCTCCCGGCCTCCCCTTCCCACACACAAACACACACACACTGAATTTTCTCACTTCCACAATGTGAAGAAACTTGTGGAAGGAGAGTATGTTAGTTTTAGGTCAATGCAGAACGAATTCTCACCAATTTGGGATACTTAAAACAAACACCAGCTCACAGGTCAGAAGTTCTGCTAGGCCAAGTGACCGCCTCCTGCTCAGAGTCACACGAGGGACCTCCAGGATGGGTCTGGCTGTGTGGTCGTCGCCTCCACCCGAGAAGGGTCTGGCTTCGATCCGATTCGAGTTGGTGGCAGAATTCAACAGTGCCTTGGGGTTGTGAGCCCCAGGCCCACTTGTTGGTTCTGCCGGCTGCCGTGAGGAGGCTCTCAGCTCCTACCCGTGTTGCCCAGGTCTCGGCTGTGAGGCTCCCTGGGTGTGCACAGCCAGTGCTGGGGAATCTCCCACAGGGGAGCGTAATCACAGGGGGGTTCAGTCGTCCCTTACAAAGGGCTCAGATGACTGAATTAGACCCAGCCCTTAGCAGCCATTGGTTCAGGATAGCCCTAATCTAATCAGGAAGTTGGGCCGGCACATCAATTCATGCTTCCGCCCACACCCAAGGGAGGGGCAGACACAGGGCGAGTCTCTGAGGGGCGGGAAATGCAGGGGGCATTTCAGAATTCAGTCTCCTTCACAGAATCGCAAAGTTCACATTTCACAACAATAAAGAAACTATTTACAGTAAAAAATGAGACATTTTACGAAGTTGAGCATTAGAAAACTTCGATGTCTGAGAAAAAAACTCTCTAACGCACGGGGAAACAAGCGGTTTATCAAATACTCTGAAAACAAAATGGGCTGGGTGAGGGAAACGTGAAAATATTATTTCAATTTTTATTTTACGTCATTTTATCTTAGTTTAGTTTGGTTTATTTGTTAATTTCTGAGACAGAGTCTCGCTCTGTCCCCCAGGCTGGATTACAGCGGCCTGCTCTCAGCCCACTGCAGCCTCGGCATCCTAGGCTCAACGGATTCTCCTGCCTCGGCCTCCAGAGCGGCTGGGACTAAATGTGCGCGCTGCCACGCCGGGCAAATTTTTGTATCTTTTCAAGTAGAGACGAGGTTTCACCATTTTGGCCAGGCTGGTCTTGAACTGCTGACTTCAGGTGATCTGCCCCACTTTGGCTTCCCAAAGAGAAGGGACTATAGGCGTGAGCCACCGCGCCCAGACTATGATAGTTGCACGCTGAAGCCCGAAGCTGCTCTGCCTTAGGATTTTTCCTGAGTTTTACTTTCTTGTCAGGATGAGTTGCTAGTTCATCTTTCCTGTTGGATCTTCTAGAAAGGCATTACTGATGAGATTATGGCTTTCCCACAAGAAATACTACTTTGGTGAAACTCTATTGAAATTATCAGTACCTTCAGTTTCCAATACTTATCAAGTACAATAGTTGAACGTGGCATGGTAGCTGAAAGGGTAAGAGGCAGAGTTTGGCAGACTCCATTTTTTTCAGTTTCGATGGTTTCAGGTTTTTTGGTTTCAGCCAAACTAAAGAATGTCCTCACGAGCTGTCAATTCACAGGTCACTACAGAGAATTTTTGAGACGGAATCACAGGGTAATTTTTGGCGTACGATCTGTGAGCTGTGCTGGGAAGGTTCACGCTGATTCCATAATAAATCTCGGGTTTTTACTCTATAGCGAAAAATTACTCTTTTCCATCACGAAGGTGAAGCAGAGTATGTACAAGTAGAGTGTGGAATAACTTTGTCACTCGTGACGAACCGACTTGGTCCAATACTTTAACGACTTCTCCAATGTCTCCGTACTCAGGTTTGATTTTCTGAGCGGATCATCGGTAGAATGAATAAAATCAAGAATCCTCTAAGGCGATGTTTGCAACTAAATTTCAGTGTCTCCGGAAGCACTGGAAAAATCACCACGTGTAGCGACAGTGAAGTATCAATGGGCTCTCTCTGTGTCCTTTAAACCGCCCATATGATCCTTACAAATGGCGGCTTGAGGAAAGGTGGTTTTGGAATTGGTTTCTCTCTAGTCTTACATGATGTATCTATACTCTATTGCATTATAATGCAGGAAAGGGTCACTTGCTGACATAAAGCACAGCAGGCAGGAATAGAAGAGTCAACTTAGGGGGAAAAAAAGTGCTTTGTGATTTCATTTTGATGTCTGCAGTTTGGAAATCAGTTGCTCAGTTTAACTGTTCTCGTGATGGCTCACAAAATTACATATGAGCATTGAAAATGTACAGAAGAACAACAATCGGGGAAACATTTCTGCAAGCTCCAATCACCGGAACCCAGACAGAAGCATACAAGCTAAGAGACAGCTACACCAGGCTTCAGCGGGAAACCATACAGATCTCCTGGGAAGGGCTTCCCTCTCTGAATGCGGCTGCCTGTCCACGGGATGCTCTGGGCCCAGGCACCTCGAGTCCTCCAACTGGAAAGACATAGAAAAACGCCTCCACATCCCATTAAAATGCCCAAAGATTTAGCCAAGGCTCCTATGAAACGATCTGCTGTCTTCATCCAGGTAAGGGCAACTGCACATTTTAAGACACTGAGATCGTGGGTAAATCCAGGTGGGACTGAGATGCAGGAGCTCCAGCACACACACTCCTGTCATTGGAAGATGAACGCGGTACTTCTTCCTGCACAAACAGACCCTGCCCTCTGGCCTCGGGCCTAGAACATGATTCTTTTGCAGTTGCTGTTGGGGAAGAGGCCCCTGGGCTTTAACCTGCGAACGGCCTCCCTTAAATGCTTGGGCTGCAGCGGGGGCGTCTCTCCCCACATCTCACACACGTCCAGGGCCTCTTCCACCACCTCTCCGACAAAGACCTTGGCTATTCCAGCCATGGCAATGGCCGCGTTCTCAGACACCGAACTGCCAGTGATAGCCCGCATCAGACCCGCAATGCGTGCTCTCGGGAAAGCTGACCGGCGACACACTTCGTAGCGGGACAGCTGCTCCTCAGACATGGCAGACAGCAGGGTTGTCATCCTCTGAGCCTCCTCTGCATCCACGGTGGGCTTCCTCTCCTTCTTGCCTTTCGTATGTGTTTTCCGTCTTTTGGCTGCAGGAGGAGCTGAGGCTGAGGCCTCATTGTCACCTTCTGGGAGGTCCATGACATCCTCACTCCTGAGCTCACCTTCCTGATCCCTGGGTTCTTCCGAGTTCCCATCTAGCTCCTCAGGGATTCCATCCTTCTTGCTGCCCTTCAGACCTCGGGGCATGGCGAGCATCTCAGCAGACACACCTGTTTGCCTGCCGGTCTCCATGGGTGAGATTCAAGCCTGCTCCGTGACAGCAGCTGTACAGGCAGAAGTTCCGGCTGGGGTGGTTTGATTCTGGATCTGCGATGAGAACCTTTCAAAGATTTTAGCTGCTGTGCTTCTGCTGAGCCAGTTTCGCCGTAACCGGACACGGCTCCCGGCCTCCCCTTCCCACACACAAACACACACACACTGAATTTTCTCACTTCCACAATGTGAAGAAACTTGTGGAAGGAGAGTATGTTAGTTTTAGGTCAATGCAGAACGAATTCTCACCAATTTGGGATACTTAAAACAAACACCAGCTCACAGGTCAGAAGTTCTGCTAGGCCAAGTGACCGCCTCCTGCTCAGAGTCACACGAGGGACCTCCAGGATGGGTCTGGCTGTGTGGTCGTCGCCTCCACCCGAGAAGGGTCTGGCTTCGATCCGATTCGAGTTGGTGGCAGAATTCAACAGTGCCTTGGGGTTGTGAGCCCCAGGCCCACTTGTTGGTTCTGCCGGCTGCCGTGAGGAGGCTCTCAGCTCCTACCCGTGTTGCCCAGGTCTCGGCTGTGAGGCTCCCTGGGTGTGCACAGCCAGTGCTGGGGAATCTCCCACAGGGGAGCGTAATCACAGGGGGGTTCAGTCGTCCCTTACAAAGGGCTCAGATGACTGAATTAGACCCAGCCCTTAGCAGCCATTGGTTCAGGATAGCCCTAATCTAATCAGGAAGTTGGGCCGGCACATCAATTCATGCTTCCGCCCACACCCAAGGGAGGGGCAGACACAGGGCGAGTCTCTGAGGGGCGGGAAATGCAGGGGGCATTTCAGAATTCAGTCTCCTTCACAGAATCGCAAAGTTCACATTTCACAACAATAAAGAAACTATTTACAGTAAAAAATGAGACATTTTACGAAGTTGAGCATTAGAAAACTTCGATGTCTGAGAAAAAAACTCTCTAACGCACGGGGAAACAAGCGGTTTATCAAATACTCTGAAAACAAAATGGGCTGGGTGAGGGAAACGTGAAAATATTATTTCAATTTTTATTTTACGTCATTTTATCTTAGTTTAGTTTGGTTTATTTGTTAATTTCTGAGACAGAGTCTCGCTCTGTCCCCCAGGCTGGATTACAGCGGCCTGCTCTCAGCCCACTGCAGCCTCGGCATCCTAGGCTCAACGGATTCTCCTGCCTCGGCCTCCAGAGCGGCTGGGACTAAATGTGCGCGCTGCCACGCCGGGCAAATTTTTCTATCTTTTCAAGTACAGACGAGGTTTCACCATTTTGGCCAGGCTGGTCTTGAACTGCTGACTTCAGGTGATCTGCCCCACTTTGGCTTCCCAAAGAGAAGGGACTATAGGCGTGAGCCACCGCGCCCAGACTATGATAGTTGCACGCTGAAGCCCGAAGCTGCTCTGCCTTAGGATTTTTCCTGAGTTTTACTTTCCTGTCAGGATGAGTTGCTAGTTCATCTTTCCTGTTGGATCTTCTAGAAAGGCATTACTGATGAGATTATGGCTTTCTCACAAGAAATACTACTTTGGTGAAACTCTATTGAAATTATCAGTACCTTCAGTTTCCAATACTTATCAAGTACAATAGTTGAACGTGGCATGGTAGCTGAAAGGGTAAGAGGCAGAGTTTGGCAGACTCCATTTTTTTCAGTTTCGATGGTTTCAGGTTTTTTGGTTTCAGCCAAACTAAAGAATGTCCTCACGAGCTGTCAATTCACAGGTCACTACAGAGAATTTTTGAGACGGAATCACAGGGTAATTTTTGGCGTACGATCTGTGAGCTGTGCTGGGAAGGTTCACGCTGATTCCATAATAAATCTCGGGTTTTTACTCTATAGCGAAAAATTACTCTTTTCCATCACGAAGGTGAAGCAGAGTATGTACAAGTAGAGTGTGGAATAACTTTGTCACTCGTGACGAACCGACTTGGTCCAATACTTTAACGACTTCTCCAATGTCTCCGTACTCAGGTTTGATTTTCTGAGCGGATCATCGGTAGAATGAATAAAATCAAGAATCCTCTAAGGCGATGTTTGCAACTAAATTTCAGTGTCTCCGGAAGCACTGGAAAAATCACCACGTGTAGCGACAGTGAAGTATCAATGGGCTCTCTCTGTGTCCTTTAAACCGCCCATATGATCCTTACAAATGGCGGCTTGAGGAAAGGTGGTTTTGGAATTGGTTTCTCTCTAGTCTTACATGATGTATCTATACTCTATTGCATTATAATGCAGGAAAGGGTCACTTGCTGACATAAAGCACAGCAGGCAGGAATAGAAGAGTCAACTTAGGGGGAAAAAAAGTGCTTTGTGATTTCATTTTGATGTCTGCAGTTTGGAAATCAGTTGCTCAGTTTAACTGTTCTCGTGATGGCTCACAAAATTACATATGAGCATTGAAAATGTACAGAAGAACAACAATCGGGGAAACATTTCTGCAAGCTCCAATCACCGGAACCCAGACAGAAGCATACAAGCTAAGAGACAGCTACACCAGGCTTCAGCGGGAAACCATACAGATCTCCTGGGAAGGGCTTCCCTCTCTGAATGCGGCTGCCTGTCCACGGGATGCTCTGGGCCCAGGCACCTCGAGTCCTCCAACTGGAAAGACATAGAAAAACGCCTCCACATCCCATTAAAATGCCCAAAGATTTAGCCAAGGCTCCTATGAAACGATCTGCTGTCTTCATCCAGGTAAGGGCAACTGCACATTTTAAGACACTGAGATCGTGGGTAAATCCAGGTGGGACTGAGATGCAGGAGCTCCAGCACACACACTCCTGTCATTGGAAGATGAACGCGGTACTTCTTCCTGCACAAACAGACCCTGCCCTCTGGCCTCGGGCCTAGAACATGATTCTTTTGCAGTTGCTGTTGGGGAAGAGGCCCCTGGGCTTTAACCTGCGAACGGCCTCCCTTAAATGCTTGGGCTGCAGCGGGGGCGTCTCTCCCCACATCTCACACACGTCCAGGGCCTCTTCCACCACCTCTCCGACAAAGACCTTGGCTATTCCAGCCATGGCAATGGCCGCGTTCTCAGACACCGAACTGCCAGTGATAGCCCGCATCAGACCCGCAATGCGTGCTCTCGGGAAAGCTGACCGGCGACACACTTCGTAGCGGGACAGCTGCTCCTCAGACATGGCAGACAGCAGGGTTGTCATCCTCTGAGCCTCCTCTGCATCCACGGTGGGCTTCCTCTCCTTCTTGCCTTTCGTATGTGTTTTCCGTCTTTTGGCTGCAGGAGGAGCTGAGGCTGAGGCCTCATTGTCACCTTCTGGGAGGTCCATGACATCCTCACTCCTGAGCTCACCTTCCTGATCCCTGGGTTCTTCCGAGTTCCCATCTAGCTCCTCAGGGATTCCATCCTTCTTGCTGCCCTTCAGACCTCGGGGCATGGCGAGCATCTCAGCAGACACACCTGTTTGCCTGCCGGTCTCCATGGGTGAGATTCAAGCCTGCTCCGTGACAGCAGCTGTACAGGCAGAAGTTCCGGCTGGGGTGGTTTGATTCTGGATCTGCGATGAGAACCTTTCAAAGATTTTAGCTGCTGTGCTTCTGCTGAGCCAGTTTCGCCGTAACCGGACACGGCTCCCGGCCTCCCCTTCCCACACACAAACACACACACACTGAATTTTCTCACTTCCACAATGTGAAGAAACTTGTGGAAGGAGAGTATGTTAGTTTTAGGTCAATGCAGAACGAATTCTCACCAATTTGGGATACTTAAAACAAACACCAGCTCACAGGTCAGAAGTTCTGCTAGGCCAAGTGACCGCCTCCTGCTCAGAGTCACACGAGGGACCTCCAGGATGGGTCTGGCTGTGTGGTCGTCGCCTCCACCCGAGAAGGGTCTGGCTTCGATCCGATTCGAGTTGGTGGCAGAATTCAACAGTGCCTTGGGGTTGTGAGCCCCAGGCCCACTTGTTGGTTCTGCCGGCTGCCGTGAGGAGGCTCTCAGCTCCTACCCGTGTTGCCCAGGTCTCGGCTGTGAGGCTCCCTGGGTGTGCACAGCCAGTGCTGGGGAATCTCCCACAGGGGAGCGTAATCACAGGGGGGTTCAGTCGTCCCTTACAAAGGGCTCAGATGACTGAATTAGACCCAGCCCTTAGCAGCCATTGGTTCAGGATAGCCCTAATCTAATCAGGAAGTTGGGCCGGCACATCAATTCATGCTTCCGCCCACACCCAAGGGAGGGGCAGACACAGGGCGAGTCTCTGAGGGGCGGGAAATGCAGGGGGCATTTCAGAATTCAGTCTCCTTCACAGAATCGCAAAGTTCACATTTCACAACAATAAAGAAACTATTTACAGTAAAAAATGAGACATTTTACGAAGTTGAGCATTAGAAAACTTCGATGTCTGAGAAAAAAACTCTCTAACGCACGGGGAAACAAGCGGTTTATCAAATACTCTGAAAACAAAATGGGCTGGGTGAGGGAAACGTGAAAATATTATTTCAATTTTTATTTTACGTCATTTTATCTTAGTTTAGTTTGGTTTATTTGTTAATTTCTGAGACAGAGTCTCGCTCTGTCCCCCAGGCTGGATTACAGCGGCCTGCTCTCAGCCCACTGCAGCCTCGGCATCCTAGGCTCAACGGATTCTCCTGCCTCGGCCTCCAGAGCGGCTGGGACTAAATGTGCGCGCTGCCACGCCGGGCAAATTTTTCTATCTTTTCAAGTACAGACGAGGTTTCACCATTTTGGCCAGGCTGGTCTTGAACTGCTGACTTCAGGTGATCTGCCCCACTTTGGCTTCCCAAAGAGAAGGGACTATAGGCGTGAGCCACCGCGCCCAGACTATGATAGTTGCACGCTGAAGCCCGAAGCTGCTCTGCCTTAGGATTTTTCCTGAGTTTTACTTTCTTGTCAGGATGAGTTGCTAGTTCATCTTTCCTGTTGGATCTTCTAGAAAGGCATTACTGATGAGATTATGGCTTTCCCACAAGAAATACTACTTTGGTGAAACTCTATTGAAATTATCAGTACCTTCAGTTTCCAATACTTATCAAGTACAATAGTTGAACGTGGCATGGTAGCTGAAAGGGTAAGAGGCAGAGTTTGGCAGACTCCATTTTTTTCAGTTTCGATGGTTTCAGGTTTTTTGGTTTCAGCCAAACTAAAGAATGTCCTCACGAGCTGTCAATTCACAGGTCACTACAGAGAATTTTTGAGACGGAATCACAGGGTAATTTTTGGCGTACGATCTGTGAGCTGTGCTGGGAAGGTTCACGCTGATTCCATAATAAATCTCGGGTTTTTACTCTATAGCGAAAAATTACTCTTTTCCATCACGAAGGTGAAGCAGAGTATGTACAAGTAGAGTGTGGAATAACTTTGTCACTCGTGACGAACCGACTTGGTCCAATACTTTAACGACTTCTCCAATGTCTCCGTACTCAGGTTTGATTTTCTGAGCGGATCATCGGTAGAATGAATAAAATCAAGAATCCTCTAAGGCGATGTTTGCAACTAAATTTCAGTGTCTCCGGAAGCACTGGAAAAATCACCACGTGTAGCGACAGTGAAGTATCAATGGGCTCTCTCTGTGTCCTTTAAACCGCCCATATGATCCTTACAAATGGCGGCTTGAGGAAAGGTGGTTTTGGAATTGGTTTCTCTCTAGTCTTACATGATGTATCTATACTCTATTGCATTATAATGCAGGAAAGGGTCACTTGCTGACATAAAGCACAGCAGGCAGGAATAGAAGAGTCAACTTAGGGGGAAAAAAAGTGCTTTGTGATTTCATTTTGATGTCTGCAGTTTGGAAATCAGTTGCTCAGTTTAACTGTTCTCGTGATGGCTCACAAAATTACATATGAGCATTGAAAATGTACAGAAGAACAACAATCGGGGAAACATTTCTGCAAGCTCCAATCACCGGAACCCAGACAGAAGCATACAAGCTAAGAGACAGCTACACCAGGCTTCAGCGGGAAACCATACAGATCTCCTGGGAAGGGCTTCCCTCTCTGAATGCGGCTGCCTGTCCACGGGATGCTCTGGGCCCAGGCACCTCGAGTCCTCCAACTGGAAAGACATAGAAAAACGCCTCCACATCCCATTAAAATGCCCAAAGATTTAGCCAAGGCTCCTATGAAACGATCTGCTGTCTTCATCCAGGTAAGGGCAACTGCACATTTTAAGACACTGAGATCGTGGGTAAATCCAGGTGGGACTGAGATGCAGGAGCTCCAGCACACACACTCCTGTCATTGGAAGATGAACGCGGTACTTCTTCCTGCACAAACAGACCCTGCCCTCTGGCCTCGGGCCTAGAACATGATTCTTTTGCAGTTGCTGTTGGGGAAGAGGCCCCTGGGCTTTAACCTGCGAACGGCCTCCCTTAAATGCTTGGGCTGCAGCGGGGGCGTCTCTCCCCACATCTCACACACGTCCAGGGCCTCTTCCACCACCTCTCCGACAAAGACCTTGGCTATTCCAGCCATGGCAATGGCCGCGTTCTCAGACACCGAACTGCCAGTGATAGCCCGCATCAGACCCGCAATGCGTGCTCTCGGGAAAGCTGACCGGCGACACACTTCGTAGCGGGACAGCTGCTCCTCAGACATGGCAGACAGCAGGGTTGTCATCCTCTGAGCCTCCTCTGCATCCACGGTGGGCTTCCTCTCCTTCTTGCCTTTCGTATGTGTTTTCCGTCTTTTGGCTGCAGGAGGAGCTGAGGCTGAGGCCTCATTGTCACCTTCTGGGAGGTCCATGACATCCTCACTCCTGAGCTCACCTTCCTGATCCCTGGGTTCTTCCGAGTTCCCATCTAGCTCCTCAGGGATTCCATCCTTCTTGCTGCCCTTCAGACCTCGGGGCATGGCGAGCATCTCAGCAGACACACCTGTTTGCCTGCCGGTCTCCATGGGTGAGATTCAAGCCTGCTCCGTGACAGCAGCTGTACAGGCAGAAGTTCCGGCTGGGGTGGTTTGATTCTGGATCTGCGATGAGAACCTTTCAAAGATTTTAGCTGCTGTGCTTCTGCTGAGCCAGTTTCGCCGTAACCGGACACGGCTCCCGGCCTCCCCTTCCCACACACAAACACACACACACTGAATTTTCTCACTTCCACAATGTGAAGAAACTTGTGGAAGGAGAGTATGTTAGTTTTAGGTCAATGCAGAACGAATTCTCACCAATTTGGGATACTTAAAACAAACACCAGCTCACAGGTCAGAAGTTCTGCTAGGCCAAGTGACCGCCTCCTGCTCAGAGTCACACGAGGGACCTCCAGGATGGGTCTGGCTGTGTGGTCGTCGCCTCCACCCGAGAAGGGTCTGGCTTCGATCCGATTCGAGTTGGTGGCAGAATTCAACAGTGCCTTGGGGTTGTGAGCCCCAGGCCCACTTGTTGGTTCTGCCGGCTGCCGTGAGGAGGCTCTCAGCTCCTACCCGTGTTGCCCAGGTCTCGGCTGTGAGGCTCCCTGGGTGTGCACAGCCAGTGCTGGGGAATCTCCCACAGGGGAGCGTAATCACAGGGGGGTTCAGTCGTCCCTTACAAAGGGCTCAGATGACTGAATTAGACCCAGCCCTTAGCAGCCATTGGTTCAGGATAGCCCTAATCTAATCAGGAAGTTGGGCCGGCACATCAATTCATGCTTCCGCCCACACCCAAGGGAGGGGCAGACACAGGGCGAGTCTCTGAGGGGCGGGAAATGCAGGGGGCATTTCAGAATTCAGTCTCCTTCACAGAATCGCAAAGTTCACATTTCACAACAATAAAGAAACTATTTACAGTAAAAAATGAGACATTTTACGAAGTTGAGCATTAGAAAACTTCGATGTCTGAGAAAAAAACTCTCTAACGCACGGGGAAACAAGCGGTTTATCAAATACTCTGAAAACAAAATGGGCTGGGTGAGGGAAACGTGAAAATATTATTTCAATTTTTATTTTACGTCATTTTATCTTAGTTTAGTTTGGTTTATTTGTTAATTTCTGAGACAGAGTCTCGCTCTGTCCCCCAGGCTGGATTACAGCGGCCTGCTCTCAGCCCACTGCAGCCTCGGCATCCTAGGCTCAACGGATTCTCCTGCCTCGGCCTCCAGAGCGGCTGGGACTAAATGTGCGCGCTGCCACGCCGGGCAAATTTTTCTATCTTTTCAAGTAGAGACGAGGTTTCACCATTTTGGCCAGGCTGGTCTTGAACTGCTGACTTCAGGTGATCTGCCCCACTTTGGCTTCCCAAAGAGAAGGGACTATAGGCGTGAGCCACCGCGCCCAGACTATGATAGTTGCACGCTGAAGCCCGAAGCTGCTCTGCCTTAGGATTTTTCCTGAGTTTTACTTTCTTGTCAGGATGAGTTGCTAGTTCATCTTTCCTGTTGGATCTTCTAGAAAGGCATTACTGATGAGATTATGGCTTTCCCACAAGAAATACTACTTTGGTGAAACTCTATTGAAATTATCAGTACCTTCAGTTTCCAATACTTATCAAGTACAATAGTTGAACGTGGCATGGTAGCTGAAAGGGTAAGAGGCAGAGTTTGGCAGACTCCATTTTTTTCAGTTTCGATGGTTTCAGGTTTTTTGGTTTCAGCCAAACTAAAGAATGTCCTCACGAGCTGTCAATTCACAGGTCACTACAGAGAATTTTTGAGACGGAATCACAGGGTAATTTTTGGCGTACGATCTGTGAGCTGTGCTGGGAAGGTTCACGCTGATTCCATAATAAATCTCGGGTTTTTACTCTATAGCGAAAAATTACTCTTTTCCATCACGAAGGTGAAGCAGAGTATGTACAAGTAGAGTGTGGAATAACTTTGTCACTCGTGACGAACCGACTTGGTCCAATACTTTAACGACTTCTCCAATGTCTCCGTACTCAGGTTTGATTTTCTGAGCGGATCATCGGTAGAATGAATAAAATCAAGAATCCTCTAAGGCGATGTTTGCAACTAAATTTCAGTGTCTCCGGAAGCACTGGAAAAATCACCACGTGTAGCGACAGTGAAGTATCAATGGGCTCTCTCTGTGTCCTTTAAACCGCCCATATGATCCTTACAAATGGCGGCTTGAGGAAAGGTGGTTTTGGAATTGGTTTCTCTCTAGTCTTACATGATGTATCTATACTCTATTGCATTATAATGCAGGAAAGGGTCACTTGCTGACATAAAGCACAGCAGGCAGGAATAGAAGAGTCAACTTAGGGGGAAAAAAAGTGCTTTGTGATTTCATTTTGATGTCTGCAGTTTGGAAATCAGTTGCTCAGTTTAACTGTTCTCGTGATGGCTCACAAAATTACATATGAGCATTGAAAATGTACAGAAGAACAACAATCGGGGAAACATTTCTGCAAGCTCCAATCACCGGAACCCAGACAGAAGCATACAAGCTAAGAGACAGCTACACCAGGCTTCAGCGGGAAACCATACAGATCTCCTGGGAAGGGCTTCCCTCTCTGAATGCGGCTGCCTGTCCACGGGATGCTCTGGGCCCAGGCACCTCGAGTCCTCCAACTGGAAAGACATAGAAAAACGCCTCCACATCCCATTAAAATGCCCAAAGATTTAGCCAAGGCTCCTATGAAACGATCTGCTGTCTTCATCCAGGTAAGGGCAACTGCACATTTTAAGACACTGAGATCGTGGGTAAATCCAGGTGGGACTGAGATGCAGGAGCTCCAGCACACACACTCCTGTCATTGGAAGATGAACGCGGTACTTCTTCCTGCACAAACAGACCCTGCCCTCTGGCCTCGGGCCTAGAACATGATTCTTTTGCAGTTGCTGTTGGGGAAGAGGCCCCTGGGCTTTAACCTGCGAACGGCCTCCCTTAAATGCTTGGGCTGCAGCGGGGGCGTCTCTCCCCACATCTCACACACGTCCAGGGCCTCTTCCACCACCTCTCCGACAAAGACCTTGGCTATTCCAGCCATGGCAATGGCCGCGTTCTCAGACACCGAACTGCCAGTGATAGCCCGCATCAGACCCGCAATGCGTGCTCTCGGGAAAGCTGACCGGCGACACACTTCGTAGCGGGACAGCTGCTCCTCAGACATGGCAGACAGCAGGGTTGTCATCCTCTGAGCCTCCTCTGCATCCACGGTGGGCTTCCTCTCCTTCTTGCCTTTCGTATGTGTTTTCCGTCTTTTGGCTGCAGGAGGAGCTGAGGCTGAGGCCTCATTGTCACCTTCTGGGAGGTCCATGACATCCTCACTCCTGAGCTCACCTTCCTGATCCCTGGGTTCTTCCGAGTTCCCATCTAGCTCCTCAGGGATTCCATCCTTCTTGCTGCCCTTCAGACCTCGGGGCATGGCGAGCATCTCAGCAGACACACCTGTTTGCCTGCCGGTCTCCATGGGTGAGATTCAAGCCTGCTCCGTGACAGCAGCTGTACAGGCAGAAGTTCCGGCTGGGGTGGTTTGATTCTGGATCTGCGATGAGAACCTTTCAAAGATTTTAGCTGCTGTGCTTCTGCTGAGCCAGTTTCGCCGTAACCGGACACGGCTCCCGGCCTCCCCTTCCCACACACAAACACACACACACTGAATTTTCTCACTTCCACAATGTGAAGAAACTTGTGGAAGGAGAGTATGTTAGTTTTAGGTCAATGCAGAACGAATTCTCACCAATTTGGGATACTTAAAACAAACACCAGCTCACAGGTCAGAAGTTCTGCTAGGCCAAGTGACCGCCTCCTGCTCAGAGGCACACGAGGGACCTCCAGGATGGGTCTGGCTGTGTGGTCGTCGCCTCCACCCGAGAAGGGTCTGGCTTCGATCCGATTCGAGTTGGTGGCAGAATTCAACAGTGCCTTGGGGTTGTGAGCCCCAGGCCCACTTGTTGGTTCTGCCGGCTGCCGTGAGGAGGCTCTCAGCTCCTACCCGTGTTGCCCAGGTCTCGGCTGTGAGGCTCCCTGGGTGTGCACAGCCAGTGCTGGGGAATCTCCCACAGGGGAGCGTAATCACAGGGGGGTTCAGTCGTCCCTTACAAAGGGCTCAGATGACTGAATTAGACCCAGCCCTTAGCAGCCATTGGTTCAGGATAGCCCTAATCTAATCAGGAAGTTGGGCCGGCACATCAATTCATGCTTCCGCCCACACCCAAGGGAGGGGCAGACACAGGGCGAGTCTCTGAGGGGCGGGAAATGCAGGGGGCATTTCAGAATTCAGTCTCCTTCACAGAATCGCAAAGTTCACATTTCACAACAATAAAGAAACTATTTACAGTAAAAAATGAGACATTTTACGAAGTTGAGCATTAGAAAACTTCGATGTCTGAGAAAAAAACTCTCTAACGCACGGGGAAACAAGCGGTTTATCAAATACTCTGAAAACAAAATGGGCTGGGTGAGGGAAACGTGAAAATATTATTTCAATTTTTATTTTACGTCATTTTATCTTAGTTTAGTTTGGTTTATTTTTTTATTTCTGAGACAGAGTCTCGCTCTGTCCCCCAGGCTGGATTACAGCGGCCTGCTCTCAGCCCACTGCAGCCTCGGCATCCTAGGCTCAACGGATTCTCCTGCCTCGGCCTCCAGAGCGGCTGGGACTAAATGTGCGCGCTGCCACGCCGGGCAAATTTTTGTATCTTTTCAAGTACAGACGAGGTTTCACCATTTTGGCCAGGCTGGTCTTGAACTGCTGACTTCAGGTGATCTGCCCCACTTTGGCTTCCCAAAGAGAAGGGACTATAGGCGTGAGCCACCGCGCCCAGACTATGATAGTTTCACGCTGAAGCCCGAAGCTGCTCTGCCTTAGGATTTTTCCTGAGTTTTACTTTCTTGTCAGGATGAGTTGCTAGTTCATCTTTCCTGTTGGATCTTCTAGAAAGGCATTACTGATGAGATTATGGCTTTCTCACAAGAAATACTACTTTGGTGAAACTCTATTGAAATTATCAGTACCTTCAGTTTCCAATACTTATCAAGTACAATAGTTGAACGTGGCATGGTAGCTGAAAGGGTACACGTTACAGGAGGCAGAACAGCCAACGTGGGTCTGTTTATGGGTAGGAAAGAGAGAGACACTTATTAGAAGTTTCTAATGCAGTCTGTCACTGGTAGGTCAGCGTTCTAGAACATGGTCATGGCCATGCACATGGCTGGAATGACCGGGGTCTTATTCAGGGAGGTGGTAGAAGCAGCCCTGGGTGTGTGTGAGATGGGGAATCAGACGCCCCGCTGCAGCCCAAGCATTAGAAGGAGGCTGTTCGCAGATGAAAACCCAAGGGCCACTTCCTCAACACCTAGTACAAAATAACTATCTTCTTCTGGGCCCCAGTCTAGATAGAAAGGCCTGTTCTTAAAGGACAAAGAACTGAATCCACTGTTTCTATGACAGGACTGCCTGTGCCCTGCACCTTCTGTGTTTTAGTCTAGGCTGAATTGACCCATGATTTTAAAGTCTTTCTCCAACTGTGTCATTGATCTCATGTAGATGAAGGCAGCAGCTTCTTTCATAATTGCTTTGACTAAATATTTGTGCTTCTAAGGGCATATAGACACATTTTTCTGTTTCTTTCTACCTGGAAGAAAAAAGTTGTGTGAGTCCAAAGCATCCTGGGGACAGGAAGCTACTTTCAGAGAGAAAAACGCTTTCAAGAGACTTATGTGTTTTCATACTGAAGCCTGGAGTTGCAATGTCTTAGCTTTTATGCTTGTTGCTTGATTTCAACAGGTGAAGCCTCCAGAAACTATTTCCTTATGGTAGTCTATCCAGAAGGCTGTGTCCTGACCAAGAGACTGGAATTGATTTGAATGAATGAAAATTGAATTTTCATTTGTCATCCACTGAACTATTTTCTGACTTTTGCAAGAATGAAATTAAAATTACACACCAAATTGTTGTCTAAAATGACTTTACTCACATTTCTACCAAGATTGTTTTATGTCAGGGAGGGCTCTTTGATAATATTAAAATGGTAAAGTATTCTAGAAGCTGCATGGAAAACTTCAGAGAGAAAACAGACCCTAGAAACACTGTCTAGTCTCTGCACTCATTTCCATGCCTTCAGCTCTGAAGAATCGGTTTTACTGTAAACTATTTTTATAGCTAAGGTAATATACTGATCTCTCTGTTGTCCTTCTGAGAAAGAAAAATACATCTGACATGTAATTTTATAGTACATAAGAATTCTCACATATTTTAATGTTATATTATGGTGTTAAAATGCAAAAATTAAAGAGAAAATTCCTATGATTATAAGATTTAAGCATTAAATATTTTCATTAAAATAAAACACTCTTTCTAATTACACTGACATATAATTCATCAAATACTCTGAATATAAGAGAAATGGGAACAAATGTATAATAAAAAATCAAATGAACTTCCAGTGTTCACGGTGGCGTGGATGGAGCTTAGTCGTCATCACTCTGCCCTAACAACAAGCATAAAATTTAAAAAGTGCAAAATTGGCCAGGCATGCTGGTTCATGCCGGTAATCCCAGCACTTTGGGAGGCTGAGGCAGGCAAATCACCTGAGGTCGGAAGTTCAAGACCAGCCTGGCCAACATGGAGAAACCCCATCTCTACTAAAAAAAAAAAAAAAAAAAAAAAAAAAATACAAAAATTAGCCGGGCATGGTGACGCATGCCTATAATCCCAGCTACTCGAGAGGCTGAGGTAGGAGAATCGCTTGAACCTAGGAGGTGGAGGTTGCGGTGAGCCAAGATCGCACCATTGCACTCCAGCCTGGGCAACAAGAGTGAAACTCTGTCTCAAAAAAAAAGTGAAAAATCAACACCTCTTTTGACATTTGTCTGAGTAGTGAGGTCACAGGGCAAACTGCGGAGAAAATAAAAAGATCTGTGCTTTCCTCACTTCAAAGTATTCTATAAAATGATAGTAACCCAAGCAGAATAACACTGGCTTAAAAACAGACACTTAGACCACTGGAACAGAATAGAGGCCACAGAAGTCAATCCAGACATGTACGGCCTACGGAGTTTACACAAAGGTGACAACAACAATGGAGAAATGACTGTCTTTTCAATCAATGGTGACAGGAAAACTAGATATCCACATGCAAAATAATCAAATTACACCGTTTTCTCTTAGCATATACAAAAATACACTAAAATCTCTTTCAAACTTCAGAGCAGGACCCTCAACTATGACCCTACTACAAGAAACGTAGGGAAAAACATCCCCAACGCTGGTTAGGCCAGTGATCTTTTAGATATAACCCAAAAACACAGACAACGAAAGCAAAGTAGACAAAAGGAATTACATCTAACAAGTTTCTGCACAATAAAGGAAACAATCATCAGAGTGAAGAGGAAATCAGCAGAATGGAACAAAATATTTGCACACCATATATCTGATAGGAATAAATTTCCAAAATACCTAAGAAACTCAAACAACTCAATAGGAAGAAAACAAAAATCCAAAATAAAAATAACCAAAAGACCTAAAGAGACATTTATTAAAAAAAAGACAGAAAGGTATGGCCAGTGGGTGTATGGAAAAATGCTCCACATCACTAACCATCACAGAAATGCAAACTACAACCAAAATAAAATATTACATCACACCCATTAGAATAACTGTTATGAAAATGTCAAGAGATAACAATTGTAGATGAAGATGCGAAGAAAAGGGAAACCGCTTGCCCTGTTGGTGAGAATGCAAATTAGTACAACCACTACAGAAACTAGTATGGCAGTTCCTCCAAAAACTAAAAATAGAGCTACGATATGTTCCACCAATGCCACACTGCTAAATATATATCCAGAGGAAATAAAATTAGTATACTGAAGAGCTATCTGTATGCTCATGTCTATTGCAGCAGTATTTACAATAGCTAAGATATAAAATCAACATAAGTGTCCAAAAAAAGATGATTGGATAAAGAAGATGTGATATGTATACACAACAAAATACATCTCCAGGTTCATCTATGTGTTCTTATATTTTAAGGCTACTTATGGAATAGCCTAAAAAAATAAGGACACATAGATGAACCTGGAGATCCTTATGCTAAGTTATGCTATGTGAAATACGCAAGGCATAGAAAGACAAATACTACTTGACCTCAATCTTACGTAGAATCTAAAAAAGTTGATCTTATAGAAGTAGACAGTAGCATGGTAGTTACCATGGGTTGGGGTGGCAGGGGTGGGGTATTTGAGGAGACAGTCAAACTATACAAAATTTCAGTCACGTGGGAGGAATAAGTTCAAGAGATCTATTTTACAGCGTGGTGACTCCACCTAACAATATACCGTGCTCTTGAAAAATGCTAAGAGTGAATGTGAAGTGTTCTTGACAAAACTACAATAACTATGTAAAAATTAGCTAGATTTTGACATTGTAAAATGTATATAATACATCATGTTGTACCTAACAAGTATATACAATATGAAATGTCAGTAGACAAGATTTACCAATAAATAAATACAGAGATCCATGGTTGGAAGGGGTTGGTGTTGAAAGAAGGAATAGAGAAGCTAGAGACAAAAGATTTTTAGAGAAGTGAAACTATTTCATAGGACACTATGGTTGCGGATGCCTGTCATGATGCATCTGTCCAAACCCATAGAATGTACAACAAAAACATAGTGAACCCTAATGTAAGCTACAGACTTTGAGTGATAATAATAGGTCAATGTGGGTTCAATGATTGTAACTCACATACAATCTGGGATAGAGAGTTGATACCGGAGGGAGGCTATGCCTATGTGGGGGAAAGGATATAGGGGAACTCTCTAATTTTTGCCCGATTTTGCATAAAACTAAAACTTTTCTATAAATTGAGCACAAAATTCTTAGCTAGAGCCATCAGGCAAGAGGAAGAAATAAAAGGTATTAACATTGGAAAAGAGCAACTCAGACTATCTCTGTTGCCTGGTGATCTGATGGTATACACAGCAAACCTTAAACACTCCTACAAAAGACAGCCAGACCTTATAGGTAAATTCAGTGAAATCTCAGGTTACAAAAGTCATGCACACAAATTAATAGCATGCTATACACCAACAACAACCAAGATGAGAATTAAATCAAAACCTCAATCCCTCTTACAGTAGCTACATATGTATATGGGAATATACTTTAGAAAGAAAGTGAAAGATCCCAACAAGGAGAACTACAAGGCACTGCTGAAAGAAGTAATAGATGGTACAAATGAGCAGAAATACTTTCCATGCCCGTGGATTAGAAAAAACAGTATTGTTTAAAAAAAAAAAAAAAAACCATGCAGCCCAAAGCAAACTACAGATTCGATGCAATTTCTTCCCAAAAAACAATGTCATTTTATGCAGAGTTAGAAAAAAAAAATTCTAAAATTCATATGGAACCAAAAACAGCTAGGATAGCCAAGCCATCCTAAGGAAAAGGAATAAATATGGAGGCATCACATTACCGGACTTCAAAGTATCCCAAAAGGCTATGCCAAACAATGTGGTATTGGCATAAAAGTAGATCCACAGACCAATGAAACAAAATAGAGAAAACAAAAATAAAGCCAACTGATTTTGACAAAGCATACAGAAACATCGACTGGGGAAATAACACCCTATTGAATAAATGGTGATGGGAACATTGAATAGCCACACACAGAAGAAGGAAACTGGATCCCTATCTTTCATCATACACAAAAATTTACTTAAGGTGACTTCAAGACTTAAATCTAGGTCCTGAAACAATAAAAACTCTAGAAGAAAACCAGGAAAACTCTTCTAGACATTGGCCTAGGCAAAGAACTTATAACAAAGACCCCAAAAGCAAATTCAAAAAAAGCAAAAATAAATCAGTGGGAGCTAATGAAAAGAAAAAGCTTCTCCAAAGCAAAATAAATCATCAGAGTAAACAAACAACCTACAGAATGGGAGAAACTATTTGCAAATTATGCCTCTGGCAAAGGACTGATAGATCCAGAATCTACAAGAAATTGAAACAAATCAAAGAAAACACAAATAATCCCATTAAAAAGTGAGCAAACAACATGCATAGACGTTTCTCAAAAGAAGACACACAAATAACTAATAAACAGGGGAAAATGCTTCACATCTCTAATTATCAGGGAAATGCAAATTAAAGCCACAATGAAAAACAGCTGAGTTTCTCACCCACCTTACCCCAGCGAGAATGGCCATTATTCAATAGTCAAAGAACAGCAGGTGTTGGCGTAAATGTGGTGAAAAGGAAACGTTTAGGCATTGCTGGTGGAATGTAAATTAGTACAACCTCTGCAGAAAACAGTGTAGAGATTTCACAAGGAACTCAAAGTAGATCTACCATTCCATCCAGCAATCCCACTACTGGGTACACACCTAAAAAAAAGAAGTCATTATATCAAAGAAACCTGCACACATATTTTTATCACAGCACAATTCACAATTGCAAAGATATAAAATCAACCTAAGTGCCCATCAACTGACGAGTGGGTCCCAAGATGGCCAATCGGAAGCAGCTTTGGTCTGTGGCACTCACAGAGAGGAAGAGAGGCGAGTGAATGCAGCACCTTTAACTGAAATATCCACGTACTCACATTGAGACTATGTAGGAAAACAACCTGAGCCATGGAGAATGAAGAAAAGCAGGATGGGCCGGGCGCGGTGGCCCACGCCTCTAATCCCAGCACTTTGGGAGGCCGAGGCGGGCGGATCACGAGGTCAGGAGATCGAGACCATCCTTGCTAACACGATGAAGCCCCATCTCTACTAAAAAATAGAAAAAATTAGCCGGGCGTGGTGACGGGCGCCTGTAGTCCCAGCTACTCGGAAGGCTGAGGCAGGAGAATGGCGTGAACCTGGGAGGCGGAGCTTGCAGTGAGCCGAGATTGCGCCACTGCACTCCAGCCTGGGCGACAGAGGGAGACTCCGTCCCAAAAAAAAAAAGAAAGAAAGAAACCAGCCAATGCCCATCAATCGGGTCGATAAAGAAAATGTTTATATATATGTATATACACCACTGAATACAACTCAGCCAAAAATAGGAAAGAAAAAGAAAAAGAAAAACAGGGTGGAGAAACGGTCCACCCTGGAGCAACACAGAGCCAAGGGAACCCGCACCCCCGGTGGAGGGAAGCAGTGAGTGATTGCGTGCCCCCGGGAAACCACACTTCTCCCGTGGATCTTTGCAATCTGTGGATCAGGAGGTCCCCTTATAGGCCCGTGTCTCCAGCGCCTTGGATCTGATGCACACAGCTGTGTGGAGTCTCCACAGAGCAGCTGCTCGAACATGTACAGAGACCCAGGAGCTTTACATATTCTGGCCTCGGGATCCCTGGCAAGGGCATCTGCAGCTCAGGCAAGGCAGAAGGTCTGTGCATAACCCTAGGAAGGGGGCTAAATCCTGGGGGCTGAGCAGCTTCAATCTGCAGGCCCCACTTACATGGCAACTCACAAGATAGGATCCACTGGCTTGGAATTCTAGCCAGCCACAAGAAACAAGGTGGAGCCTGCCTGAGACAGGACAGAGACCCCAGGAAAGGGCCAAGCTGCTATCTATGCTGTTTGGTCAACTCGGCTGTTTCGGTCTGTGGGCTTTGGAGAGTCCAAATGGTCGGGATGAGGTAGAGTACCCCCAGCACAGCACAGCTGCTTTCCCAGAATGTGGCCAGACTGCTTCTTTAAGCAGGACCTCAATCCACTGCTCCTTGTGGGGTGGGTCCTCCCAGCCAGGGCCTCCAGCCATACCTGCCTCTGTTCTACAGCTGACAGAGTTCTAATTTCTCCCTGAGTCTAAGTGCCCATGAAGTAGGGCATGCTGCCACCATGACTGTTCAGGCATCTCAGCTGGTCCAGCCTGTGGGCCTTGGAGAGCCTTAATGGATCAGGGGCTGAAGGGATCCCCAATACAGCACAGCTGCTCCACCAAAAAGCAGTTAGATTGCTTAAGTATGTCCCTGATCCTATTCCCCTCAACTGCATGAGATTTTCCCAAGCAGTGTAACCAGCCACCTCCTACATATACATTCAAGCCAGTAACAAGTTTAGTACCCTCCTGGGACAAAGTTTCCAGAGGAAGAAGCAAGATGCCATCTGTGCTGTTTTGCAGTTTTCAAGGGTGATAATTCCAAGTATGGGAAAAACCCAGGTGACTACAATCCGGAGCAGACACCCAGCAAACTGCAGCAGCCCTACAGAAGAGTGGCCAGAGTGTTTAAAAAAAAAAAAAATCAAACAGCAAACAACCACAACAAAACCAAAACCCCCATCTAAAGGTCAGCAACCTCAAAGCTTAAAGCTAGATAAACCCACAAAGATAAGAAAGAATTTGACAATGCTTTTTATTTTCTCTTACATTTCTTTCAGATGAAATTAAGCTTCAGACAATAACATCTTCTATCACATTCATATCACATTTTTGCATATCTAACTTGATTTTTTTCTCCTGAACTTTACTAAGTGATGTTGATATTCATCAGTTTCAATTCTGAAAAAAAAAAAGAAATTCATGTTGCTTCTTTTTATTCTTAAAAAAAAAAAAAAGAAAAGAAAGAATTAGCACAAAAAAACCCTGAAAACTCAAAAACCCAGAGTGCCCCTTTTCCTCCAAATGACCACAACACCTCTCCACCAAGGGCTCAGAAATTGGCTGAGACTGAGATGGCTAAAATTTGCCATCATGTCCTTTGTAGGGACATGGATGAAATTGGAAAACATCATTCCCAGTAAACTATCATAAGAACAGAAAACCAAACACTGCATATTCTCACTCATAGGTGGGAATTGAACAATGAGATCACATGGACACAGGAAGGGGAATATCACACTCTGGGGACTGTTGTGGGGTGGGGGGAGGGGGGAGGGATAGCACTGGGAGATATACCTAATGCTAGATGACGAGTTAGTGGGTGCAGTGCACCAGCATGGCACATGTATACATATGTAACTAACCTGCACAATGTGCACATGTACCCTAGAACATAAAGTATAATAAAAAAAATTTTTTTAATTTAAAAATAAAAAAATTACAGGATGTGGATAAAAATAAACTTCGCTGACCTAAAAGATCATGTTGTAACCCAATGGAAAGAAGCTAAGAATAATGATAAAACAATGCGGACTTAGACTCCCACACAATAATAATGAGAGACTTTAACACCCCACTGACAATATTAGACAGATCATCAAGACAGAAAATTAACAGATATTCAGGACCTGAACTCAGCTCTGGATCAAATGGACCTCATAGATATCAACAAAACTCTCCACCCAAAAACAATAGAATATACGTTCTTCTCATCACCACACAGCAGTTACTCTAAAATTAATCACATAATTGGAAGTAAAACACTTTTCACCAAATGCAAAAGAACTGAAATTATAACAGTCTCTTGGACCACAGCACAATCAAATTAGAACTCAAAATTAAGAAATTCACTCAAAACCGTACAACTACGTGGAAACTGAACAACCCGCACTGGAATGACTTTTGGGTAAATAACGCAATTAAGGCAGAAATCAAGAAGTTCTTTGAAACTAATGAGAATGAAGATAAAAATGTACCAGAATCTCTGGGATGCAGCTAAAGCAGGGTTAGAGGGAAATTTGTTGCACTAAACACCCACATCAAAAAGTTAGAAAGGACTTGTTAAAAACCTAACATCACAACTAAAGATCTAGAGGACAGGAGCAAACAAATGCCAAAGCTAACAGAAGATAGTAAATAACCAAGATCACAGCTGAACTGAAGGAGATAGAGACACAAAAAAACCCTTCAAAAAATCAATGAATTCAGTAGCAGGTGTTTTGAAAAAATTAATAAAATAGATAAACTTCTAGCTAGGCTAATAAAGAAGAAAAAGAGAAGATTAAAATAAACACAATCAGGCTGGGTGCAGTGGCTCACGCCTGTAATCCCAGCACTTTGGGAGGCCGAGGCGGGTGGATCACAAGGTCAAGAGATCAAGACCATCCTGATCCAAAATGGTGAAACTCTGTCTCTACTAAAAATACAAAAATTAGCTGGGCATGGCGACGTGCACCTGTAGTCCCAGCTACTCGGGAGGCTGAGGCAGGAGAATCGCTGGAACCCGGGAGGTGGAGGTTGCAGTGAGCCGAGATAGCGCCACTGCACTCCAGTATGGTGATACAGACTCCGTCTCAAAAAAAAAAAAAAACACACACACACACACAAAATCAGAAATACGGGGGATATCACCACTAACCCCACAGAAATACACACAACCATCAGAGACTATAAACAACACCTCCATGCACATAAACTAGAAAATTAGAAGAAATAGATAAATTCCTGGACACGTATACCCTACAAGACTGATCCAGAAAGAAATCAAATACTCAAATAGACCAATAAGTTCTAAAATTGAAGCAGTAATTAATAGCCTACCAACCAAAAAAAGGCCCAGGACCAGAGGATTCACAGTTGAATTCTACCAGAAGTAAAAAAAAAAAAAAGGGAGCTGGCACCATTCCTACAGAAACTATTCCAAAATATTAGGCCAGCATCATTCTGATACCAAAACCTGGCAGAGATACAACAAAAAAAGAAAACTTCAGGCTAATATCCTTGATGAACATTGATGCAAAATTCTTCAACAAAATGCTGGCAAACCAAATCCAGCAGCATATCAAAAAGCTTATCCACCACAATCAAGTAGGCTTCATCCCTGTGATGCAAGGTTTGTTCAACATATACAAATCAATAAATGTGATTCATCACGTAAACAGAACTAAAGACAAAAACCACGTGATTATCTCAATAGATGTAGAAAAGGCCTTTCATAAAATTCAACATCACTTCATGTTAAAAACTCTCAATAAACTAGGTATCAAAGGAACATACCTCAAAATAATAAGAGCCGTGTATGATAAATCCACAGCCAATATCATACTGAATGGTCAAGGGCTGGAAGCACTTCCTGTGTAAACTGGCACAAGACAAGTTTGCCCTTTCTCACCACTCCTATTCAACATAGTACTGGAAGTCTTAGCCAGAGTAATCAGACAAGAGAAAGAAATAAAGGGCATCCAAATTGTTAAAGAGGAAGTTAAACTGTCACTGTCTCCAATGGTATGATTGTATACCTAGAAAATCTAAAGACTCATGTAGAAAGCTCCTAGATCTGTTAAATGAATTCAGCAAAGTTTAAGGATACAAAATCAGTGTATACAAATCAATAGCACTGCTATAAACCAACAGTGACCAAGCTGAGAATCAAATCAAGAACTCAGCCCCTTTTATAATAGCTGCAAAAAATAAAGTAAAATACTTAGGAATATACCTATCCAAGGATGTGAAAGACCTCTACAAGGAAAAGTGCAAAATACTGCTGAAAGAAATCATAGATGAAACAAACATAAAATCATCCCATGCTTATGGAGGGGTAGAATCAATATTGTAAAAATGACCATACTGCCAAAAGCAATCTACAAATTCAATGCAATTTCCATCAATATTCCATTATCATTCTTCGCAGAACTAGAAAAAAACTGTTCTAAAATTTATATGGAGGTATAAAAGAGCCTGCATAGACAAAGTAAGGCTGAGCACAAAGAAGGAATATAGAGGCATCACATTACCCAACTTCAAATTATACTACAAGGCTATAGTTACCAAAACAGCATGCTACTGGTATAAAAATAGGCATATAGACCAATGAAACAAAATAGATAATCCAGAAATAAAGCCAAATACTTACAGCCAACTGATCTTCGACAAAGCAAACAAAAACATAAAGGAGCGAAAGGACACCCTATTCAACAAATAGTGCCAGGATAATTGGCAAGCCTCATATAGAAGGATGAAAGCAGATCCTCAACTCTCACCTTATACAAAAATCAACTCAAGATGGATGAAAGACTTTAAATCTAAGACCTGAAACCATAAAAATTCTAGAAGATAACATCAGAAAAACTCTTCTAGACATTAGCTTAGGCAAAGAGTTCATGACCAAGAAGAACCCAAAAGCAAATGCAAGAAAAACAAAGATAAATAGATAGGACTTAATTAAACTAAAAAGTTTCTGCACAGCAAAAAAACTTAGTAAGAATCAGCAGAGTAAACAACCTATAGAGTGGGAGAAAATATTCACATACTGTGTATCTTACAAAGGACTAATATTCAGAATCTACAAGGAACTAAAACAAAGCCTCAAGGAAAAGAACAAACAATCCCGTCAAAAAGTGGGCTAAAACATAAACAGGCAATTTTCAAAAGAAGATATACAAATGGCCACCAAACATATGAAAAAAATGTTCAATAATGATCATGGAAATGTAAATCAAAACCACAATGCAATGCCACCTTACGCCTGCAAGAACGCCATAATTAAAAAAATCAAAAAATAATAGATGTTATGGTGGATGAGGTGAGGGACACTTTTTCACTGCTGATAGGAATGTAAACTAGCACAACCACTATGGAAAACAGGGTGGAGATTCCTTAAAGGACTAAAAGGAGGTCTATCATTTGATCCACCAATCCCACTACTGGGTATCTGCCCAGAGAAAAATAAGTCATTATATGAAAAAAACTCTTGCACACACGTGTTTATAGCAGCACAATTCACAATTGCAAAAATATGAAACCAGGCTGGGCACAGTGGCTCACACCTGTAATCCCAGCACTTTGGGAGGCCGAGGTGGGTGGATCATGAAGTCAGGAGATCGAGACCATCCTGGCTAACATGGTGAAACCCTGCCTCTACTAAAAATACAAAAAATTAGCCAGGCGTGGTGGCAGGCACCTGTAGTCCCAGCTATTAGGGAGGCTGAGGCAGGAGAATGGCGTGAACCCGGGAGGTGGAGCTTGCAGTGAGCCAAGATCGTGCCACTGCACTCCAGCCTGGGTGACAGAGTGAGACTACATCTCAAAAAAAAAAAAAAAAAAAAAAAAAACAACCAATGCCCATCATCGGGTTGATACAGAAAATGTTATATATATATATATAAATGTTATATAGATGTGTGTGTGTGTGTGTATAGATATACCACTGAATACAACTCAGCCAAAAATAGGAAAGAAATAATGGTATTCCCAGCAGCCTGGATGGAATTGGAGACCATTACTTTAAGTGAAGTAACTCAAGAATGGAAAATCAAACATCATATGTTCTCACTTATAAACAGGAGCTAAGCTATGACAACACAAAAACATAAGAATGTTACAGTGGACCTTGTGGAACTTAGATGGAAGGGTGGAAAGGGGTGAGGAATAAAAGACTACACATTGGGTACAGTGTACACTGCTCAGGTGATGGGCACACCAAAATTTCAGAAATCACCATTAAATCACTTATCCGTGTAACCAAGCACCACCTGCTCCCCAAAAACTATTGAAATAATAATAAAACAAAAGAAAACAAACAAAAAGAAAACAGGAACATATACACCATGGACTGCTACTCAGCCATAAACAGGAATGAAACTATGTCATTTCAGCAACTTGGATGGAACTGGAGGCCATTATTCTCCGTAAAGTAACTCAGCAATCTACAAGCAAATAGTGCACCATCTCACCTAGAAGTGAAAGCTAAGCTATGGGTCCACAAAAGCATGCAGTGTAGTATACTAAACATTAGAGACTCAGAAGTGGGGAAGGTGAGAGGAGGGTGATGGAGGAAGAAACTGCCTGTTGAGTAAAATGTAAACTGAGTGATAAGTGCACTAAAATCCCAGACTTCAGCACTATACAATTCATCTACGGAACGAAAGACAACTTGTACTCCTAGAGCTATTGAAACACATTTTTAAAAATTTAACAACAAAATAATAATAATAATAAGCTCGAATCTTAAAACACTAATACGAACTTATTTTGTAAGTACTGATAACATGGAAACTATTGTTCTGTGTGCCATACCTACATTGAATTGGGCACTAATTTCTACTATAGGTATCACTAAAGTCTTTTAGCAGTATATTTGAATAGAATTCACAACTACACAATTTATCCATGGAACCTGAAACCACAGGTACCCCTACAAATATTGAAATAACAAAATATATTCAATGTTTTCTTAGCTCTGCTGTGACCTCGGGTCAGCAGGTCAGTGAGGTCAAAGCTGGCTTCTCAGGACCTCGTGGCATTCCCATCATGGGCAACGGCAGGATAGCTCAGCTCAGGTGTCCCTTCCACCTTCATAGGGGAAAAGGAGCTTGAGGGGGCTGAGGGGGAGCACCAGCGACAGTCACGTGATTCTTTTCTCAGGAAAGCTTTGGCTTATCCGGAGCCAAACCTGCTGGAGGCTACGAGATTTTCACGAGTGTCACTTTTGGGGAGAAAATGTCAGAGGAGAATCCCTGACAGAGAAGTGACCATTTCAAATTTTTCAAATTTCCATAGCCCCCCGCCCACCCCGCTCCCGGAACACTTCATTCTCAAAGGAACTGATAAAATCTCATGATCTCATGCATTGGTGTTTTGAAGCAGATGTGCAAGTTGGCTAACTTTCGACTTTATTAAAAAAAATTTTTCACTGTCAATATTTCCATGATGATGGAGAAATGTAGACTTTCAGACTCTCTTTCACACCTAGAACTTTAGGTGACCCACCCACCTACCATCCCTCCCACAAGGCGCACTCCAGAAGGTTCGTTCTCCATTGGGCGTGTGCAGAACCCGGGGACTTGATTGGGTTTTCACAGCCCTGATTAGGTTGAGGATCTAGTGAAGCAGGAAGTACAATGGAAGGGAGCTGGGTGGGTCTAATCCAATCATCTGAGCTCCTTATAAGAGGCAGGGTTTTACTGAGACCACAGAGATCTCCAGTCAGAAAGAGACTGCCTGCGAGGGAGATTCCTGGCTGCTGCTTTGTAGACCAAGGAAACCCAGGACCCTCCGGGAAGACTAAGCAGCGTGGCCTCCGACCCACAGACCTGAGAGCTGGTAAGTGTGGGGCTGGGTTGGCAGGGGCTAAGTGTGTGGGAGAGTCATGCGCATGGATCTCAACTCACAGGCTCTCTGAATCCTGTCCACAGCACCACTGCCCTCGCTCTCTGACGCCAGCACCGCCTGCAGCCGGCCAGGCTCAGCCCAAGGACAGGGGAGAGGCTAAGGCCCCGCGACATGGCGCGCACCAAGCAGACCGCCCGCAAAGCCACCGCCTGGCAGGCCCCCAGGAAGCCCCTGGCCACCAAAGCCGCTGGAAAAAGGGCGCCGCCTACAGGAGGGATCAAGAAGCCTCACCGCTACAAGCCTGGCACCCTGGCGCTGCGGGAAATCAGAAAGTACCAGAAGTCCACGCAGCTGCTCCTGCGCAAGCTGCCCTTCCAGCGCCTGGTGCGCGAGATCGCCCAGGCCATCAGCCCGGACCTGCGCTTCCAGAGTGCGGCCATTGGCGCCCTGCAGGAGGCCAGCGAGGCCTACCTGGTGCAGCTCTTTGAAGACACCAACCTGTGTGCCATCCATGCCAGGCGCGTCACAATTATGCCCCGAGACATGCAGCTGGCCCGCCGCCTCCGCAGAGAGGGTCCTTAAGAGCCCGAAGGTAGCTAAGCATAGGATTGGGAGTGGAAACAGGCAGAAATCAGGTCTTGGTGGTGTTTCTGTGTGCTTTTGTTTGTTAATGTCTAATCTACCTTGAGGGTCATAAGGCACTAGTGTCAGGTGGGAATGTTTCAGTGAGCGAGTTTCAGCACTTCAGCTCTACATCAATTTTCAAGAAACCTGTTCATTTTCACTGGACTATGCCTGTGTTTAGACTACTTCAAACCAAATAAATCTCTTCCTGATGGCAACTCAGTGATGTTTGTTTAACTTGATCAGTAGATGAGATCCACACTTCGACTTTTCCTGTATGCACCTCTGTGTTTGCAATGTTCCCTGTGTCGTGGGCTGTTTCTACTAGTTCGCTATGAACACACATTCAACTCCACTTTCTAAAATACGAATAGACTGTATCCACAAGTCACTTCACATTATGGGAGGCAGTGTGGGTGTGTTCGTGGGTAGGAAAGGGAAAGAGGCAGCCTTTAGAAGTCTGATACCGTCCATCTCTGGCAGTTCAGCGTCCTAGAATATGGTCGCATCCATGGCCATGACTGAAGTGACCCAGGTCTTAGTAGGGGAGGTAGTAGGAGAGGCCTTGGAAGTGTATGAGACGTGGGGAGACACGCCCCCGCTGCAGCCCAACCATTTGAGGCAGGCTGTCTGCAAGTTCAAGTTTAAGGGCCACTTATTATTATTATTATTATTACTTTTTTTATTATGTTATTTTATTTTATTTTTTGGAGATGGAGTCTCACTGTCTCCCAGGCTGGAGTGCAGTGGCGCGATCTCAGCTCACTGCAAGCTCCGCCTCCCGGGTTCACGCCATTCTCCTGCCTCAGGCTCCTGAGTAGCTGGGACTACAGGCGCCCGCCACCATGCACAGCTAATTTTTGTATTTTTAGTAGAGACAGGGTTTCACCATGTTAGCCAAGATGATCTCGATCTCCTGACCTCGAGATCTACCCACCTTGTCTTCCCAAAGTGCTGGGATTACAGGCGTGAGCCACCATGCTCAACCAATTTTTTTCTTTTTTTGGGATGGACTCTCGCTCTGTCGCCAGGCTGGAGTGCAGTGGCGCGATCTCGACTCACTGCAATCTCTGACTCCCTGGTTCAAGCGATTCTCCTGCCTCAGCCTCCCGAGTAGCTGGGACTACAGCCACGCGCCACCATGCACAGCTAATTTTTGTACTTTTAGTAAAGACGGGGTTTCACCATGTTGGCCAAGATGGTCTCGATCTCCTGACCTCGTGATCTGCCTACCTCGGCCTCCCAAAGTACTGGGATTACAGAGGGCCACATTTTTAACAAGTACCAAAAAATCATGTGATTTTAGACTCAAGGCCAGAAAAGAAATCCTGGGGGGAAACGTACTTGTTCCATGTTCCCTATGACAGAAGACTTTGTGTGCCAGAGCTTCAGTGTCTCAATCTACCCTGAATTTACCCACAATTTTAATATCTTCCTCAAACTCTTAAATTGGCCACACCTGGATGAAGGAGGCAACCTATTTCATAATCACTTTGACTAAATATTTGGATCGTTTCTGACATCTGAGTTTTTTCTACATCCTCCTATTTGGAAGAATAAACTTGTATGGGCCTTTTGCACCCTCTGGACAGCAAACTGCTTTGAAAGAGAAACCACTTCCAAGAGACTATGGTGATTTCACATTGAAGACAGAAGTTGCTCTGCCTTAGGACTTTGCTTTTTCTGGGTTTTATTTTCTTATCAAGATCAGTTACTAGTTCATATTTTCTGTTGAATTTTTTTAAAGGCATTATTGATGAGATTATGGCTTTCTCACAAAAAATATTACTTTGGTGAAAGTGGATTGAAATTAACAGAACTTAAATTTTACAATGCTTTTCAAGTACAAGAGTTGAACATGGCATGGTAGGTGAGGGAGTAGGAGGTAGATTTTGACAAACACGATTTTTTCAATTTAGATGATTTCAAATGTTTTGTTTTTATCCAAACTACAGAAGATTTTAATGAGTTGTCAATTCAAAGGTCATTACAAAAAAAAAAATCTGAAGCTAAATCACAATGTAATTTTTGAATTACGATCTCAAAAAATTTGAATAACTGGATGGCATTGCTGTGACAAAACAAGGATTTTTAGCTCTTTCATCTTTAAAAACAAAAACCTGATGCAGAATCATCTCGTTTTACCAAACACTAGTATGCTCCCTTGAATATATGCCTAAGAAAAATGAATTAAAAACAAAAAAACTTCATCTATCTCATTAATAGGTTCATATAAAAGAAAATATTTTCTTATAAAATAGACTGCTAGATATTCCTATACTCGGCACTAACTCGAAATTATATGATGTGTCTCTCCAATATTCATGATAGTTATTAAACTCTTACAAAGATCTGACTCCATTCATTTTGTGAGAGCATGGCCCCCTTCTCCGCCATATATGAAAGTTACCACTCTACTTTGTATCCTTCTTCATAGAAAACATAACACCATCAAATTATTATTTAAACTTGTCTAATTGGGGTACAACAGTTTGTTTAGTTGTACTTTTGAAGACCAGACCCTAGATACTACACACTTGGAAACAGTGCAGCTAGATTGTTTAAACTTTATTTGGGCACAGACTAAGTACTTTTCTGGGGCAAAGGCAGGCAGGGCGGATGTTAAGGTTATTCCAGAGTGATCCTAAATTATTGAAAATAACTGTGAAGTTGTAGGCCATATGCGGTGGGTCACACCTGTAATCCCAGCACTTTGAGAGGCGAGGCGGGTGGATCTCTTGAAGTCAGGGGTTCAAGACCAGCTTAGCCAACATGGTGAAACTCCATCTCTACTAAAAATACAAAAATTAACCAGTGTGGTGGCACATGACTGTAATCCCAGCTACTCTGGAGGCTGAGGCAGGAGAATTGTTTGAACCTGGAAGGCAGAGGTTGCAGTGAACCAAGATCATGCTACTGTATGCCAGCCTGGGCAACCGAGCAAGTCTCCATCAAAAAAAAAAAGAAAAAGAAAAAGAAAGGAGGGAAGGAAGGGAAGGGGAGGGGAGGGGAAGGGAGGGGGAGGGGAGAGGAAGGGAGGGGGAGGTGAGAGGAAGGGGGAGGGGAGGGAAGGGGAGGGGAAGGGAAGGGAAAAAGGAAGGAAAGAAAGAAGGAAAGACAGAAGAAAGGAAAGAAAGAAAGAAAGAAAGAAAGAAAGAAAGAAAGAAAGAAAGAAAGAAAGAAAGAAAAGGAAAGAAAGAAAGGAAAGAAAGAGAAAGAAGCTGTGAAGTGCAGTCCCTTCATTTGTTAGTCATCTCCTCACTACCTCACCAGTTCCAACCAGAGGCCACATTTTTCTAGGCAGTCTCCAAATGCACATTATGAGATAGACTTTAATAATGGCAGTGAAGCTCCAGGAAAACTTACATTGTTATTAACATGTAATACAACCAGCCATGAAAGCTGTCAAAGATTTTTCCTGGAAAGATATCACTTTCTACAAATTTTCTTCTTGAGAACTGTGGCTATATGATATTACATATTGAGAAGATTTAGAATGTGTAGGGGCACTGAACCTTCTCAGCGAATCCATTTTTCCTCTTTGAAAAAACAACACTGTGTTTCTGCTCCTGAACTGACCTGACCTCTGAGACCTTGATGGGATCTTGTTTCTGTCTTCAGCAGTTCAGCTTTACTCAGACCACGAAAAGCATTGAGTTCTACGTGGGGGCCAGAAAAACATTCTAACCTTGTGTGTCCAATCACTACTCTCACTGCTATCTGTAGATTTTTGTCCCACCTCAGGTTGCTTGGGCAAGGTTCTCTTTACTTCTAGTGTTCAGAGAGCACTAGGCCTGCCACATCTGCCAGAACACAGCTTCCAAGACTCCCCAGTGCCATGGAAAAAGGAATGAGCTGACAGCAGTATAAAGCCTGGGTGATATTGAGACCCTTGGATCTTCCTTATTTTGGTTGCTCAAGCACTTTAATTTCTGAGAGAGCCCTCCCAACTCCATGAGTTCTTCCAAGAATCTGTACCCTCCATATCCCTCCCTTAGACCCAGTAGTCTAACTTGTTATATGCCTTTACAAGGAAGTTGGTAAAATAAAATGAAAGCTATGTAATGTCAAAATATGGTGGTGTGAAACAGAATTTCCCCATCCTTGTTAAAGTTTAAAAGTTTCTGTAATACTCACCCAATCAAAGATAGGTTCTATGTACCATAAGTACCATTTTAAGAGCAAAAGCTAAGTTTAAAAATAAACAAAGTAACAGTTTTGAGGGGGTCTATTTGGCTTCAGGAAAAAATAATTGATGTTACTCTCTGTTCAATATTAGAACTGAACTGGAAGGGGTTTTAGATCCTTTTTGCTCATATTCTGTGATTTAGGGGGCACAGGGCAAAGGTAAACAGGCTGAACTAGCACCGTCAATATCTGCGAGTTGTGCTGGGAATGTTCACAATGATTTGATAATAAATCTCAGGTCTTTATTTTATGATGGAAAAGTCTTCTTTGCCATAATAAAGGTAAAGTAGAGTATGTACAAGGAGACTATGGGATAACTTTATAACTCCTGATGAACCTACTTTGTTCCATATCTCAATAATTTATTTTTTATGTTGCTGTACTCAGGTTCGATTCTATGAGCAGATTGCCTCTAGAAAGCATAAAATCAAGAATACTCTGTAACAGTGTTTTAAACTAAATTTGGGTGCCTATAGAAGCACTGGTAATATTACCACGTGAAGCAAACCTGCAGGATCAATAGGCTCTCTCTATATGTGTCTTTTAAACTGTGGATGATCATTACAAATGGGTGTTCACAGACAGGTGGTTTTTGGAATCTGTTTCTCTCTCTCTAGTCTTATAAGATTCTCCTATACTATGTTAATTTCCAATAATGTAGACAATCAACTTGCTGACATAAAGCAAAGTAGGGAGGAATACCTATGAGAACAGTCAAATAAGAGAAAATAATGCTTTGTGATTTTGTTTTTATTTCCTCAGGTTGGAAACAGTTCAATGATGACCCAAAAAAATCCATAAAAGTATTTAAAATACATACAAGGACAACAATTGCAGTGCTCCTGCTCAGACACAGCCTTCAGGGCAGAAGAACACAAGAGAAAAGTCTCTGCAGGCTTCATTTATTGATACCAGACATAATCATAAAAGCTAAGACACAGCAACTCCAGGCTTCAGTATAAAACCATACAAGTCCCCTGGAAGAGATTTCCCTCTCTGAAAGCATCTCCCTGCCCACAAAACACTCAAGGCCCATGTACCCATCTTCTTCCAACTAGGCAGACCCAGAAAAATGCCTCTATATGCCCTAGGAAGCCCAAATATTGAGTCGAAGTGATTATGAAACAAGCCACTGTCTTCATCTAGGGAAGGCCAATGTCAGAGTTTGAGAAAGACATTAAAGTCGTGAGTAAATCCAGGGTGGACTGAGATGCAGAAGCTCCAGCAAACACAGTCCTGTCATTGGAAGACGAATGCAATACTTATTCCTGCACAAACAGACCTTTCCCTCTGGCCTTGGGCCTAAAAGAACATATTTTTTTTTTTTGTAGTTGCTATTGGGGAAGAGGCCCTTGGGCTTTAACCTGTGAACAGCCTCCCTTAAATGCTTGGGATGCAGCGGGGGCATTTCTCCCCCATCTCACACATGTCCAGGGCCTCTTGCACCACCTCTCCAACCAAGACCTTGGCTATTCCAGCCATGGCAATGGCCGCGTTCTCAGACACCGATCTGCCAGTGATAGACTGCATCAGACCCGCAATGCGTGCTTTTGGGAAAGCTGACCGGCGACACACTTTGTAGCGGGCCAGCTGCTCCTCAGACGTGGCAGAAAGCAGGGTTGTCATCCTCTGAGCCTCCTCTGCATCCACGGTGGGCTTCCTCTCCTTCTTTCCTTTGGTATCTGTTTTCCATTTTTTGGCTGCAGGAGGAGCTGAGGCTGAGGCTTCTTTGTCACCTGCTCTGAGAACCAAGATGTCCTGACTCCTGAGCTCACCTTCCTGATCCCTGGGTTCTTCCAAGTTCCCATCTAGGTCCTCTGGGATTCCATCCTTGTTGCTGCCCTTCAGACCTCGGGGCATGGTGAACATCTCAGCAGACACACCTGTTTGTCTGCCTGTCACCATGGGCTAGATGCAGATCTAGTCCATGGCAGCGCTGTAGAGGCAGAAGTTCCAGCTAAGGTGGTTTGATTATGGATCTGCAATGAGAACCTTTCAAAGATTTTAGCTACTGTGTTTCTTCTGAGCCATAGTTCAGCCACAACTAGGCACAGCTCCCTGCCTCCCCCTCCCCCATACAAAAATACACACTGGTTTTTCTGACTTCCACAATGTGAAGAAACTTGTGTATGGAGAGTATATTAGTTTTAGATCAATGCATAATAAATTCTCACTCCTAGAGGTGTCACTCAGGTGTGGGCTGTGGGGATCTCTGGATCTGCACAGCCACCGCTGGGGACTCTCCAGTGGGGAAAAATTTCTCTCTGCCTGGAGATCTCTGTGATCTTAGGGAGGTTCAGTTCCTTATAAAGAGCTCAGATGATTGGATCAGGCCCAGCACTTAATGTCCATTGGTTCAGGGTATCCCTAATCTAATCAGGGATTTGTGGGCTCATCAATTCATGATTCCACCCACACTCAAGGGACGGTCAGATGTAGGGTGTGTCTCCAAGGGGCAGGAAATGTGTGGGGCATTTAAGAATTCTGTGTGCCTCACAGAATCTCAAAGTTTACATTTCACAACAATAAAGAAAACATTGACAGCAAAAATTACATATTTTATGAAGTTGCATATTAGACAACTTAAATGTCGGAGCAAAGAAACCCCAGGGTTGTAAGGCACTAGTGTCAAGTGGATGTGTCTCAGTGAGTGAGTTTCAGAAGTTTACATCAATTGTTAAGAAATCGGTTCATTTTCACATAGTCCATTTCACTGGACTATGCCTACATTTAGACTACTTCAAACCAAATAAATTTCTTCTTGATGGCAACTCAATGTTTGTTACACTTGAACAAAACAGTAGGTGAGATCCACACTTTGACTTTTGCTATATGCAGCTATGTGTTTTCAAAGTTCCCTGTTTCCTAGGCTGTTCCTGCTAATTGGCTATGAACATACATTCAACTCTACTTTCTGAAATGTGAATAGAGTCTCTATCCAAAAGTCATATCACATTAAAGGAGGAAGAAAACCCAGTGTAGGTCTGTTCATGGATGGAAAAGGGAGAGAGGCACACTTTAGAAGTCTGATGAAGTCCATCACTGGCAGGTGGATGCCCTAGAATGAGGTAATGGCTGGGATGACCCAGATTTTGATCATCAAGGTGGTAGGGAAGACTGTGGACATGTGTGCAATGTGGGGAGACATACCGCCACTGCAATCCAAGCATTGGAGGGAGGCCTTTAGCAGGCAACAGCCCAGGGGCCACTTCCCAAACACTGAGTACAAAAAAAAATCATCTCCCTCTGGACCTCAGCTTAGATAGAAAGGCCTGATCTTAAAGAAGAAATTACTCATCCCAGTCTTTCTATGACAGGATCCTCTGTGGGCTGGAGCTTCAGTACCTCAGCCCATCCTGGATTTACCCATGATTTAACATCTTTCTTAAGTCTTGGAAGACGGAGGTTGCAGTGAGCCGAGATGGCAACACTGCCCTCCCACCAGGCTAAGAGAACAAGACTCTGTCTAAAAAAAATAACAATTATCATCATCATCTTTGGATCTCTGAAGTCCATGAATGGGCAGGCATTGTTCTGGGTCTTCCTAGTTGAGGGAAGAAAGGTGTATGGCCCTTGAACATCCTGTGGATAGGGAGCTGTTTCAGAGAGAAAAAATAAACCCTTTTAAGAGACTATGGTGGAATTTTTAGCTCCAGAACAACTGCAAAAATAAACCAGGAATCCCAAGAGGACCCACAGACCCTCTAAAGGAAGTGGACTGCTTCTGCAGGACCTGAAGACACCCCAGATACTGTGCTGGTATCCACAGCTGAGAGACCTATAGATGGTTCACATCACAGGACTTTGTGCAGAAAACTTCCAGTACCAGCCTGGAACCTGGTAGACTTCCTGGGTGGCTGGATCCAGAAGAGAGATAGCAATCAATTCAGCTTGGCTCACAGGAAGCCACATCCATAGGAAAAGGAGGAGAGTACTACATCAAGGGAACACCCTGTGGGACAAAATAATCTGAACAATAGCCTTCAACCCTATACGTTACCTCTGGCAGAGCCTACCCAGATGAGAAGGGACCAGAAAACTAACTCTGGCAATATGACAAAACAAGGCTCTTTAACACCCGCAAAAAATCACACTAGCTCACCAGCAATGGATCCAAACCAAGAAGAAATCCCTGATTTACCTGAAAAAGATTCAGAAGTTTAGTTATTAAGCTAATCAGCAAGGGACCAGAGAAAGACAAAGCCCAATGCAAGGAAATCCAAAAAGTGATACCAGCAGTGAGGGGAGAAATATTCAAGGGAATAGATAGCATACAGAAAAACAATAAAAACTTCAGGAAGCATTGAACAAACTTATAGAAATGCTAAATGCTCTGGAAAGTCTCAGCGATAGAATTGAACAAGTAAAAGAAAGAAATTCAGAGCTTGAAGACAAGGTCCTTGAATTAACCCAATCCAGCCGTGGGTCAAAAACGAAATCAAGATGAAAATTAAAACATTCTTTGAACTGAATGACAAAAATAAAACAACCTATCAAAACCTCTGGGATACAGCAAAGGTGGTGCTAAGAGGAAAGTTCATAGCCCTAAACACCTACATCAAAGACTGAAAGAGCACAAACTTACATTCTAATGTCACACCTCAAGGAACTAGAGAAAGAAGAAGCAGCTAAACTCAAACCCAGAAGAAGAAAGGAAATAACCAAGATCAGAGCAGAACTAAATGAAATTGAAACAAAAAAAAAATACGAAAGATAACTGAAATAAAAAGCTGGTTCTTTGAAAAGATAAATAAAATTGATAAACTTATTAACAAGATTAATCAAGAAAAGAAGAGAGAAAATACAAATAACCTCATTAAGAAACAAAACAGGAGGTATTACAACTGACACCACTGAAATACAAAAGATCATTCAAGGCTACTATGAACACCTTTATGCACATAAACTAGAAATCCTAGAAGAAATGTATACATTCCTGGAAAAAATACAACCCTCCTAGCTTGAATCAGGAAGAATTAGATGCCCTGAACAGACTAATAACAAGCAGCAAGATTTAAATGGTAATTTAAAAATTACCAAAAAAAAGTCCAGGACCAGATGGATTCACAGCAGAATTCTACCAGACATTCAAAAAAGAATTGGTACCAATCCTTTTGACAGTATTCCACAGGATAAAGAGGGAACCCTCCCTAATTCCTTCTATGAAGCTTGTATCACCTTAATACTATACCAGGAAAGGACATAACCAAAAAAGAAAACTACAGACTGATATCCCTGGTGAACATAGACGCTAAAATCCTTAACAAAATATTAGCTAACCAAATCCATAAACATATCAAAAAGATAATCCACCATGATCAAATGAGTTTCATACCAGGGATGCAGAGATGGTTTAATATGCACAAGTCAATAAATGTGATACACCACATAAACAGAATTAAAAACAAAAATCACATGATCATCTCAATAGATGCAGAAAAAGCATTTGACAAAATTCACCATCCCTTTATGATTAAAACTGTCAGCAAAATCAGCATACAAGGGACACACTTCAATGTAATAAAAGACATCTATGACAAGCCAACAGCCAACATAATACTGAATGAGGAAAAGTTGAAAGCATTCCCTCTGAGAACTGGAACAAGAAAAGGATGCCCACTCTTACCACTCGTCTTCAACATAGTACTGGAAGTCCTAGCCAGAGCAATCAGTCAAGAGAAAGAAATAAAGGGCATCCAAATTGGTAAACAGGAAGTCACACTGTCACTCTTTGCAGGTGATATGATCATTTACCTCGAAAACCCTAAAGACTCCTTCAGAAAGCTCCTAGAACTAATAAAACAGTTCAGCAAAGTTTCCAGATACAAGATTAATGTACACAAATCAGCAGCTCTTCTATACACCAACAGCAACCAAGCAGAGAATCAAATCAATAACAACCCCTTTTACAATAGCTGCAAAAAATTAAATACTCAGGAATATACCTAAACAAGGAAGTGAAAGACCTCTACAAGGAAAACTACAGAACACTGCTGAAAGAAATCATAAGTGACACAAACAAATGGAAACACAATCTATGCTCATGGATGGATAGAATATTGTGAAAATGACCATACTGCCAAAAGCAATCTACAAATTCAATGCAATCCCCGTCAAAATACCACCATCATTATTTATAGAATTAGAAAAACTAATTCTATGTTGTTGTTATGTTTGAGATGGAGTCTCGCTCTGTCACCCAGGCTGGAGTGCAGTGGCATATCTCGGCTCACCGCAAGCTCCACCTCTCAGGTTCACGCCATTCTCCTGCCTCAGCCTCCCAAGTAGCTGGGACTACAGGCGCCTGCCACCACACCTGGCTAATTTTTTGTATTTTTAGTAGAGAGGGGTTTCACCATGCTAGCCAAGATGGTCTCAATCTCCTGACCTCGTGATCCGCCTGCCTCGGCCTCCCAAAGTGCTGGGATTACAGGCATAAGTGACCGCGCCCAGCTGGATCCTTATCTTATACATGAGGATCCTCACCTTTTACAAAAATCAACTCAAGATGGATAAGGACTTAAATCTAAGACCTGAATCTATAAAAATTCTAGAAGATAACATTGGAAAACCCCTTCTAGGCATTAGCTTAGGCAAGAATTTCATGACCAAGAACCCAAAAGCAAATACAATGAAAACAAAGATAACCTAGTTGGGACTTAATTAAACTAATTTTTTTGCCAGCAAAAGGAACAGTCAGCAGAGTAAACAGACAACCCACAGATTGGGAGAAAATCTTCACAATCTATACAATTTGACAAACAACTAACATCCAGAATCTACAATAAACTCAGAAAAATCAGTAACAAAAAAACAAACAATACCATCAAAAAGTGGGCTAAGGATATGAATAAACAATTCTCAAAAGAAGATATTCAAATGGACAACAAACATACGAAAAAATGATCAACATCATTAATAATGAGACAAATGCAAATCAAAACCACAATGTGATGCCACCTTACTCCTGCAAGAATGGTCATAATCAGAAAATCAAAAAACAGTAGATGTTGGCGTGGATGTAGCCATCAGGAAACACTTCTACACCACTGGTGGGAATGTAAACTAGTACAGCCACTATGGAAAACAGTGTGGAGATTCCTTAAAGAACTAAAAGTAGAACTACCATTTGATCCAGCAATCCTGCTACTGGGTATCTACTCAGAGGAAAAGAAGCCATTATATGAAAAAGGTATTTGCACACACATGTTTATAGCAGCACAATTCGCAATTGCAAAATCGTGGAACCAATCGAAATGTCCATCATTCAACAAGTGGATAAAGAAACTGTGGTATATACATATGATGGAATACCACTCCGCCATAAAAAAGAATGAATTAACAGCATTTGCAGCAACCTGGATGAGATTGGAGACTAGTATTCTAAGTGAAGTAACTCAGGAATGGAAAATCAAATATTGTATGTTCTCACTGATATGTGGGAGCTAAACTATGAGGACACAAAGGCATAAGAATGATACAATGGATTTTGGGGACTTGAGGGGAAGGGTGGGAGGAAGGCAAGGGATAAAAGACTATAAATAGGGTGCAGCAGATACTGTTCAGGTAATGGGTGCACCGAAAACTCACAGATCACCACTAAAGAACTTACTCATGTAACCAAATACCACCTGTACTCCAATAACCTATGGGAAAAAAAATTTTTTAAAGAGACTATTGTGCATTCACACTGAATCCTGAAGTTGCTATGACTTACAATGTTTTTTCTCCTATGTGATTTTTAGGAGATAAAGAAAAAGTCTTCCCTTACAATACTCTATCCTGAATGCCCTGGGCTTTCTAAGAGCACTGGAATAGTTGCCCTTGTAAACATTTAATATTTTTCCATAACTTTACCTAGGGAATCAATAAACTGTTTTCCAGCTTGCAAACATAAAAATGAAACTAAAAGCCACTTTTTCCTACAAAATTATTTTTTCACTTTTCTCCCAAGACTATTTCATGTCAGGGAGTGATCTTTGAGGATGTTAGGAGGGTAACACACTCTAGGAGCAGCATGGAAAACTAGTCAGAGAAACACGGACCTCAGAAACCCTGTCCAATCTCTGCATTCATTTCCATGCCTTCACCTCCAAAGAATTTGTTCCAGTGTAACCTATGTTTATGGCTAAAATAACATATTGATCACTGTTCTGTGCTTCACTAAAACAAAAATATATGCAATAATAATGTATTTTTATACTAAATAATATTGTATTTTTACTTTATTTCCAAATTATTGTACCAAAATAACAGAAGTTAAAAATAAAATGTCCTCTCACTGTGGAATTGGAGCATTAAGCATTTTGTGTAATTGAATCTTATTTGCAATTATACTGACATGTAATTGATCAAATACCCTGAATATAAGACAAATGGTAACAAATGTAAAAAACTAAAAATGTAAAGAATCAATATCTATTTGGACATCTGACTGAGTGGTGATGTCACAGGGCAAACTGTAGAGAAAATAAAACATTCCTATCTTGAAAGTATGCTATCAAGTTGTAGGAACCAAAACGGCATAACACTTGCATAAAAACAGACTCCTAAGCCACTGGAACAGAGCAGAGAACCCAGAAATCAATCCATACACGTACAGCCAACTGATTGTTTACAAAGGTGCAAACAACACACGACAAAAGGACAGTCTCTTCCATCAATGCTGATAGGAAAACTAGGTATCTACATGAAGAAAAACAAAATTAGACTCTTATCTTTCACTATACACAAGAATAGACCATAATATATTAAAAACTTCAAACTGTGAACCTATAGAAGAAAACAGGGAACATCCTGCCTGCCATTGGTAAAGCCAACGATTTTTGGACTATGACCCAAAAGCACAGACAATAAAAGGGAAAACAGACACGTGGCTCGCATCCAACTGGAAAAGAAAAATCTGCACAGCAAAGGAAAAAATCAACATCATGAAGAGACAAAATCATAATGGAGAAAATATTTGCAAACCCTACGTTATATAAGGGATTAATTACTGTCCAAAATATACTAGGAATACAAACGACTCAATAGCAAGAAACAACACAAATTAAAGACTGGGCAAAGAATCTAAATAATAGACATTTCTGACAATAAGATATACAAGTGCCCAACATATATATATATGTATATATATAAACATCATATATATGTTGATATATATAAACATCATATGTATGTTGATATATAAACATCATATATATGTTGATATATATATAAACATCATATGTATGTTGATATATATAAACATCATATATCTGTTGATATATATATAAACATCATATATATGTTGATATATATAAACATCATATATCTGTTGATATATATATATCAACATCACTAATCATCAGCAAAACACAAATTGAAACTGAAATAATGTATCACTTCACACTCATTAGAATGGTTATGATCAAAAAGCCAAAGAACAACACTTGTTGATGAGGATGTGAAGGAAAAGGAAACCCTTGCACTATTCCTGGGAACATAAATTAGGACAGCCATTAAAGAAAACATTACAGATATTTCTCCAGAAAGTGAAAAAATAGAGCTATCATATGATCCAGCAGTCTCACACTGCTAGGTATATATCCAAAGGAAATGAAATCATTTTATTGAAAAGATATCTGCACTCCCACATTGATTGCAGCACTATTTACAATAGATAAGATGTGGAATTTACCTAAATGTCCAAAGTGGAAGACAGGATGAGGAAAAAATTATGTATATATGAGATATATATTATTTATATACGATATATATTATATATCATATAATATATGTATCATATATTTATATATATATATATATATATATATATATATATATATATATATATATATATATATATATAAGGGAATACTATGCAGCCTTAAAGAAGAAGGGAATCTTGTCATTTATGACACATGAGTGCACCTGGAGAGCATCATGCTAAGTGAAGTAAGCCAGGCAGAGGAATATAAATACTATATGATCTCAATGGTATGTGCAGTCTCACAAAGTTAATCTACTAGATGTCAAAAAGAAGAATGGTGGTTGTCAGGGGATGGGGTGGCTGCAGGTGCATGATTTGAGAAGATGTTTGTCAAAACACACAACATTTCAGTTACACAGGGGAAAAAATCTCAAGAAGCATTGTACAACATGGTAACTTAGTTAACAATAGATCGTATTCTTGAAAAATGCTAAAAGCATGGATGTGCGGTGTTCTCACCAGTATAGTACATATGTGAGGTCATATGGCTCTCAGTTACCTAGATTTAGACATCAGGCAATGTGTACATAATTTAAAACATCACTTTGTACATAAGAAATAGGTACAATGAGATGTGTTTATTTAAATATGAATAAATAAATCAATAGTTGAGTGGTTGCAAAGGATGGAAGGTGAAGGAGCAGTGAAGAGACAAGACACCGTGGATTTGGACGGAAGTGAAACTGCTCCACAAGACTCTTCCTTGGGATACGATACTGGTGGATACATGTAATTATGCCTTTACTTGAACCAATAGAATGTACAACACACAAGTGAATCCTAAGGAGAGCAATGGTCTTGGAGTCAGAATAATGACTAGGGCAGAAAGTTGATAGTGTAAGTGGGTAGAGGATATAGGGGACCTCTGTTTCTTCTGCCCAATTTTGCCATAAACCTAAAGTTTTTCTATGATATGATGTGACGGGCACATGTGACCATTTTATCAAAAAGACTTTTATCAAAAAGACTTTTATCAAAAAGACTTCAGCTTTCTCCCCAAGGCAGATTTTCATGAATGTCACTTTTGGGGAGAAAAATGTCCCTGGGGGGGTCCCTGATAGAGGAGTGACCATTTCGGTTTTCCATCTTTCCCTCCCTGTTTCACCTCATCCTCAGAGAATCTGAGAGACACCTCATGGTGGCACCCAGTGGAGTTCTGCAGCAGTCATGAAAGTCATCGAACGTGTGACTTTATTCAAATGTCGTTTTCATTGTAACTATTTCCATGATGATCATGAGATGTAAACTTTCAGAATCATTTTCGCACCCAGATTCCAGCTAACTCACACCTACCATCCCTCTCATGAGGCACAGTCCAGAGGTTCCTCCCTCCATTGGGTGTGAGCAGAACCTAAGGATTTGATTAGGTTTTCACAGCCCTGATGAGGTTGAGGGTCTAGTGAAGCAGTGAGAACAATGGAAGGTAGCTGGGTGGTTCTAATGCAATCATCTGACCCCTTATAAGAGGCTGCACTTGGCTGAGACCACAGAGATCTTCAGCCAGAGCCAGAGAGCTTGGAAGGGAGATTCCTGGCTGCTGCTGTGTAGACCTTGGAAGCCTGAAACCCACAGGGGAGAAGGAACAGTGGGGCCTCTGACCCGCAGACCTGGGAGCTGGTAAGTCCAGGGCTGGGTTGGAAAGGGCTAAGCGTGTGGGTGCATCTTCTTCATGGATCTCAACTCACAGGCTCTCTGAATCCTGTCCATAGCCCCACTGCCCTCGCTCTCTGACGCTAGGGTAGCCTGCAGCTGACCAGGCTCAGCCCAAGGAGAGGGGAGAGCCTGCAGCTGAATCCTGTCCACAGCCCCACCATCATTGCTGTCAGGTACCAGCGCTGCCTCCTGTTCACCAGGCTCAGCCCAAGGACACAGGAAAGGCCGTGACCCACACCATGGCGCACACCAAGCCCACCGTCCGCAAAGCCACCCTCTGCCCCCCAAGGAAGACCCTGGCCACCAAGGCCGCTGGCAAGAGGGCGCCGTTCACAGGAGTCATCAAGAAGCCTCAGCGCTACAGGCCTGGCACACTGGCGCTGCGCAAAATCAGAAAGTACCAGCAGAAGTCCACGCAGCCGCTCCTGTGCAAGCTGCCCTTCCAGCTCCTGGTGCGCGAGATCGCCCAGGCTATCAACCCGGACCTGCGCTTCCAGATCGCTGCCATTGGTGCTCTCAGGGTACCAGCGAGGCCTACCTGGTGCGCCTCTTTGAAGACGCCAACCCATGTGCAATCCATGCCAGGCGTGTCACAGTTATGCCCAGAGACATGCAGCTGGCCCATCGCCTCCGCGGAGAGCCCACACTCCTGGCAAACACTGCACTTTAGACGGCTTCGTTTCCGTTTGATTGTGTTTTTACTCTTCTCTGCGTTCATCCTGGATCTGATATTAGCATTTTTCTTCACTTTTGGTTTTATTTCCCTCACGGGGTCCAAAAGTAGCCCTGCATATGATTGGGAGTAACAACAGAGGCAGATATAACGGGTATGACTGTTACTGTTTGCTTTTGTTTGTAAACTTTCCATCTACATTGAGGGTCTAATGCATTCATGTCAACTGGGAATTTCTCACTCAACACCTTTCAACAGTTCAAATCAAGAACAATTGTGAAAAATTTGTTCATTAATATTATTGAAAACCAAATAAATTTCTTATTGGTGGCAAATAGATAATGTCTCCTGCATTTGATCAAACAGCAGATGAGATTCACACTTTGACTTTTCCTATATGCGGCTCCACTTTCTCAATGTTCCCTGTCTCCTGGGCTGTTCCTGCTCCTTTGCTATAACATACATTCAACTCTACTTTCTGAAAGTTGAATAGACTCTCTATCCAGAAGTCACTTCACATTACAGGAGGCAGGAAAACCAGTGTGTGTTTGTGGGTGGGAAAGGGAGAGAGGCACCCGTTACAAGTTCAGTTCAGTCCATCAGCTCCAGGTCAGTGTCCTAGAACCTGATCACAGTCGTGGCCTTGGCTGAAATGACCCAGGTCTTGGCCGGGGAGGTGGTAGGAGAGGCCCTGGACGTGTGTGAGATGTGGGGAGACAAATCCCCATTGCAGCCCAAGCCTTGGAGGGCTGGGCACAGCCTGCAGCTGCCCAGGCTCAGCCCAAGGAGACGGGAGCGCTGAGGCTTCTTGATCGCTCCTGTGAGCGGCACCCTCTTGCCGGCGGCTTTGGTGGCCAGGGTCTTCCTTGGGGGGCAGACGGTGGCTTTGCGGGCAGTGGGCTTGGTGCACGCCATGGTGTGGGTTCACTGCTTTTCTTGTGTGACCTTTCACAGGGGACAGCCCATGGGTCACTTCCCCAACACCGCGTACAAAATAAAAATCATCTTCCTCTGGGCCCCAGCCCTGATAGAAAGGCCTGATCTTAGAGGAGAAAGTACTGGTTCCAGTCTTTCTATGACAAGACCCTCTGCAGGCTAGGGCTTCAGTATCTCATCACATCCTGGACTCAACCATGATCCAACGTCTTTCTTATAGCTTACGTTGGTCTCACCCAGATGAAGACAGCAGCCTGTTTCACAATCCCTTTTAATCATATTTATATCTCAGACCAGGCACAGTGGCTCATTCCTAATATCCCAGCATTTTAGGAGGCTGAGGCAGGCAGATCACTTGAGCTAAACGGCTAATGATCAGCCTAGGAAACATGGCAAAACTTCCTCTCTATAATTTAAGAAAAAAAATTAGCTGGACATGGTAACTGGAGCCTGAGGATTCACCTACTCAAGAAACTGAAGCAGGAGGATCACTTGAGCTCAGGAGTTGGAGGCTGCAGTGAGCTGAGGGCACCACTGTCATTTCGCCTGGCTGACAGAGCAAAACCCTGTCTCAAAAATAATAACAATCATCATCATCACGTTTGGATCTCTGAGGTCAATGCATGGGTAGGCATTGTTCTGGGGCTTCCTAGTTAGAGGAAGAAAGGTACATGGGCTTTGAGCATCCTGTGGACAGGGAGCTGTTTTCAGAGAGAGAAAAGAAACCCTCTGAAGAGGCTATGGTGCATTCACACTGAATCCTAAAGCTGCTATGACTTAGGAATTTTTCTCATATGGGATTTAGAGACAAAACAAACAGAAAGTCTTCCCTTACAATACTCTATCCTGAAAGCCCTGGGCTAAGAGCACTGGAATAGTTGTCCTTGTAAATATTAAATACCATTTCAGGTTTCCATATTCCCCTTCCCAGTTCACTTCATCCTCATGGGATCTGATGAAGACCTCATGATCTCAAGCCTTGGTGTTTTTCCACACACATGTAAGTTGTCTAACGTGCAACTTGTTTTTGTTTTTCTTTTGAGATGGAGTCTCACTTTGTCACCCAGGCTGGAGTGCAGTGGTGTGATCTCGGCTCACTGCAACTTCCGCCCCCCAAGGTTCAAGCAATTCTCCTGCCTCAACCTCCAAGTAGCTGTGATTACAGGTGCATGCCACCACACCTGGTCAATTTTTGCATTTTTAGTAGAGACGGGGTTTCACCGAGTTAAGCCAGGATGGTCTCAATCTGTTGACCTCATGATCCATCCACCTCGGCCTCCCAAAGTGCTGGGATTGCAGGCGTGAGCCACCATGCCTGGCCTAACATGCAACTTTAAGTAACTATTTCCTTGATGTAAATAAAATGTAAACTTTCAGAATCCATTCGGCACCCAAAACATTAAGTGACAGATCTCATTTATCATCCCTCCCACAATGCACAATCCAGAGGTCTGTACCTCTCTTGGGTGAGGAAGAAAGCAGGGACTTAATGGGCTTTCACAGCCCTGATTAGGTTAAGCATCTGCTGCAGCACAGAACCCAGTGGAAGGTAGCTGGGTGGGTCTAATCCAATCATCCAAGCCTCCTATAAATGACTGAATTTGGCTGAGATCACAGAGATCTCCAGCTAGAGCAAGACTGCCTGGGAGAAAGATTCCCCACTGCTGTGTGTAGACCTAGGAATCCCAAGGCTACTCAAGGAGACTGAATAAAGGGACCTCAGACCCACTGATCAGTGAGCTGGTAAGTATGGGGCTGGGTTGGAAGGGGCTAAGTGTATGGCAGCATCTTCTGCATAGATCCCAACACACAACCTCTCTGAATCCTGCCCACAGCCTCACCACCATTGCTGTCTGGTACCAGCACTGCTTCCAGTTCACCAGGTCCAGCCCAGTGACAAGGGAGAGGACACAGCCCTACACCATGGCTCGCATTAGGCAGACTGACCACAAAGCCACCGCCTGGCAGGCCCCCAGGAAGCCCCTGGCCACCAAAGCTGCCGGCAAGAGGGTCCTGGCTACACGAGGGATCAAGAAGCCTCACCGCCACAGGCTTGGCACCCTGGCGCTGCACAAAACCAGGAGGTACCAGAAGTCCACGCAGCTGCTTCTGCACAAGCTGACCTTCCAGCGCCTGGTGCACGAGATTGCCCAGGCCATCAACCCAGACCTGCACTTCCAATGTGCGGCCACTGGCGATTTCAGGGAAACAGCGAGGCCTACCTTGTCCCCCTCTTTAAAGACATCAACCTATGTGTTATCCATGCCAGGTGTGTCACAATTATGCCCAGAGACATGCAGCTGGCCTGCCAACTCTGCAGAGAGGGTGCTGAGGAGCCCACGCTCCTGGGAAATGCTGCACTCTAGACGGCTTCGTTTCCATTTGGTTGTGTTTTTCAACGTCTCTGTGTTAATCATAGTTCTGATATTAGCAGTTCTCTTCATTTTTGGTTTTATGTCCCTCATGGGGTCCAAAAGCAGCCCTGAACATGATTAGGAGTAACAACACAGGCAGATATAAAGGGTATGAGTGTTTCTGTTTTCTTTTGTTTGTAAACTTTCCATCTACATTGAGGGTCTAATACATTCATGTCAACTGGGAATTTCTCACTGAACGCCTTTCAACAGTTCAAATCAAGAACAATTGTGAAAAAATTTGTTCATTAGTATTATTGAAAACCAAATAAATTTCTTATTGGTGGCAAATAGATAATGTCTCCTGCATTTGATCAAACAGCAGATGCGATCCACACTTTGTCTTTTCCTGTGTGTTTGTTTGCTATGAACATACATTACACCCTACTTTCTAAAATGTGAATAGAGTCTCTATACACAAGTCATTTCACATTATGGGAGGCAAGAACCAGTGTGGGTCTGTTTGTGGGTGGGAAAGGGAGAGAGGCACCTGTGAGAAGTCCGATGCAGTCCATCCCCAGAAGCTCAGCATCCTACAACGAGGTCATAGCCCTGGCCATGGCTGGAATGATACAGGTCTTGGTTAGGGAAGTGGTAGGAGAGGCCCTGCTTGTATTTGAGATGTGGGGAGACATGCCCCACTGCAGCCCAAGCATTGGAGGGAGACCTTTCTCAGGGGATAGACAAGTGACCATTTCTCAAACACCTACTACAAAACAAAGTCATCTTCCTCTGGGCCCCAGTCTAGAAAGAAAGGCCTGATCTTAGAGGAAAAAGTACTGGTTCCAGTCTTTCTATGACAGAGCCCTCTGTAGGCTGGAGCTTCAGTAGCTCAGCCCATCCTCGACTTATCCATGACTTAACATCTTTCTTACATTTTACATTAGTCTCACCCAGATGAAGGCAGCAGCCTGATTAATAATGTCATCCAATCATATTTGTATCTCAGATGGGGCACAATGGCTTATTTCTATGATCAGAGAGCATTTTGGGAGACCGGGGTTGGTGGATCACTTGAACTCAGGAGTTCCAGACCAGCCTGGGCAACATGACAAAACTTCCCCTCCACAATTAAAATGGAAAAAAAAGAAAGCTAAATATGGTGGTTGGTGCCTGCTGTTTCAGCTACTCCAGAGACTGAGGTAGGAGGATCTCTTGAGCTCCAGAAGTGGAGATTATAGTGAGCCGAGATGGAACCACTTCCCTCCTACCTGGCTGACAGTGAAATCCTGGCTCAAGAAAATAACAATCATTATCATCATGTTTGGGTCTCTGAGGTCCATGTATGAGCAGGCATTGTTCTAGGGCTTCCTAGCTGGAAGAACAAAGGTACATGGGCCTTGAGCATCCTTTGGATGGGGAGCTGTCTTCAGAGAGAAGAAAGAAACCCTTTTAAGGGACTATGGTGGTTTCATACCGAATCCTTAAGTGGATATAACAGGATTTTTGCTCATATGTGATTTTAAGGAGACACAACAAAGTCCTCCCTTACAATACTCTATCCTGAAGGTGCTGGGCTTTCTAAGAGTACTGGAGTAGTTGCCCTTGGAAACATTTAGTACTTTTCCGTAACTTTTCCTGGGGAATCAAGCACCTCTTTCCCAGCTTGTAAAAATAAAAACGAAATTAAAAAACTATTCTTCTCTAAAATGACTCTTTTCACTTTCCTATCAAGACTGTTTCATGTCGGGGAGTGATGTTTGATGATGTCAGAATGGTAACACACTCTGGGAGCCACATGGAAAACTAAGAGAAGGACAGACCCCAGATACTCCGTCTCATCTGGGCACTCCTTTCCACACCTTCACCTCCAAGGAATGGCCCCAATGTAAACTAGGTTTATGGCTGAAATAACATGTTTATTTCTGTTTTGTGCTTCTCTAAAACAGAAATACGTATGATGACAATACATTTTCATACTAGATAATATTCAATTGTTACTTGATTTTCCAAATTATTCTATAAGAACACAAAAATTAGAAATAAAATTCCCTCTCAGTGTAGGATTTGACCATTAAATATTTTGTGTAATTGAACATTATTTGTAATTATACTGACATGTAATTGATCCAATACCCTGAATATAAGATAAATGGTAACAAATGTATAACCTACTGGAAGAAAACAGGGGATGTCCTCATTGACAATGGTTAACCCAATGATTTTTGGAATATGTCCCAAAAGCAGAGACAGCAAGAGGGAAAATACATAAATGGATTGCATCCAAATGAAAAAACAAAAAATCTGCAGAGCCGACAAAACAATCAACACCATGAAGACACAGAATCATAAAGAGAGAAAATATTTGCAAACCCTACATTCAATAAGGAATTAACTATTTACTGTCCAAAATATACTAGGAACTCTAAGGACTCGAAACCAAGAAACAATACAATTTAAAAACTGGGCAAAGGAACTCAATAATAGACATTTCTGAAGAGAAGCCATGAAAGTGGCCACCAGGTATATATCCATATATACCTGCTGTTACTAGTATATATATATACTCAACATCACTAATCTCCAGAGAAATGCAGATAAAAACTGAAAGAAGATAACACCTTATGTTCATTAGAATGGCTATGATCAAAACATCAAAGGACAAAACTTGTCGATGAGGATGTGGAGGAAAGGGAGCCCTTGCATTCTTCCTCGCCATGTAAATTAGGAGAGCCATTACAGAAAACAGTATGGACCTTCCTCCACAAACTAAACAAATACAGCTACCATATGATGCAGCAAGCCCACACTCGGAGGTGTATATCAAAAGGAAATGAAATCGGTCTATTGAAGAGATATCTGCACTCCCACATTGATTGCAGCACTACTTACAAGACCTAAGATAGGGTATCCACCTAAATATCCAAAAGCAGATAACAGGAGGAGGAAAATCTGACATATATACACAAGGGAATACTATACAGCCTTAAAGAAGAAGGAAATCTTGTCATTTGTGACACATGGGTACACCTGGAGAACATCATGCTAAGTGAAATAAGTCAGGCATAGGTAGGAACACAAATACCACATAATCTCAATGCTATGTAGAATGTCACAAAGGTAGTCTGATGGATGTAAAAGAGAAGAAAAGTGGTTATTTGGTGCTGTGGTGACAGGCGGTGGGGAATTTGAGAAGACATTGGTCAAAATACACAACATTTCAGTTACATAGGGGGAATAAGTTCAAGGATTATTGTATAACATGATGACTACAGTTAACAATATATCGTATTTTTGAAAAATCCCATTAACATGGATGTGCAGTGTTCTGACCACAGTAATATATATGTGAGGTAATGAATGTCAATTACCTAGATTTAGATATTAGACAATGTGTACATACTTTAAAACAGCATTATGTACATAAGAAATATATACAAAAAGATGTGTCCACACTTTAAATATGAATACACAAGTCAATAGTTGAGTGGTTGCAAGGGACTGAGAGTGAAGGAGAAGTGCAGAGACTGGACAGAGTATGATTGCATGGAAGTGAAACTAGTCCATAGAATACAATAATGGTGCATACATGTAATTATGCCTTTGCTTGAATCCATGGAATATACAACACTGAAGTGAATCCTAAGAAGAGCGATGGAGTTGCAGTCACAGTGATGTGTCCATGTAGGTTGAAAGGTTGTAGACAACGTACCACTCTGGGGCAGAAAGTTCATAGTGAAGGGGGCTATGCATATGTGTGGTGAGAGGATATTGGGGACCTATGTTCCCTCTGCCCAATTTTGGCATGAAACTAAAGGTTTGTTACAAAATGATCTCTATTTTTAAAGAGAAATGTGAACTTATTTTGTGAGTATTGATTATCCTGGAAATTCCTGTTCTGTGTGTGGTATATGCATTGCAGGCATGGGCATTAAATTTATACTATAAGTTGTCAGAGAAGCCTGTGCACCGTGTATTGAAATAGGGGCCTTTGGTTGGTGTGTTGTTTATTTGTTTGTTTCTTTTCTTTACTCTGCTTTGCTTTTACTCATGAAGCCAGTAGTATGAAGGTAGCTGCTGAGTCCTCGGTTCAGCAACTCAGTGAACTCAGGGCTGGCTTCGCGGGGCTTCATGGCATTTCCAAAGCAGGCAGTGGAAAGAAGGCTCACCCCCTCCATCAAGGTAAAAAAAGACCCGGGGAGGGCTTCAGTGACAGGCACATATGACCATTAGATCAAAAACCTCAGCTTCCCCCGAAGGCTACGCGCAGATTTCCATGAATGTCACTTTGGGAGAGAAAAATGCTCCCAGAGCATCCCTGGTAGAGGAGTGACCATTTCGGTTTGCATCTTCTCCTGCTGGTAAGTCGGGTGGGTTGGAAGGGGCTCAGTGTGTGGGAGCATCTTGTACATGGATTTCAACTCACAGGCTCTCTGAATCCTGTCCACAGCCCCAATGCCCTTTCTCTCTGACTCCAGCGCCGCCTGCAGTGGGCCAGGCTCAGCCCAAGGAGAGGGGAGAGGCTACTGCCCGCCCCCATGGGGCCCATCAAACAGACCGCCTGCAAAGCCACCACCTGGCAGGCCCCCAGGAAGCCCCAGGCCACAAAAGCTATCGGCAAAAGGGCGCCCTCTAGAGGATGGATCAAGAAGTCTCACAGCTGCAGACCTGGCCCCATGGCGCTGAGTGAAATCAGAAAGTACCACAAGTCCACTCAGCTGCTCGCTCCAGCACAAGCTAACCCTCCAGCGCCTGGTGCGCGAGATCCCCCGGACCATCAGCCGGGACCTGGGCTTCCAGAGCGTGGCTGTTGGTGCTTTCAGGGGACCAATGAGACCTACCTGGTGCGCCTCTTTGAAGACACCAACCTGTATGTCATCCATGCCAGAAGCGTCCCAATTATGCCAAGAGACGTGCAGCTGGCCCACAGCCTCCGTGGAGAGGGTGCTGAAGAGCTCTCCTGGGAAATCTTGCATTGTAAATGGTTTCCTTTGCGTTCTGTTGTGTTTTTCCTCTTCTCTCTGTTAATGATAGATATGATGTTAGAAGTTGTGTTCAGTATCAGTATCATTTCCTGCACGGGGTCTAAAAGTAGCTAAGCATACGATTGAGAACAGAAACCGAAGCAGAAATCACAGGTAGTGACTGTTTTTCTATTTTCTTTTAATTGTAAATTTTCAATCTACATTGAGGAGTTAATGCATTCATGTCAAGTGGAAATGTCTGAGTGAACACGTTTCACTAGTTCAAATCAAGAACTATTGTGAAAAAACTGGTTCCTTAATTTTATTAAAAACCAAAGAAACTTATTGGCGTCAAACCGATAATGTCTCCTGTGATTGATCAAACAGTAGAGGAGATCCACACTTTGACTTTCTCCATATACAGTTCCATGTTTGCAATGTTCCCTGTCACCTTGGCTGTTCCTCCTAGTTTGCGATGAACATACATTGATCTCTACTTTCTACAACATGAATAGACTCCGTATGAATACACTCTGTATCCACAAGTCACTTCACATTAGGGTTGGCAGAATTACCAGTGTGGGTGTGTTTGTGGTGGGAAAGGGAGAGAGGCACCCTGTAGAAGTCGGATGCATTCCGTCAGGTGCAGGTCAGTGTCCTAGAACCAGGTTACTGCCATGCACATGGCTGTAATGACCCAGAACTTTGTCGGGGAGGTGGTAGGAGAAGCCCTGGCCATGTGTGAGATGTGGGAAAATGCCCCTGTTACACCCCAGGCACTGGAAAAAGGCCTTTCACACGGGACAACCCAGGTCCCGCTTCCCCAACATCCAGTACAAAAATAAACTAGAAAAATCATCTTCCTCTGGGAAGATATTGGTCTCACCCAGATGAAGGCAGCAGCCGGTTTCATAATCCCTTTCAATCATGTTTATATCTCAGACCAGGCACAATGACTCATTTCTGTAAAACCAACATTTTGGGTGGCCAAGGGCGGCAGATCGATTGAGCTCAGGAGTTCCTGTCCAGGCCAGGAATCTTGGCAAAACCTCCTCTCCAAAAAAAAAAAAAAAAAAAAAAAAAAAAAAAATTAGCTGGGTACGGTTGCTGGTGTCTATGGTTTCACCTACTCGGAGGCTGAGGTAGAAGGACTGATTGAGCTCTGGAGGTGGAAGTTAAAGGGAGCCAAATTGACATCACTGCCCTTCCACTTGGCCAACAGAGTAAGACTCTGTCTCAAAAAACTAACAATCATTGTCATTATATTTGGTTCTCTGAGGTCCATGCATGAGTGGGTGCTTTTCTGGGTCTTCCTAGTTGGAGGAAGAAAGGGGCATGGGCCTTGGGCATCCTGTGGATGGGGAGCTGTTTTCAGAGAGAAAAAAGACATCCTTTTAAGAGACTATGGTGGATTCACACTGAATCCTGAAGTTGCTATGACTTTGGATGTTTTTGCTCAAATGTGATTTTAAAGAGATAAAACAAACAGTAAGTCTTCCCTGACAATACTCAATCCAGAAGGTCCCGGGCTTTCTAAGAGCACTGGAATAGTTACCTTGTAAACATTTAATACTTTTCCATAATTTTCCTGGGAAATCAACCAACTGTTTTTCAGCTTGCAAAAATAAAAATGAAATTAAAAATTAGTTTTTCCTCTAAAATGGGTTTTTTCACATTTGGACCAAGATTGTTTTATGTCACGGAGTGATCTTTCATGATGTTAGGAGGGTAGAACACTGTAGGAGCTGCATGAAAAACTACACAGAGAAACACAAACCCCAGAGACCCTGTCTAATCTCTTCATTCATTTCCACACATTCGCCTCCAAAGAGCTGGTCCCAATGTAACCAATGCTAATGGCTGAAATAACATATTGATGTGTGTTTCGTGCATGTCTAAAACAGAAATGCATACAATAACAATATATTGTTATACTGCATGATGTTTTATTTTTAGTTTATTTTGCAGATTACTGTATTAAAAATATAATGTCCTCTCACTGTAGGATTTGAGCATTAAATATTTTGTGTAATTGAAGCCTATTTGTAATTATACTGACATGTAATTGCCAAATACCATGTATATAAGATAAACGGTAATAAATATATAGCAAAAATAAAATGGAGTTCCAGTTTTTGGGGTGACTCCTAAGGAAATTCAATGTCATCACTCTATCTTCACAATGAGAAAAAAACTGAAAAAGCAAAGAATCAATATCTCCTTGGAAATCTCTCTAAGTGATGATGTCAGTGGCAAATACAAAGAGCAAACAAAAAGATTTCATGGTTTTCTATCTTCAAAGTATGCTATCAATCTGTAGGAACCAAAATGGCATAACACTGGCATAAAAACAGACACTTAAGCCACCGGATCAGAGCAGAGAGTCTAGAAATCAGTCCATCCATATACAGCCTACTGATAGTTTAAAAGGGTGCCAACAACCCACCACCACGAAACCACAGTTTCTTCCATCAATGGCGATAGGGAAACCTGGCAGCCACATGAAGAAAAATGAAATTGGACCCCTATATCTTACTGTACACAAGAATAAATCCCAATAAATTAAAAACTTGAAACTATCAACCAACTAGAAGAAAACAGGGGACATCCTCATTGACTCTGGTTAAGCCAAAAACTTTTGGAATATGACCCAAAAGCACAGACAACAAAAGGGTGAATAGACAGACGGATTGCATCCAACTTAAAAAAAAAATCTGCAAAGCCGACAAGACAATAAACATCATGAAGAGACAAAATCAAAATGAGAGAAAATATTTGCAAACCCTACATCATATAAGGGATTAATTACTCTCCAAAATACTCTAGGAACTCAAACGACTCAATAGCAAGAAACAACACAATTTAAAAACCGGGCAAAGGACCTAAATGACATACCTTTGTGAAAAGAAGACATACAGTGGCTAACTGGTATGTATATACATATATATGCTCAACATCGCTAATCATCAGAGAAATGCAAGTTAAAACTGAAAGAAGATACCACCTCACACTCATTAGGATGTCTATGATCAAAAAGTCAAAAGACAACACTTGTTGATGAGGATGTGGAGGAAAGGGAACCCTTGCACTATTCATGGGAACGTAAATTAGGACAGCCATTATAGGAAGCAGGATGGACGTTCCTCCAAAAATGGAAAGAATAGAGCTACCATATGATCCAGCAATCCCACACTGCCAGGTATATACCAAAAGGAAATGAAATCAGTATTGAAGAGATATCTGCACTCCCACGTTAATTCACAATAACTAAGATATGGAATTCACCTAAATGTCCAAAAATGGATGACAGGATAGGGTAAATCTGATATACATGCACAATGGAATACTATGCAGTCTTAAAGAAGGACATCTTGTCATTTGTGACACATGGGTGCACCTGGAGAACATCATGCTACGTGAAATAAGCCAGGTGTAGGAAGACAAATACCACGTCATCTCAATGATATGTGGAATCTCACAAAGTTAATCTAATAGATGTCAAAAAGAAGAATTCTGGTTGTCAGGGGCTGGGTGGCTGTGGGTGAAGGATTGAGAAGACGTTTGTCGAAATACACAACATTTCAGTTATATAGGGAGAATAAGCTCAACGACTATATTACAACATGGTGACTATAGTTTAACAATAGATCATATTCTTGAGAAGTGCTATTAGCCTGGATGTGAAATGTTCTCACCAAAATAATACATATGTCAGGTAATGGCTGTCAGTTACCTAATTTAGATATTAGACAATGTGTACATACTTTATAACAGCATTATGTACATAAGAAATATATACAATGAGATGTGTGTATTTTAAATACAAAGAAATAAATCAATAGTTGAGTGGTTGCAAGAGACCGAGGGTCAAGGGGGAGTGCAGAGACGGGACACAGTGCATTTGTACAGAAGTGAAACTAGTCCACAGAATGCAATAACGGTGGATACATGTAATTACACCTTTGCTCGAGTCCATAGAACGTACAACACCCAAGTGAGTCCCTAAGGAGAGCTATGGTCTTGGAGTCAGAGTGCTGTGTCCATGCAGGTTGAATGACTGTAGCCAACATACTACTCTGGAGCAGAAAGTTGATAGTCAAGGGGGCTATGCATATGTGGGGAAAGGGGATAAGGGAAACCTCTGCTACTTCTGCCTGATTTTGCTGTGAACCTAAGGTTTTCTACAAAAGTAGCTCTCCTTTTAAAACAGGAATGTGAACTTATTTTGTGAGTATTGATTATCATGGGATTTCCTGTTCTGGGCATGGTCTGTGCATTGCATAGAAGGGCATTCAATTTCTACTACAAGTATCAGAGAAGCCTGTTAATAGTGTATCAAAATAGGGGCCTTTTGTATGTGTATTGTTTGATTGTTTGTTTGTTTTTGTTTGCTTTACTTTTTCTCATGGAGCCAGAAGTATGAAGGTAGCAGCTGTGACCTGGGTTCAGCAGTTCAGTGAACTCAGGGCCTTCACTGGGCCTCATGCCATTTCCAAAATGAGCAATGGAAACAAGGTTCAGCCCTGGCGTCAAGGTAAAAAAAGGAGCCAGGATGCCTCAGTGACAGGCATATATGACCATTTGATCAAAAAGTCTCAGCTTCCCCCAAAGGCTACCCCCAAATTTCCACGAATATCACTTTGGGGGAGAAAACATGTCCCCCGGAGCATCCCTAATAGAGGAGTGACCTTTTTGATTTTCCATCCATCCCTCCAGGTTTCAACTCATCCTCAGAGAACCTGAGAGACACCTCACGATGGCACCCTTGGTGTTTTGCGGCAGTCACAGAAGTCATCTAATGTGCAACTGTATTGAAATGTCTTTTTCATTGTAACTTCCATGATGATCATGAAATGTCAACTTTTGGGATCTCTTTGGCACCTAGATTCTAGCTAACTCTCACCTATCATCTCTCCCATGAGGCACAGTCCAGAGGTTCAGCCCTCCCCGGGCTGCATGCAGAACCCAGGACTTGATTGGGTTTTCACAACCCTGATGAGGTTGAGGGTCTGGCGAAGCAGTGAGAGCAATGGAAGGTAGCTGCGTGGGTCTAATGCAATCATCTGAGCCCCTTATAATAGGCTGGACTTGGCTGAGACTACACAGATGTCCAGCCAGAGCCAGGCTGCCTCGGGGGAGGGAGATTCCCCACAGCTGATGTGTAGACCAAGGAAGCCCAGGACCCCCGGGAGACCGAGCAGCAGGACCTCTGACCCACACACTTGCGAGCTGGTAAGTCTGGGGCTGGCTTGGAAGGGGTTAAGTGTCTGAAGAGTCTTCTGCATGGATCTCAACTCGCAGACTCTCTGATTTTTGTCCACAGCCCCACCATCATTGCAGTCTGAAACCAGCGCTGCCTCCAGTTAACCTGGCTCAGCCCAAGGACAGGAGAGAGACCACAGCCCCAGGCCACTGCATGCACCAAGCCAACAGCCAGCAAAGCCACCGCCTGGCAGGCGCCACGAAGACCCTGGCCACTAAAGCCGCCAGCAAAAGAGCACGGCCTACAGGAGGGATCAAGAAGCCTCACCGCTGCAGGCCTGACAATGCGCGAAATCAGAAAGTACCAGAAGTCCACGCAGCTGTTACTCCTCAAGCTGCCCTTCCAGCGCCTGGTGTGCAAGATCTCCCAGGCCATCATCCTGGTCCTGCGCTTCCAAGCGCTACCATTGGCGACCTGCAGGAGCCCAGTGAGGCTTACCTGCTGCACCTCTTTGAAGACACCTAGCTCTGTGCCATCCATAAAAGCCCTGGCCTCTTCTCCCCTATATATGTATATTAGTGCTCTGCTTTGTACCCTCTTCCATAGGAAACAAAAATCCATCAGTTGATCATTTAAGCCTTTCTAGTTTGGGTACAAATTTTAGTGTAGTTGTACTTGTATGCTTTGTACTTTATACTTCTAAAGATTAGACCCTAGATAATATGTGCTTGGAATAGTGGAGCTAGCTTACTTAAACTTTATTTAGGCATTTTGTGGGGGCAAAGGCAGGCAGTGAGGATGTTAAGCTTATCCCAAAATAGTGAATTTTGGAAAATAGTCAACTACAGTCACTTTATTTGTGAGGTATCTTGTCACCAATTAACCAGCACCAATCAGAGACCACATTTTTCTAGGCAGTCTCCAACTGTACATTAGGAGGTAGACTTTAAGAATAGTGATGAAGCTCCAGGAAAAAATTCATTGTCATTAACATGTAATACAATCAGCCATGAAAGCTGTCAAAGATTTCTGCTGGAAAGATACCACTTCCTACAGGTTTCTTTCCTGAGAGCCGTGACTATATGATACTATATATTGAGAACATTTAGTATGTGATTATTAAAAAGTCAGAAAACAACAGATGTTGGCAAGGCTGTGGAGATATAGAAACACTTTTACAATGTCTGTGAGAGTGTCAATTAGTTCAACCATTGTGGAAGACAGTGTGGCGATTCCTCAAGGATCTAGAACCAGAAATACCATTGGACACAGCCATCTCATTACTGTGTATATACCCAAAGGATTATAAATCATTCTACTATAAAGACACATACACACAATACATTGCAGCACAGTTTACAATAGCAAAGGCTTGGAACCAACCCAAATGCCCATCAATGATAGACTGGATAAAGACCATGTGGCATATATACACCACGGAATACTATGCAGCCATAAAAGAGAATGAGTTCGTGTTCTTTGCGGTGACGTGGATGACACTGGAAACCATCATTCTCAGCAAACTAACACAGGAACAGAAAACCAAACACCACATGTTCTCACTCATAAGTGGGAGTTGATCAATGAGAACACATGGACACAGAAAGGGGAACATCACACACCGTGGTCTGTCAAGGGGTGGGAGGCAAGGGAAAGGACAGCATTAGGAAACATCCCAATGCACGTGGAGCTTAAAGCCTAGATGATGGGTTGATCGGCGCAGCAAACCACTAGGGAACATGTAAAGCTTTGTTACAAACCTGCACATTCTGCACATGTATCCCATAACATACAGTAAAAAAGAAAAAAAAGAATCTGTAAGAACGCTGAACCTTCTCAGCTAATCCAATTTTCCTTTCTGAGAAAACAACACTGTGTTCCTGCTCCTGAGCTGACCTCTGAGACCTTGATGGGAACTTGTTTCTGTCTTCAGCAGTTCAGCTTTACTCAGACCCCATTCAAAATATTGAGTTCCATGAGAGGCCAGAGAAATGTTATAGGCTTGTGTGTGGAATCACCATAGCACTGCTCTCTACAGATGCTTCTCTCCACCTCAGGCTGCTTGGGCCAGGTTCTCTTTTCCTCTACTGTTCAGAAAGTGCTAGACCTGCAACACCTGACACAAAACAGCTTCCATGACTCCTCAGTGCCATGGAAAAGGAATGAGCTGAGAGCAATCTAAAGACTGGGAGATATTAAGTCTCTTGGATCTTACTTCTTTTGGTTGCTCCAGCACTTTAATTCCTGAGAGAGCCCTCCCATCTCCATCAGTTCTTCCAAGAACCTGTACCCTCCTTGTGTCTCTAAGACACACTGGTCTAACTTGTTAGATGCCTTTACAAGAAAGTTGGTGAAATAAAAGGAAAGCTAAACCATGTCAGAATATGGAGGTATGAAACAGAATTTCCCCATACTTGGTAACGTTTAGAAATTTGTGTGATACCCAAAGGCAGATTCTATGTACACTCAGTCCTATTTTCAGAGCAAAAGCTGAGTGTATGAGGAAATAAAACTGTATTTTATGGGGGAATCTTTGGCTTCAGGAAGAAAGAGTAAATATTATTCTCCATTCAATATTAGAGCTGAACTATGGGGTCTTTTTGATCCTTTTTGCTTACACTGTGTGAATCAGAGGGCACATGGCAAAGGTAAACAGGCAGAAACAGCATCGTGGATATTGGTGAGCTGTGCTGGGAAGGTTCACAGTGATTCTATAATAACTCTGAGGTCTTTATTCGATAATGAAAAATTACTCTTTTCCGTCATAAAGGTAAAGCAGAGTATGTACAAGTAGAGTATTGAATAACTTTGTCACTCGTGATGAACCTACTTGGTCCAATACTTTAACAACTTCCCCAATGTCTCCGTACTCAGGTTTGATTTCCTGAGTGGCTCATTGGTAGAATGAATAACATCAAGACTCCTCTAAAGCAATGTTTGGAACTAAATTTCAGTGTCTCCAGAAGCACTGGTAAAATCACCATGTGTAGCGAACGTGCAGTATAAATAGGCTCTGTCTGTGTCTTTGGAACTGCCCATATGATCATTACAAATGGAGGCTTGAGGAAAGGTGGTTTTGGAATTGGTTTCTCTCTAGTCTTACACGATGCACCTATACTATATTGCATTATGATAAACTAAAGGGTCACTTGCTGACGTAAAGCAAAGTAGGCAGGAATGGAAGAGTCAACATGGAGAAAAAAAATTCTTTGTGATTATATTTTTATTTCTGCAGTTTGGAAAACAGTTTAACTGCTTTTGTGATGACTAAAACAAATACATATGAGCATTGAAAATCAGAGAGGGACAACAAATGGGAAACATTTCTGGAGGCTTCGCTTACCGAAACCCAGACATCAGCATACAAGGTAAGACACAGCAACACCAGGCTTCAGAATGAATCCGTACAAATCTCCTGGAAAGGGCTTCCCTCTCCGAATGCAGCTACCTGTCCACAGGAGGCTCAAGGCCCAGGCATCTTTATTCTTCCAACTAGAAAGACTGAGAAAAATGCCTCAATATGCCCCTGGAGTCCCAAACATTTAGCCAAGGCCACTGTGAAACAATCTGCTGTCTTCACCTAGGTAAGGTCAACTTCACAGTATCAGACACTAAGATTGTGGGTGAATCCAGGGTGGACTGAGATAAGGAAGCTCCAGCAAATGCAGTCCTGTCATTGGAAGATGAATGCGATACTTATTCCTGCACAAACAGACCCTTCCCTCTGGCCTTGGGCCTAGAACATGATTTTTTTATAGTTGCTGTTGGGGAAGAGGCCCTTGGGCTTTAACCTGCGAACGGCCTCCCTTAAATGCTTGGGCTGCAGCGGGGGCGTCTCTCCCCACATCTCGCACACGTCCAGGGCCTCTTCCACCACCTCTCCGACAAAGACCTTAGCTATTCCAGCCATAGCAATGGCGGTGTTCTCAGACACCGATCTGCCACTGATAGACTGCATCAGAGCTGCAATGCGTGCTTTTGGGAAAGCTGATCGGCGACACACTTCGTAGCGGGCCAGCTGCTCCTCAGACATGGCAGAAAGCAGGGCTGTCATCCTCTGAGCCTCCTCTGCATCCACGGTGGGCTTCCTCTCCTTCTTCCCCTTGGTATCTGTTTTCTGTCTTTTGGCTGCAGGAGGAGCTGAGGCTGATGCTTCATTGTCACCTTCTGTGAGGTCCATGACATCCTGACTCCTGAGCTCACTTTCCTGATCCCTGGGTTCTTCCAAGTTCCCATCTAGTTCCTCAGGGATTCTATCCTTGTTGCTGCCCTTCAGACCTCGGGGCATGGCGAACATCTCAGCAGACACACCTGTTTGCCTGCCTGTCTCCATGGGTGAGATTGAAGTCTGCTCCGTGACAGCAACTGTAGAGGCAGAAGTTCCGGCTGGGGTGGTTCGATTATGGATCTGCAATGAGAACCTTTCAAAGAGTTTAGCTGCTGTGTTTCTGCTGAGCCAGTTTAACCATAACTGGACACAGCCCCCTGCCTCCCCTTCCCACACACAAACACACACACTGAATGTTCTCACTTCCACAATGTGAAGAAATTTGTGGAAGGAGAGTATATTAGTTTTAGATCAATGCAGAATCAATTCTCACCAATTTGGGATATTTAAAACAAACACCAGCTCACAAGTCAGAAGTACTGCTAGGCCAAGTGACTGCCTCCTGCTCAGAGTCACACGAGGGACCTTCAGGATGGGTCTGGCTGTGTGGTCGTTACCTTCACGTGAGAAGGGTCTGTCTTCGATCTCATTTGAGTTGGTGGCAGAATTCAATGCCTTAGGGTTGTGAGCCCCAGGCCCACTTGTTTGTTCTGCCTGCTGCCGTGAGGATGCTCTCAGCTCCTACAAATGTTGCCCAGGTCTGGGCTGTGAGGCTCCCTGGGTGTGCACAGCCAATGCTGGGGAATCTCCCACAGGGGAATGTAATCTCAGGGAGGTTCAGTCCTCCCTTATAAAGAGCTCAGATGATTGAATTAGACCCAGCCCTTAGCAGCTATTGGTTCAGGATATCCCTAATCTAATCAGGAAGTTGGGCAGGCTCATCAATTCGTGGTTCCGCCCACACCCAAGGGAGGGGCAGACACAGGGCGAGTCTCTGAGGGGTGGGAAATGCAGGGGGCATTTCAGAATTCAGTCTCCTTCACAGAATCACAAAGTTCACATTTCACAACAATAAAGAAACTATTTACAGTAAAACTGAGATATTTTATGAAGTTGCACATTAGAAAACTTCAATGTCTGAGAAAAAAGTCTCTAACTCACAGGGAAACAAGTGTTTTATCAAATACTCTGAAAATAAAATGGGCTGGGTGAGGGGAATATGAAAGTATTATTTCAATTTTATTTTATCTTATTTTATTTTATTTTATTGATTTATTTTTGAGACAGAGTCTTGCTCTGTCCCACAGGCTGGGTTACAGTGGCCTGATCTCAGCTCACTGCAGCCTCCGCATCCTGGGCTCAAGGGATTCTCCTGCCTCAGCCTCCAGAGTAGCTGGGACTAAATGTACGTGCCACCACGCCAGGCAAATTTTTGTCTTTTTTAAAGTAGAGACGAGGTTTCACCATTTTGGCCAGGTTGGTCTTCAACTGCTGACTTCAGGTGATCTGCCCCACCTTGGCTTCCCAAAGTGAAGGGACAATAGGCATGAGCCACTGCGCCCAGACTATGATAGTTTCACACTGAAGCCTGAAGCTGCTCTGCCTTAGGATTTTTCCTGAGTTTTACTTTCTTGTCAGGATGAGTTGCTAGTTCATCTTTTCTGTTGGATCTTTTAGAAAGGCATTACTGATGAGATTATGGCTTTCTCACAAGAAATACTACTTTGGTGAAACTCTATTGAAATTAACAGTACCTTAAGTTTCCAATACTTATCAAGTACAATATTTGAACATGCCATGGTAGGTGAACGTGTAAGAAGCAGAATTTGGCAAACTCCATTTTTTTCAATTTTGATGGTTTCAGGTTTTTTGGTTTCAGCCAAACTAAAGAATGTCCTAATGAGCTGTCAATTCACAGGTCACAACAGACAATTTTTGAAACTAAATCACAGTTTAATTTTTGGAGTATGATTCTAAAGAAATTTGAATAATCTGGTGATATTGCTAACACAAAACATGGTTGTTCAGGCTTTCATCTTTAAAAACAAACGAAATAGGATGTGGAATTCTCGCATTTTACCAAACAGCAGTATGCTCCCTTGAATATGTGACTAGGAAAAGTAAGTCATTGGAAAAAAATAAATAAAGGAAAAACCTCCTCTGTCTCAATAATAGTTTCATTGAGAAAAATGTATTTTTTAAAAACTGCTGGCTATGTCTTGATATTTTTAGACATGGCAATAAGTTGAAATTTCATGAATCGTCTCTCTAACATTCATGCTACTTAAGAAACTCTTCCCAAGATTGGACTGCATTCATTTCATAAAAGCCCTGCCCTCCTCTCCCCTATGTACGTGTATTGGCACTCTGCTTTGTACCTTCTTCCATAGGAAACACAAATCCATCAATTGATGTTTTAAGCCTTTCCAGTTTGGGTACAACTATTTGTATAGTTGTAAGATTTGCACTTTATACTTCTAAAGACTAGACCCAGATAATATGTGCTTGGGAATAGTGGAGCTAGCTTGCTTAAACTTTATTTAGACATATGCTAATTACTTGTGGGGAGCAAAGGCAGGCAGTGAGGATGTTAAGCTTATCCCAAAATAGTCAATTTTGGAAAATAGTCAAGTACGGGCCGGGCACGGTGGCCCACGCCTGTAATCCCAGCACTTTGGGAGGCCGAGGCACCCAGTCTCAAGGTCAGGAGATCGAGACCATCACCATTAACACGGTGAAACCCGGTCTCTGCTAAAAATACAAACATTAGCTGGGCGTGGTGGCAGGCGCTTCTAGTCCCAGATACTCAGGAGGCCGAGGCAGGAGAATAGCATGAACCTGGGAGGCGGAGCTTGCAGTGAGCCGAGATTGCGCCACTACATTCCAGCCTGGGCAACGGAGTGAGACTCTGTTTCTTTCGTAGGTATCTTGTCACCACTTAAGCAGCACCAATCAGAGACCACATTTTTCTAGGCAGTCTCCAAATGTACATTATGAATAGTAATGTACTTTAAGAATAGTGATGAAGCTCCAGGGAAAATTGCATTGTCATTAACATGTAATACAATCAGCCATGAATGCTGTCAAAGATTTCTCCTGAAAAGATACCACTTTCTACAGATTTCTTTCTTGAGAGCTGTGGCTATATGATATTATATATTGAGAAGATTTAGTATGTGATTATTAAAAGGTCAGAAAACAACAGATGCTGGCAAGGCTGTGGAGATATAGAAACACTTTTACAATGTCTGTGAGAGTGTAAATTAGTTCAACCATTGTGGAAGACAGTGTGGCGATTCCTCAAGGATCTAGAACCAGAAATACCGTTGGACCCAGCAATTTCATTACTGGGTATATACCCAAAGGATTATACATCATTCTACTATAAAGACACATATACATGTAAGTTTACTGCAGCACAGTTTACAATAGCAAAGACTTGGAACCAACCCAAATGCCCATCAATGATAGACTGGATAAAGAACATGTGGCATATATACAGCATGGAATACTATGCAGCCATAAAAAAGAATGAGCTCCTGTTTTTGCGGTGACGTGGATAACACTGAAAACCATCATTCTCAGCAAACTAACACAGGAACAGAAAACCAAACACCCTATGTTCTCACTCATACGTGGGAGTTGATCAATGAGAACACACCGACACAGAGAGGGGAACATCACACAGCGTGGCCTGTCAAGTGATGGGAGGCAAGGGAAGGGAGAGCATCAGGACAAATATGCAATGCATGCAGGGCTTAAAGCCTCCATGATGGGTTGATAGGTGCAGCAAACCACTAGGGCACATGTATACCTTTGTAACAAACCTGCACATTCTGCACATGGGTCCCAAAACTGAAAGTTAAAAAAAAAAAAAAATGCGTAAGGACACTGAACATTCTCAGCTAATCCAATTTTCCTCTCTGAGAAAACAAAGCTGTGTTCCTGCTCCTGAGCTGACCTCTGAGACCTTGATGGGAACTTGTTTCTGTCTTCAGCAGTTCAGCTTTACTCAGACCCCACTCAGACTATTGAGTTCTATGAGGAGCCAGAAAAATGTTCTGATATTCTAATTAGAACATTAAAATATTCTAAGCTTGTGTGTGGAATCACCATCAGCACTGCTCTCTACAGATGCTTGCCTCCACCTCAGCAGACCAACCTGCTTGGGCCAGGTTCTCTTTGCCTCTACTGTTCAGAAAGTGCTAGACCTGCAACATCTGACACTATACAGCTTCCATGACTCCTCAGTGCCATGGAAAAGGAATGAGCTGAGAGCAATCTAAAGACTGGGAGATATTAAGTCTCTTGGATCTTACTTCTTTTGGTTGCTCCAGCACTTTAATTCCTGAGAGAGCCCTCCCATCTCCATCAGTTCTTCCAAGAACCTGTACCCTCCTTGTGTCTCTAAGACACACTGGTCTAACTTGTTATATACATTTACAAGAAAGTTGGTGAAATAAAAGGAAAGCTAAACCATGTCAGAATATGGAGGTATGAAACAGAATTTCCCCATACTTAGTAAAGTTGAGAAATTTGTGTGATACCCAAAGGCAGATTCTATGTACACTCAGTCCTATTTTAAGAGCAAAAGCTGAGTGTATGAGGAAATAAAACTATATTTTATGGGGGTATCTTTGGCTTCAGGAAGAAAGAGTACATGTTACTCTGCATTCAATATTAGAGTTGAACTATGGGGTCTTTTCGATCCTTTTTGCTTATACTCTGTGACTCAGGGGGCACATGGCAAAGGTCAACAGACTGAAACAGCACCTTGGACATCTGTGAGCTGTGCTGGGAAGGCTCATAGTGATTCCATAATAAATCTCCGGTCTTTATTCTATAATGAAAAATTACTCTTTACATCATAAAGGTAAAGCAGAGTATGTACAATTAGAGTATGGAATAACTTTGTCACTCGTGATGAATCTACTTGGTCTGATACTTTAACAACTTCTCCAATGTCTCTGTATTCAGGTTTGATGTTCTGAGTGGATCATCGGTAGAATGAATGAAATCAAGAATACTCTAAAGCAATGTTTGGAACTAAATTTCAGTGTCTCCGGAAGCACTGATAAAATCACCATGTGTAGCCAACGTGAAGTATCAATAGACTCTCCCTGTGTCTTTGAAACGGCCCATATGACCATTACAAAAGGCGGCTTGAGCAAAGGTGGTGTTGGAATTGGTTTCTCTCTAGTCTTACATGACGCATCTATACTATATTGCATTATAATACAGGAAAGGGTCACTTGCTGACGTAAAGCACCGTAGGCAGGAATAGAAGAGTCAACTTAGAGAAAAAAGTGCTTTGTAAATTTATTTTTATTTCTGAAGTTTGGAAAACAGTTTAACTGCTTTTGTGATGACTCACAAAAATACATATGAGCATTGAAAATGTACAGAAGAACAACAATTGGGAAACATTTCTGGAAGCTTCAATTACTGAAACCCAGATATAAGCATACAAGCTAAGACACAGCTACACCAGGCTTCAGCATGAAACCATACAAATCTCCTGGGAAGGGCTTCCCTCTCTGGATGCAGCTACCTGTCCACAGGATGATCTAGGCCCAGGCACCTTTATTCTTCCAACTAGAAAGACAGAGAAAAATACCTCAACATACCATGAAAATGACGAAACATTTAGCCAAGGCTCCTATGAAACGATCTGCTGTCTTCATCCAGGTAAGGGCAACTGCACATTTTAAGACACTAAGATCCTGGGTAAATCCAGGGTGGACTGAGATAAGGAAGCTCCAGCAAACGCAGTCCTGTCATTGGAAGATGAACGCGGTACTTCTTCCTGCACAAACAGACCCTGCCCTCTGGCCTCGGGCCTAGAACATGATTCTTTTGCAGTTGCTGTTGGGGAAGAGGCCCTTGGGCTTTAACCTGCGAACGGCCTCCCTTAAATGCTTGGGCTGCAGCGGGGGCGTCTCTCCCCACATCTCACACACGTCCAGGGCCTCTTCCACCACCTCTCCGACAAAGACCTTGGCTATTCCAGCCATGGCAATGGCCGCGTTCTCAGACACCGAACTGCCAGTGATAGCCCGCATCAGACCCGCAATGCGTGCTCTCGGGAAAGCTGACCGGCGACACACTTCGTAGCGGGACAGCTGCTCCTCAGACATGGCAGACAGCAGGGTTGTCATCCTCTGAGCCTCCTCTGCATCCACGGTGGGCTTCCTCTCCTTCTTGCCTTTCGTATGTGTTTTCCGTCTTTTGGCTGCAGGAGGAGCTGAGGCTGAGGCCTCATTGTCACCTTCTGGGAGGTCCATGACATCCTCACTCCTGAGCTCACCTTCCTGATCCCTGGGTTCTTCCGAGTTCCCATCTAGGTCCTCAGGGATTCCATCCTTCTTGCTGCCCTTCACACCTCGGGGCATGGCGAGCATCTCAGCAGACACACCTGTTTGCCTGCCGGTCTCCATGGGTGAGATTCAAGCCTGCTCCGTGACAGCAGCTGTACAGGCAGAAGTTCCGGCTGGGGTGGTTTGATTCTGGATCTGCGATGAGAACCTTTCAAAGATTTTAGCTGCTGTGCTTCTGCTGAGCCAGTTCCGCCGTAACCGGACACGGCTCCCGGCCTCCCCTTCCCACGCACAAACACACACACACTGAATTTTCTCACTTCCACAATGTGAAGAAACTTGTGGAAGGAGAGTATGTTAGTTTTAGGTCAATGCAGAACGAATTCTCACCAATTTGGGATATTTAAAACAAACACCAGCTCACAGGTCAGAAGTTCTGCTAGGCCAAGTGACCGCCTCCTGCTCAGAGGCACACGAGGGACCTCCAGGATGGGTCTGGCTGTGTGGTCGTCGCCTCCACCCGAGAAGGGTCTGGCTTCGATCCGATTCGAGTTGGTGGCAGAATTCAACAATGCCTTGGGGTTGTGAGCCCCAGGCCCACTTGTTGGTTCTGCCGGCTGCCGTGAGGATGCTCTCAGCTCCTACCCGTGTTGCCCAGGTCTCGGCTGTGAGGCTCCCTGGGTGTGCACAGCCAGTGCTGGGGAATCTCCCACAGGGGAGCGTAATCACAGGGGGGTTCAGTCGTCCCTTACAAAGGGCTCAGATGACTGAATTAGACCCAGCCCTTAGCAGCCATTGGTTCAGGATAGCCCTAATCTAATCAGGAAGTTGGGCCGGCACATCAATTCATGCTTCCGCCCACACCCAAGGGAGGGGCAGACACAGGGCGAGTCTCTGAGGGGCGGGAAATGCAGGGGGCATTTCAGAATTCAGTCTCCTTCACAGAATCGCAAAGTTCACATTTCACAACAATAAAGAAACTATTTACAGTAAAAAATGAGACATTTTACGAAGTTGAGCATTAGAAAACTTCGATGTCTGAGAAAAAAACTCTCTAACGCACAGGGAAACAAGCGGTTTATCAAATACTCTGAAAATAAAATGGGCTGGGGGAGGGAAACGTGAAAATATTATTTCAATTTTATTTTACGTCATTTTATCTTAGTTTAGTTTGGTTTATTTGTTTATTTCTGAGACAGAGTCTCGCTCTGTCCCCCAGGCTGGATTACAGCGGCCTGATCACAGCCCACTGCAGCCTCGGCATCCTAGGCTCAACGGATTCTCCTGCCTCGGCCTCCAGAGCGGCTGGGACTAAATGTGCGCGCTGCCACGCCGGGCAAATTTTTCTATCTTTTCAAGTACAGACGAGGTTTCACCATTTTGGCCAGGCTGGTCTTGAACTGCTGACTTCAGGTGATCTGCCCCACTTTGGCTTCCCAAAGAGAAGGGACTATAGGCGTGAGCCACCGCGCCCAGACTATGATAGTTTCACGCTGAAGCCCGAAGCTGCCCTGCCTTAGGATTTTTCCTGAGTTTTACTTTCCTGTCAGGATGAGTTGCTAGTTCATCTTTCCTGTGGGATCTTCTAGAAAGGCATTACTGATGAGATTATGGCTTTCTCACAAGAAATACTACTTTGGTGAAACTCTATTGAAATTATCAGTACCTTCAGTTTCCAATACTTATCAAGTACAATAGTTGAACGTGGCATGGTAGCTGAAAGGGTAAGAGGCAGAATTTGGCAGACTCCATTTTTTTCAGTTTCGATGGTTTCAGGTTTTTTGGATTCAGCCAAACTAAAGAATGTCCTCACGAGCTGTCAATTCACAGGTCACTACAGAGAATTGTTGAGACGGAATCACAGTGTAATTTTTGGCGTATGATCTGTGAGCTGTGCTGGGGAGGTTCACGCTGATTCCATAATAAATCTCGGGTTTTTACTCTATAGCGAAAAATTACTCTTTTCCATCACGAAGTTAAAGCAGAGTATGTACAAGTAGAGTGTGGAATAACTTTGTCACGCGTGACGAACCGACTTGGTCCAATACTTTAACGACTTCTCCAATGTCTCCGTACTCAGGTTTGATTTTCTGAGCGGATCATCGGTAGAATGAATAAAATCAAGAATCCTCTAAGGCAATGTTTGGAACTAAATTTCAGTGTCTCCGGAAGCACTGGAAAAATCACCACGTGTAGCGACAGTGAAGTATCAATGGGCTCTCTCTGTGTCCTTTAAACCGCCCATATGATCGTTACAAATGGCGGCTTGAGGAAAGGCGGTTTTGGAATTGGTTTCTCTCTAGTCTTACATGATGTATCTATACTATATTGCATTATAATGCAGGAAAGGGTCACTTGCTGACATAAAGCACAGCAGGCAGGAATAGAAGAGTCAACTTAGGGGGAAAAAAAGTGCTTTGTGATTTCATTTTGATGTCTGCAGTTTGGAAAACAGTTGATCAGTTTAGCTGTTTTCGTGATGGCTCACAAAAATACATATGAGCATTGAAAAGGTACAGAAGAACAACAATCGGGGAAACATTTCTGCAAGCTCCAATCACCGGAACCCAGACAGAAGCATACAAGCTAAGAGACAGCTACACCAGGCTTCAGCGGGAAACCATACAGATCTCCTGGGAAGGGCTTCCCTCTCTGAATGCAGCTGCCTGTCCACGGGATGCTCTGGGCCCAGGCACCTTGATTCCTCCAACTGGAAAGACATAGAAAAACGCCTCCACATCCCATTAAAATGCCCAGAGATTTAGCCAAGGCTCCTATGAAACGATCTGCTGTCTTCATCCAGGTAAGGGCAACTGCACATTTTAAGACACTGAGATCGTGGGTAAATCCAGGTGGGACTGAGACGCAGGAGCTCCAGCACACACACTCCTGTCATTGGAAGATGAACGCGGCACTTCTTCCTGCACAAACAGACCCCGCCCTCTGGCCTCGGGCCTAGAACATGATTCTTTTGCAGTTGCTGTTGGGGAAGAGGCCCTTGGGCTTTAACCTGCGAACGGCCTCCCTTAAATGCTTGGGCTGCAGCGGGGGCGTCTCTCCCCACATCTCACACACGTCCAGGGCCTCTTCCACCACCTCTCCGACAAAGACCTTGGCTATTCCAGCCATGGCAATGGCCGCGTTCTCAGACACCGAACTGCCAGTGATAGCCCGCATCAGACCCGCAATGCGTGCTCTCGGGAAAGCTGACCGGCGACACACTTCGTAGCGGGACAGCTGCTCCTCAGACATGGCAGACAGCAGGGTTGTCATCCTCTGAGCCTCCTCTGCATCCACGGTGGGCTTCCTCTCCTTCTTGCCTTTCGTATGTGTTTTCCGTCTTTTGGCTGCAGGAGGAGCTGAGGCTGAGGCCTCATTGTCACCTTCTGGGAGGTCCATGACATCCTCACTCCTGAGCTCACCTTCCTGATCCCTGGGTTCTTCCGAGTTCCCATCTAGGTCCTCAGGGATTCCATCCTTCTTGCTGCCCTTCACACCTCGGGGCATGGCGAGCATCTCAGCAGACACACCTGTTTGCCTGCCGGTCTCCATGGGTGAGATTCAAGCCTGCTCCGTGACAGCAGCTGTACAGGCAGAAGTTCCGGCTGGGGTGGTTTGATTCTGGATCTGCGATGAGAACCTTTCAAAGATTTTAGCTGCTGTGCTTCTGCTGAGCCAGTTCCGCCGTAACCGGACACGGCTCCCGGCCTCCCCTTCCCACGCACAAACACACACACACTGAATTTTCTCACTTCCACAATGTGAAGAAACTTGTGGAAGGAGAGTATGTTAGTTTTAGGTCAATGCAGAACGAATTCTCACCAATTTGGGATATTTAAAACAAACACCAGCTCACAGGTCAGAAGTTCTGCTAGGCCAAGTGACCGCCTCCTGCTCAGAGGCACACGAGGGACCTCCAGGATGGGTCTGGCTGTGTGGTCGTCGCCTCCACCCGAGAAGGGTCTGGCTTCGATCCGATTCGAGTTGGTGGCAGAATTCAACAATGCCTTGGGGTTGTGAGCCCCAGGCCCACTTGTTGGTTCTGCCGGCTGCCGTGAGGATGCTCTCAGCTCCTACCCGTGTTGCCCAGGTCTCGGCTGTGAGGCTCCCTGGGTGTGCACAGCCAGTGCTGGGGAATCTCCCACAGGGGAGCGTAATCACAGGGGGGTTCAGTCGTCCCTTACAAAGGGCTCAGATGACTGAATTAGACCCAGCCCTTAGCAGCCATTGGTTCAGGATAGCCCTAATCTAATCAGGAAGTTGGGCCGGCACATCAATTCATGCTTCCGCCCACACCCAAGGGAGGGGCAGACACAGGGCGAGTCTCTGAGGGGCGGGAAATGCAGGGGGCATTTCAGAATTCAGTCTCCTTCACAGAATCGCAAAGTTCACATTTCACAACAATAAAGAAACTATTTACAGTAAAAAATGAGACATTTTACGAAGTTGAGCATTAGAAAACTTCGATGTCTGAGAAAAAAACTCTCTAACGCACGGGGAAACAAGCGGTTTATCAAATACTCTGAAAATAAAATGGGCTGGGTGAGGGAAACGTGAAAATATTATTTCAATTTTATTTTACGTCATTTTATCTTAGTTTAGTTTGTTTTATTTGTTTATTTCTGAGACAGAGTCTCGCTCTGTCCCCCAGGCTGGATTACAGCGGCCTGATCACAGCCCACTGCAGCCTCGGCATCCTAGGCTCAACGGATTCTCCTGCCTCGGCCTCCAGAGCGGCTGGGACTAAATGTGCGCGCTGCCACGCCGGGCAAATTTTTCTATCTTTTCAAGTACAGACGAGGTTTCACCATTTTGGCCAGGCTGGTCTTGAACTGCTGACTTCAGGTGATCTGCCCCACTTTGGCTTCCCAAAGAGAAGGGACTATAGGCGTGAGCCACCGCGCCCAGACTATGATAGTTTCACGCTGAAGTCCGAAGCTGCTCTGCCTTAGGATTTTTCCTGAGTTTTACTTTCCTGTCAGGATGAGTTGCTAGTTCATCTTTCCTGTGGGATCTTCTAGAAAGGCATTACTGATGAGATTATGGCTTTCTCACAAGAAATACTACTTTGGTGAAACTCTATTGAAATTATCAGTACCTTCAGTTTCCAATACTTATCAAGTACAATAGTTGAGCGTGGCATGGTAGCTGAAAGGGTAAGAGGCAGAATTTGGCAGACTCCATTTTTTTCAGTTTCGATGGTTTCAGGTTTTTTGGATTCAGCCAAACTAAAGAATGTCCTCACGAGCTGTCAATTCACAGGTCACTACAGAGAATTGTTGAGACGGAATCACAGTGTAATTTTTGGCGTATGATCTGTGAGCTGTGCTGGGGAGGTTCACGCTGATTCCATAATAAATCTCGGGTTTTTACTCTATAGCGAAAAATTACTCTTTTCCATCACGAAGTTAAAGCAGAGTATGTACAAGTAGAGTGTGGAATAACTTTGTCACGCGTGACGAACCGACTTGGTCCAATACTTTAACGACTTCTCCAATGTCTCCGTACTCAGGTTTGATTTTCTGAGCGGATCATCGGTAGAATGAATAAAATCAAGAATCCTCTAAGGCAATGTTTGGAACTAAATTTCAGTGTCTCCGGAAGCACTGGAAAAATCACCACGTGTAGCGACAGTGAAGTATCAATGGGCTCTCTCTGTGTCCTTTAAACCGCCCATATGATCGTTACAAATGGCGGCTTGAGGAAAGGCGGTTTTGGAATTGGTTTCTCTCTAGTCTTACATGATGTATCTATACTATATTGCATTATAATGCAGGAAAGGGTCACTTGCTGACATAAAGCACAGCAGGCAGGAATAGAAGAGTCAACTTAGGGGGAAAAAAAGTGCTTTGTGATTTCATTTTGATGTCTGCAGTTTGGAAAACAGTTGATCAGTTTAGCTGTTTTCGTGATGGCTCACAAAAATACATATGAGCATTGAAAAGGTACAGAAGAACAACAATCGGGGAAACATTTCTGCAAGCTCCAATCACCGGAACCCAGACAGAAGCATACAAGCTAAGAGACAGCTACACCAGGCTTCAGCGGGAAACCATACAGATCTCCTGGGAAGGGCTTCCCTCTCTGAATGCAGCTGCCTGTCCACGGGATGCTCTGGGCCCAGGCACCTTGATTCCTCCAACTGGAAAGACATAGAAAAACGCCTCCACATCCCATTAAAATGCCCAGAGATTTAGCCAAGGCTCCTATGAAACGATCTGCTGTCTTCATCCAGGTAAGGGCAACTGCACATTTTAAGACACTGAGATCGTGGGTAAATCCAGGTGGGACTGAGACGCAGGAGCTCCAGCACACACACTCCTGTCATTGGAAGATGAACGCGGCACTTCTTCCTGCACAAACAGACCCCGCCCTCTGGCCTCGGGCCTAGAACATGATTCTTTTGCAGTTGCTGTTGGGGAAGAGGCCCTTGGGCTTTAACCTGCGAACGGCCTCCCTTAAATGCTTGGGCTGCAGCGGGGGCGTCTCTCCCCACATCTCACACACGTCCAGGGCCTCTTCCACCACCTCTCCGACAAAGACCTTGGCTATTCCAGCCATGGCAATGGCCGCGTTCTCAGACACCGAACTGCCAGTGATAGCCCGCATCAGACCCGCAATGCGTGCTCTCGGGAAAGCTGACCGGCGACACACTTCGTAGCGGGACAGCTGCTCCTCAGACATGGCAGACAGCAGGGTTGTCATCCTCTGAGCCTCCTCTGCATCCACGGTGGGCTTCCTCTCCTTCTTGCCTTTCGTATGTGTTTTCCGTCTTTTGGCTGCAGGAGGAGCTGAGGCTGAGGCCTCATTGTCACCTTCTGGGAGGTCCATGACATCCTCACTCCTGAGCTCACCTTCCTGATCCCTGGGTTCTTCCGAGTTCCCATCTAGCTCCTCAGGGATTCCATCCTTCTTGCTGCCCTTCAGACCTCGGGGCATGGCGAGCATCTCAGCAGACACACCTGTTTGCCTGCCGGTCTCCATGGGTGAGATTCAAGCCTGCTCCGTGACAGCAGCTGTACAGGCAGAAGTTCCGGCTGGGGTGGTTTGATTCTGGATCTGCGATGAGAACCTTTCAAAGATTTTAGCTGCTGTGCTTCTGCTGAGCCAGTTCCGCCGTAACCGGACACGGCTCCCGGCCTCCCCTTCCCACGCACAAACACACACACACTGAATTTTCTCACTTCCACAATGTGAAGAAACTTGTGGAAGGAGAGTATGTTAGTTTTAGGTCAATGCAGAACGAATTCTCACCAATTTGGGATATTTAAAACAAACACCAGCTCACAGGTCAGAAGTTCTGCTAGGCCAAGTGACCGCCTCCTGCTCAGAGGCACACGAGGGACCTCCAGGATGGGTCTGGCTGTGTGGTCGTCGCCTCCACCCGAGAAGGGTCTGGCTTCGATCCGATTCGAGTTGGTGGCAGAATTCAACAATGCCTTGGGGTTGTGAGCCCCAGGCCCACTTGTTGGTTCTGCCGGCTGCCGTGAGGATGCTCTCAGCTCCTACCCGTGTTGCCCAGGTCTCGGCTGTGAGGCTCCCTGGGTGTGCACAGCCAGTGCTGGGGAATCTCCCACAGGGGAGCGTAATCACAGGGGGGTTCAGTCGTCCCTTACAAAGGGCTCAGATGACTGAATTAGACCCAGCCCTTAGCAGCCATTGGTTCAGGATAGCCCTAATCTAATCAGGAAGTTGGGCCGGCACATCAATTCATGCTTCCGCCCACACCCAAGGGAGGGGCAGACACAGGGCGAGTCTCTGAGGGGCGGGAAATGCAGGGGGCATTTCAGAATTCAGTCTCCTTCACAGAATCGCAAAGTTCACATTTCACAACAATAAAGAAACTATTTACAGTAAAAAATGAGACATTTTACGAAGTTGAGCATTAGAAAACTTCGATGTCTGAGAAAAAAACTCTCTAACGCACAGGGAAACAAGCGGTTTATCAAATACTCTGAAAATAAAATGGGCTGGGTGAGGGAAACGTGAAAATATTATTTCAATTTTATTTTACGTCATTTTATCTTAGTTTAGTTTGGTTTATTTGTTTATTTCTGAGACAGAGTCTCGCTCTGTCCCCCAGGCTGGATTACAGCGGCCTGATCACAGCCCACTGCAGCCTCGGCATCCTAGGCTCAACGGATTCTCCTGCCTCGGCCTCCAGAGCGGCTGGGACTAAATGTGCGCGCTGCCACGCCGGGCAAATTTTTGTATCTTTTCAAGTACAGACGAGGTTTCACCATTTTGGCCAGGCTGGTCTTGAACTGCTGACTTCAGGTGATCTGCCCCACTTTGGCTTCCCAAAGAGAAGGGACTATAGGCGTGAGCCACCGCGCCCAGACTATGATAGTTTCACGCTGAAGTCCGAAGCTGCTCTGCCTTAGGATTTTTCCTGAGTTTTACTTTCCTGTCAGGATGAGTTGCTAGTTCATCTTTCCTGTGGGATCTTCTAGAAAGGCATTACTGATGAGATTATGGCTTTCTCACAAGAAATACTACTTTGGTGAAACTCTATTGAAATTATCAGTACCTTCAGTTTCCAATACTTATCAAGTACAATAGTTGAACGTGGCATGGTAGCTGAAAGGGTAAGAGGCAGAATTTGGCAGACTCCATTTTTTTCAGTTTCGATGGTTTCAGGTTTTTTGGATTCAGCCAAACTAAAGAATGTCCTCACGAGCTGTCAATTCACAGGTCACTACAGAGAATTGTTGAGACGGAATCACAGTGTAATTTTTGGCGTATGATCTGTGAGCTGTGCTGGGGAGGTTCACGCTGATTCCATAATAAATCTCGGGTTTTTACTCTATAGCGAGAAATTACTCTTTTCCATCACGAAGGTAAAGCAGAGTATGTACAAGTAGAGTGTGGAATAACTTTGTCACGCGTGACGAACCGACTTGGTCCAATACTTTAACGACTTCTCCAATGTCTCCGTACTCAGGTTTGATTTTCTGAGCGGATCATCGGTAGAATGAATAAAATCAAGAATCCTCTAAGGCAATGTTTGGAACTAAATTTCAGTGTCTCCGGAAGCACTGGAAAAATCACCACGTGTAGCGACAGTGAAGTATCAATGGGCTCTCTCTGTGTCCTTTAAACCGCCCATATGATCGTTACAAATGGCGGCTTGAGGAAAGGCGGTTTTGGAATTGGTTTCTCTCTAGTCTTACATGATGTATCTATACTATATTGCATTATAATGCAGGAAAGGGTCACTTGCTGACATAAAGCACAGCAGGCAGGAATAGAAGAGTCAACTTAGGGGGAAAAAAAGTGCTTTGTGATTTCATTTTGATGTCTGCAGTTTGGAAAACAGTTGATCAGTTTAGCTGTTTTCGTGATGGCTCACAAAAATACATATGAGCATTGAAAAGGTACAGAAGAACAACAATCGGGGAAACATTTCTGCAAGCTCCAATCACCGGAACCCAGACAGAAGCATACAAGCTAAGAGACAGCTACACCAGGCTTCAGCGGGAAACCATACAGATCTCCTGGGAAGGGCTTCCCTCTCTGAATGCAGCTGCCTGTCCACGGGATGCTCTGGGCCCAGGCACCTTGATTCCTCCAACTGGAAAGACATAGAAAAACGCCTCCACATCCCATTAAAATGCCCAGAGATTTAGCCAAGGCTCCTATGAAACGATCTGCTGTCTTCATCCAGGTAAGGGCAACTGCACATTTTAAGACACTGAGATCGTGGGTAAATCCAGGTGGGACTGAGACGCAGGAGCTCCAGCACACACACTCCTGTCATTGGAAGATGAACGCGGCACTTCTTCCTGCACAAACAGACCCCGCCCTCTGGCCTCGGGCCTAGAACATGATTCTTTTGCAGTTGCTGTTGGGGAAGAGGCCCTTGGGCTTTAACCTGCGAACGGCCTCCCTTAAATGCTTGGGCTGCAGCGGGGGCGTCTCTCCCCACATCTCACACACGTCCAGGGCCTCTTCCACCACCTCTCCGACAAAGACCTTGGCTATTCCAGCCATGGCAATGGCCGCGTTCTCAGACACCGAACTGCCAGTGATAGCCCGCATCAGACCCGCAATGCGTGCTCTCGGGAAAGCTGACCGGCGACACACTTCGTAGCGGGACAGCTGCTCCTCAGACATGGCAGACAGCAGGGTTGTCATCCTCTGAGCCTCCTCTGCATCCACGGTGGGCTTCCTCTCCTTCTTGCCTTTCGTATGTGTTTTCCGTCTTTTGGCTGCAGGAGGAGCTGAGGCTGAGGCCTCATTGTCACCTTCTGGGAGGTCCATGACATCCTCACTCCTGAGCTCACCTTCCTGATCCCTGGGTTCTTCCGAGTTCCCATCTAGCTCCTCAGGGATTCCATCCTTCTTGCTGCCCTTCAGACCTCGGGGCATGGCGAGCATCTCAGCAGACACACCTGTTTGCCTGCCGGTCTCCATGGGTGAGATTCAAGCCTGCTCCGTGACAGCAGCTGTACAGGCAGAAGTTCCGGCTGGGGTGGTTTGATTCTGGATCTGCGATGAGAACCTTTCAAAGATTTTAGCTGCTGTGCTTCTGCTGAGCCAGTTCCGCCGTAACCGGACACGGCTCCCGGCCTCCCCTTCCCACGCACAAACACACACACACTGAATTTTCTCACTTCCACAATGTGAAGAAACTTGTGGAAGGAGAGTATGTTAGTTTTAGGTCAATGCAGAACGAATTCTCACCAATTTGGGATATTTAAAACAAACACCAGCTCACAGGTCAGAAGTTCTGCTAGGCCAAGTGACCGCCTCCTGCTCAGAGGCACACGAGGGACCTCCAGGATGGGTCTGGCTGTGTGGTCGTCGCCTCCACCCGAGAAGGGTCTGGCTTCGATCCGATTCGAGTTGGTGGCAGAATTCAACAATGCCTTGGGGTTGTGAGCCCCAGGCCCACTTGTTGGTTCTGCCGGCTGCCGTGAGGATGCTCTCAGCTCCTACCCGTGTTGCCCAGGTCTCGGCTGTGAGGCTCCCTGGGTGTGCACAGCCAGTGCTGGGGAATCTCCCACAGGGGAGCGTAATCACAGGGGGGTTCAGTCGTCCCTTACAAAGGGCTCAGATGACTGAATTAGACCCAGCCCTTAGCAGCCATTGGTTCAGGATAGCCCTAATCTAATCAGGAAGTTGGGCCGGCACATCAATTCATGCTTCCGCCCACACCCAAGGGAGGGGCAGACACAGGGCGAGTCTCTGAGGGGCGGGAAATGCAGGGGGCATTTCAGAATTCAGTCTCCTTCACAGAATCGCAAAGTTCACATTTCACAACAATAAAGAAACTATTTACAGTAAAAAATGAGACATTTTACGAAGTTGAGCATTAGAAAACTTCGATGTCTGAGAAAAAAACTCTCTAACGCACAGGGAAACAAGCGGTTTATCAAATACTCTGAAAATAAAATGGGCTGGGTGAGGGAAACGTGAAAATATTATTTCAATTTTATTTTACGTCATTTTATCTTAGTTTAGTTTGGTTTATTTGTTTATTTCTGAGACAGAGTCTCGCTCTGTCCCCCAGGCTGGATTACAGCGGCCTGATCACAGCCCACTGCAGCCTCGGCATCCTAGGCTCAACGGATTCTCCTGCCTCGGCCTCCAGAGCGGCTGGGACTAAATGTGCGCGCTGCCACGCCGGGCAAATTTTTGTATCTTTTCAAGTACAGACGAGGTTTCACCATTTTGGCCAGGCTGGTCTTGAACTGCTGACTTCAGGTGATCTGCCCCACTTTGGCTTCCCAAAGAGAAGGGACTATAGGCGTGAGCCACCGCGCCCAGACTATGATAGTTTCACGCTGAAGTCCGAAGCTGCTCTGCCTTAGGATTTTTCCTGAGTTTTACTTTCCTGTCAGGATGAGTTGCTAGTTCATCTTTCCTGTGGGATCTTCTAGAAAGGCATTACTGATGAGATTATGGCTTTCTCACAAGAAATACTACTTTGGTGAAACTCTATTGAAATTATCAGTACCTTCAGTTTCCAATACTTATCAAGTACAATAGTTGAACGTGGCATGGTAGCTGAAAGGGTAAGAGGCAGAATTTGGCAGACTCCATTTTTTTCAGTTTCGATGGTTTCAGGTTTTTTGGATTCAGCCAAACTAAAGAATGTCCTCACGAGCTGTCAATTCACAGGTCACTACAGAGAATTGTTGAGACGGAATCACAGTGTAATTTTTGGCGTATGATCTGTGAGCTGTGCTGGGGAGGTTCACGCTGATTCCATAATAAATCTCGGGTTTTTACTCTATAGCGAGAAATTACTCTTTTCCATCACGAAGGTAAAGCAGAGTATGTACAAGTAGAGTGTGGAATAACTTTGTCACGCGTGACGAACCGACTTGGTCCAATACTTTAACGACTTCTCCAATGTCTCCGTACTCAGGTTTGATTTTCTGAGCGGATCATCGGTAGAATGAATAAAATCAAGAATCCTCTAAGGCAATGTTTGGAACTAAATTTCAGTGTCTCCGGAAGCACTGGAAAAATCACCACGTGTAGCGACAGTGAAGTATCAATGGGCTCTCTCTGTGTCCTTTAAACCGCCCATATGATCGTTACAAATGGCGGCTTGAGGAAAGGCGGTTTTGGAATTGGTTTCTCTCTAGTCTTACATGATGTATCTATACTATATTGCATTATAATGCAGGAAAGGGTCACTTGCTGACATAAAGCACAGCAGGCAGGAATAGAAGAGTCAACTTAGGGGGAAAAAAAGTGCTTTGTGATTTCATTTTGATGTCTGCAGTTTGGAAAACAGTTGATCAGTTTAGCTGTTTTCGTGATGGCTCACAAAAATACATATGAGCATTGAAAAGGTACAGAAGAACAACAATCGGGGAAACATTTCTGCAAGCTCCAATCACCGGAACCCAGACAGAAGCATACAAGCTAAGAGACAGCTACACCAGGCTTCAGCGGGAAACCATACAGATCTCCTGGGAAGGGCTTCCCTCTCTGAATGCAGCTGCCTGTCCACGGGATGCTCTGGGCCCAGGCACCTTGATTCCTCCAACTGGAAAGACATAGAAAAACGCCTCCACATCCCATTAAAATGCCCAGAGATTTAGCCAAGTCTCCTATGAAACGATCTGCTGTCTTCATCCAGGTAAGGGCAACTGCACATTTTAAGACACTGAGATCGTGGGTAAATCCAGGTGGGACTGAGACGCAGGAGCTCCAGCACACACACTCCTGTCATTGGAAGATGAACGCGGCACTTCTTCCTGCACAAACAGACCCCGCCCTCTGGCCTCGGGCCTAGAACATGATTCTTTTGCAGTTGCTGTTGGGGAAGAGGCCCTTGGGTTTAACCTGCGAACGGCCTCCCTTAAATGCTTGGGCTGCAGCGGGGGCGTCTCTCCCCACATCTCACACACGTCCAGGGCCTCTTCCACCACCTCTCCGACAAAGACCTTGGCTATTCCAGCCATGGCAATGGCCGCGTTCTCAGACACCGAACTGCCAGTGATAGCCCGCATCAGACCCGCAATGCGTGCTCTCGGGAAAGCTGACCGGCGACACACTTCGTAGCGGGACAGCTGCTCCTCAGACATGGCAGACAGCAGGGTTGTCATCCTCTGAGCCTCCTCTGCATCCACGGTGGGCTTCCTCTCCTTCTTGCCTTTCGTATGTGTTTTCCGTCTTTTGGCTGCAGGAGGAGCTGAGGCTGAGGCCTCATTGTCACCTTCTGGGAGGTCCATGACATCCTCACTCCTGAGCTCACCTTCCTGATCCCTGGGTTCTTCCGAGTTCCCATCTAGGTCCTCAGGGATTCCATCCTTCTTGCTGCCCTTCACACCTCGGGGCATGGCGAGCATCTCAGCAGACACACCTGTTTGCCTGCCGGTCTCCATGGGTGAGATTCAAGCCTGCTCCGTGACAGCAGCTGTACAGGCAGAAGTTCCGGCTGGGGTGGTTTGATTCTGGATCTGCGATGAGAACCTTTCAAAGATTTTAGCTGCTGTGCTTCTGCTGAGCCAGTTCCGCCGTAACCGGACACGGCTCCCGGCCTCCCCTTCCCACGCACAAACACACACACACTGAATTTTCTCACTTCCACAATGTGAAGAAACTTGTGGAAGGAGAGTATGTTAGTTTTAGGTCAATGCAGAACGAATTCTCACCAATTTGGGATATTTAAAACAAACACCAGCTCACAGGTCAGAAGTTCTGCTAGGCCAAGTGACCGCCTCCTGCTCAGAGGCACACGAGGGACCTCCAGGATGGGTCTGGCTGTGTGGTCGTCGCCTCCACCCGAGAAGGGTCTGGCTTCGATCCGATTCGAGTTGGTGGCAGAATTCAACAATGCCTTGGGGTTGTGAGCCCCAGGCCCACTTGTTGGTTCTGCCGGCTGCCGTGAGGATGCTCTCAGCTCCTACCCGTGTTGCCCAGGTCTCGGCTGTGAGGCTCCCTGGGTGTGCACAGCCAGTGCTGGGGAATCTCCCACAGGGGAGCGTAATCACAGGGGGGTTCAGTCGTCCCTTACAAAGGGCTCAGATGACTGAATTAGACCCAGCCCTTAGCAGCCATTGGTTCAGGATAGCCCTAATCTAATCAGGAAGTTGGGCCGGCACATCAATTCATGCTTCCGCCCACACCCAAGGGAGGGGCAGACACAGGGCGAGTCTCTGAGGGGCGGGAAATGCAGGGGGCATTTCAGAATTCAGTCTCCTTCACAGAATCGCAAAGTTCACATTTCACAACAATAAAGAAACTATTTACAGTAAAAAATGAGACATTTTACGAAGTTGAGCATTAGAAAACTTCGATGTCTGAGAAAAAAACTCTCTAACGCACAGGGAAACAAGCGGTTTATCAAATACTCTGAAAATAAAATGGGCTGGGTGAGGGAAACGTGAAAATATTATTTCAAATTTATTTTACGTCATTTTATCTTAGTTTAGTTTGGTTTATTTGTTTATTTCTGAGACAGAGTCTCGCTCTGTCCCCCAGGCTGGATTACAGCGGCCTGATCACAGCCCACTGCAGCCTCGGCATCCTAGGCTCAACGGATTCTCCTGCCTCGGCCTCCAGAGCGGCTGGGACTAAATGTGCGCGCTGCCACGCCGGGCAAATTTTTCTATCTTTTCAAGTACAGACGAGGTTTCACCATTTTGGCCAGGCTGGTCTTGAACTGCTGACTTCAGGTGATCTGCCCCACTTTGGCTTCCCAAAGAGAAGGGACTATAGGCGTGAGCCACCGCGCCCAGACTATGATAGTTTCACGCTGAAGTCCGAAGCTGCTCTGCCTTAGGATTTTTCCTGAGTTTTACTTTCCTGTCAGGATGAGTTGCTAGTTCATCTTTCCTGTGGGATCTTCTAGAAAGGCATTACTGATGAGATTATGGCTTTCTCACAAGAAATACTACTTTGGTGAAACTCTATTGAAATTATCAGTACCTTCAGTTTCCAATACTTATCAAGTACAATAGTTGAACGTGGCATGGTAGCTGAAAGGGTAAGAGGCAGAATTTGGCAGACTCCATTTTTTTCAGTTTCGATGGTTTCAGGTTTTTTGGATTCAGCCAAACTAAAGAATGTCCTCACGAGCTGTCAATTCACAGGTCACTACAGAGAATTGTTGAGACGGAATCACAGTGTAATTTTTGGCGTATGATCTGTGAGCTGTGCTGGGGAGGTTCACGCTGATTCCATAATAAATCTCGGGTTTTTACTCTATAGCGAGAAATTACTCTTTTCCATCACGAAGGTAAAGCAGAGTATGTACAAGTAGAGTGTGGAATAACTTTGTCACGCGTGACGAACCGACTTGGTCCAATACTTTAACGACTTCTCCAATGTCTCCGTACTCAGGTTTGATTTTCTGAGCGGATCATCGGTAGAATGAATAAAATCAAGAATCCTCTAAGGCAATGTTTGGAACTAAATTTCAGTGTCTCCGGAAGCACTGGAAAAATCACCACGTGTAGCGACAGTGAAGTATCAATGGGCTCTCTCTGTGTCCTTTAAACCGCCCATATGATCGTTACAAATGGCGGCTTGAGGAAAGGCGGTTTTGGAATTGGTTTCTCTCTAGTCTTACATGATGTATCTATACTATATTGCATTATAATGCAGGAAAGGGTCACTTGCTGACATAAAGCACAGCAGGCAGGAATAGAAGAGTCAACTTAGGGGGAAAAAAAGTGCTTTGTGATTTCATTTTGATGTCTGCAGTTTGGAAAACAGTTGATCAGTTTAGCTGTTTTCGTGATGGCTCACAAAAATACATATGAGCATTGAAAAGGTACAGAAGAACAACAATCGGGGAAACATTTCTGCAAGCTCCAATCACTGGAACCCAGACAGAAGCATACAAGCTAAGAGACAGCTACACCAGGCTTCAGCGGGAAACCATACAGATCTCCTGGGAAGGGCTTCCCTCTCTGAATGCAGCTGCCTGTCCACGGGATGCTCTGGGCCCAGGCACCTTGATTCCTCCAACTGGAAAGACATAGAAAAACGCCTCCACATCCCATTAAAATGCCCAGAGATTTAGCCAAGTCTCCTATGAAACGATCTGCTGTCTTCATCCAGGTAAGGGCAACTGCACATTTTAAGACACTGAGATCGTGGGTAAATCCAGGTGGGACTGAGACGCAGGAGCTCCAGCACACACACTCCTGTCATTGGAAGATGAACGCGGCACTTCTTCCTGCACAAACAGACCCCGCCCTCTGGCCTCGGGCCTAGAACATGATTCTTTTGCAGTTGCTGTTGGGGAAGAGGCCCTTGGGTTTAACCTGCGAACGGCCTCCCTTAAATGCTTGGGCTGCAGCGGGGGCGTCTCTCCCCACATCTCACACACGTCCAGGGCCTCTTCCACCACCTCTCCGACAAAGACCTTGGCTATTCCAGCCATGGCAATGGCCGCGTTCTCAGACACCGAACTGCCAGTGATAGCCCGCATCAGACCCGCAATGCGTGCTCTCGGGAAAGCTGACCGGCGACACACTTCGTAGCGGGACAGCTGCTCCTCAGACATGGCAGACAGCAGGGTTGTCATCCTCTGAGCCTCCTCTGCATCCACGGTGGGCTTCCTCTCCTTCTTGCCTTTCGTATGTGTTTTCCGTCTTTTGGCTGCAGGAGGAGCTGAGGCTGAGGCCTCATTGTCACCTTCTGGGAGGTCCATGACATCCTCACTCCTGAGCTCACCTTCCTGATCCCTGGGTTCTTCCGAGTTCCCATCTAGGTCCTCAGGGATTCCATCCTTCTTGCTGCCCTTCACACCTCGGGGCATGGCGAGCATCTCAGCAGACACACCTGTTTGCCTGCCGGTCTCCATGGGTGAGATTCAAGCCTGCTCCGTGACAGCAGCTGTACAGGCAGAAGTTCCGGCTGGGGTGGTTTGATTCTGGATCTGCGATGAGAACCTTTCAAAGATTTTAGCTGCTGTGCTTCTGCTGAGCCAGTTCCGCCGTAACCGGACACGGCTCCCGGCCTCCCCTTCCCACGCACAAACACACACACACTGAATTTTCTCACTTCCACAATGTGAAGAAACTTGTGGAAGGAGAGTATGTTAGTTTTAGGTCAATGCAGAACGAATTCTCACCAATTTGGGATATTTAAAACAAACACCAGCTCACAGGTCAGAAGTTCTGCTAGGCCAAGTGACCGCCTCCTGCTCAGAGGCACACGAGGGACCTCCAGGATGGGTCTGGCTGTGTGGTCGTCGCCTCCACCCGAGAAGGGTCTGGCTTCGATCCGATTCGAGTTGGTGGCAGAATTCAACAATGCCTTGGGGTTGTGAGCCCCAGGCCCACTTGTTGGTTCTGCCGGCTGCCGTGAGGATGCTCTCAGCTCCTACCCGTGTTGCCCAGGTCTCGGCTGTGAGGCTCCCTGGGTGTGCACAGCCAGTGCTGGGGAATCTCCCACAGGGGAGCGTAATCACAGGGGGGTTCAGTCGTCCCTTACAAAGGGCTCAGATGACTGAATTAGACCCAGCCCTTAGCAGCCATTGGTTCAGGATAGCCCTAATCTAATCAGGAAGTTGGGCCGGCACATCAATTCATGCTTCCGCCCACACCCAAGGGAGGGGCAGACACAGGGCGAGTCTCTGAGGGGCGGGAAATGCAGGGGGCATTTCAGAATTCAGTCTCCTTCACAGAATCGCAAAGTTCACATTTCACAACAATAAAGAAACTATTTACAGTAAAAAATGAGACATTTTACGAAGTTGAGCATTAGAAAACTTCGATGTCTGAGAAAAAAACTCTCTAACGCACAGGGAAACAAGCGGTTTATCAAATACTCTGAAAATAAAATGGGCTGGGGGAGGGAAACGTGAAAATATTATTTCAAATTTATTTTACGTCATTTTATCTTAGTTTAGTTTGGTTTATTTGTTTATTTCTGAGACAGAGTCTCGCTCTGTCCCCCAGGCTGGATTACAGCGGCCTGATCACAGCCCACTGCAGCCTCGGCATCCTAGGCTCAACGGATTCTCCTGCCTCGGCCTCCAGAGCGGCTGGGACTAAATGTGCGCGCTGCCACGCCGGGCAAATTTTTCTATCTTTTCAAGTACAGACGAGGTTTCACCATTTTGGCCAGGCTGGTCTTGAACTGCTGACTTCAGGTGATCTGCCCCACTTTGGCTTCCCAAAGAGAAGGGACTATAGGCGTGAGCCACCGCGCCCAGACTATGATAGTTTCACGCTGAAGTCCGAAGCTGCTCTGCCTTAGGATTTTTCCTGAGTTTTACTTTCCTGTCAGGATGAGTTGCTAGTTCATCTTTCCTGTGGGATCTTCTAGAAAGGCATTACTGATGAGATTATGGCTTTCTCACAAGAAATACTACTTTGGTGAAACTCTATTGAAATTATCAGTACCTTCAGTTTCCAATACTTATCAAGTACAATAGTTGAACGTGGCATGGTAGCTGAAAGGGTAAGAGGCAGAATTTGGCAGACTCCATTTTTTTCAGTTTCGATGGTTTCAGGTTTTTTGGATTCAGCCAAACTAAAGAATGTCCTCACGAGCTGTCAATTCACAGGTCACTACAGAGAATTGTTGAGACGGAATCACAGTGTAATTTTTGGCGTATGATCTGTGAGCTGTGCTGGGGAGGTTCACGCTGATTCCATAATAAATCTCGGGTTTTTACTCTATAGCGAGAAATTACTCTTTTCCATCACGAAGGTAAAGCAGAGTATGTACAAGTAGAGTGTGGAATAACTTTGTCACGCGTGACGAACCGACTTGGTCCAATACTTTAACGACTTCTCCAATGTCTCCGTACTCAGGTTTGATTTTCTGAGCGGATCATCGGTAGAATGAATAAAATCAAGAATCCTCTAAGGCAATGTTTGGAACTAAATTTCAGTGTCTCCGGAAGCACTGGAAAAATCACCACGTGTAGCGACAGTGAAGTATCAATGGGCTCTCTCTGTGTCCTTTAAACCGCCCATATGATCGTTACAAATGGCGGCTTGAGGAAAGGCGGTTTTGGAATTGGTTTCTCTCTAGTCTTACATGATGTATCTATACTATATTGCATTATAATGCAGGAAAGGGTCACTTGCTGACATAAAGCACAGCAGGCAGGAATAGAAGAGTCAACTTAGGGGGAAAAAAAGTGCTTTGTGATTTCATTTCGATGTCTGCAGTTTGGAAAACAGTTGATCAGTTTAGCTGTTTTCGTGATGGCTCACAAAAATACATATGAGCATTGAAAAGGTACAGAAGAACAACAATCGGGGAAACATTTCTGCAAGCTCCAATCACTGGAACCCAGACAGAAGCATACAAGCTAAGAGACAGCTACACCAGGCTTCAGCGGGAAACCATACAGATCTCCTGGGAAGGGCTTCCCTCTCTGAATGCAGCTGCCTGTCCACGGGATGCTCTGGGCCCAGGCACCTTGATTCCTCCAACTGGAAAGACATAGAAAAACGCCTCCACATCCCATTAAAATGCCCAGAGATTTAGCCAAGGCTCCTATGAAACGATCTGCTGTCTTCATCCAGGTAAGGGCAACTGCACATTTTAAGACACTGAGATCGTGGGTAAATCCAGGTGGGACTGAGATGCAGGAGCTCCAGCACACACACTCCTGTCATTGGAAGATGAACGCGGTAGTTCTTCCTGCACAAACAGACCCCGCCCTCTGGCCTCGGGCCTAGAACATGATTCTTTTGCAGTTGCTGTTGGGGAAGAGGCCCTTGGGCTTTAACCTGCGAACGGCCTCCCTTAAATGCTTGGGCTGCAGCGGGGTCGTCTCTCCCCACATCTCACACACGTCCAGGGCCTCTTCCACCACCTCTCCGACAAAGACCTTGGCTATTCCAGCCATGGCAATGGCCGCGTTCTCAGACACCGAACTGCCAGTGATAGCCCGCATCAGACCCGCAATGCGTGCTCTCGGGAAAGCTGACCGGCGACACACTTCGTAGCGGGACAGCTGCTCCTCAGACATGGCAGACAGCAGGGTTGTCATCCTCTGAGCCTCCTCTGCATCCACGGTGGGCTTCCTCTCCTTCTTGCCTTTCGTATGTGTTTTCCGTCTTTTGGCTGCAGGAGGAGCTGAGGCTGAGGCCTCATTGTCACCTTCTGGGAGGTCCATGACATCCTCACTCCTGAGCTCACCTTCCTGATCCCTGGGTTCTTCCGAGTTCCCATCTAGGTCCTCAGGGATTCCATCCTTCTTGCTGCCCTTCACACCTCGGGGCATGGCGAGCATCTCAGCAGACACACCTGTTTGCCTGCCGGTCTCCATGGGTGAGATTCAAGCCTGCTCCGTGACAGCAGCTGTACAGGCAGAAGTTCCGGCTGGGGTGGTTTGATTATGGATCTGCGATGAGAACCTTTCAAAGATTTTAGCTGCTGTGCTTCTGCTGAGCCAGTTCCGCCGTAACCGGACACGGCTCCCGGCCTCCCCTTCCCACGCACAAACACACACACACTGAATTTTCTCACTTCCACAATGTGAAGAAACTTGTGGAAGGAGAGTATGTTAGTTTTAGGTCAATGCAGAACGAATTCTCACCAATTTGGGATATTTAAAACAAACACCAGCTCACAGGTCAGAAGTTCTGCTAGGCCAAGTGACCGCCTCCTGCTCAGAGGCACACGAGGGACCTCCAGGATGGGTCTGGCTGTGTGGTCGTCGCCTCCACCCGAGAAGGGTCTGGCTTCGATCCGATTCGAGTTGGTGGCAGAATTCAACAATGCCTTGGGGTTGTGAGCCCCAGGCCCACTTGTTGGTTCTGCCGGCTGCCGTGAGGATGCTCTCAGCTCCTACCCGTGTTGCCCAGGTCTCGGCTGTGAGGCTCCCTGGGTGTGCTCAGCCAGTGCTGGGGAATCTCCCACAGGGGAGCGTAATCACAGGGGGGTTCAGTCGTCCCTTACAAAGGGCTCAGATGACTGAATTAGACCCAGCCCTTAGCAGCCATTGGTTCAGGTTAGCCCTAATCTAATCAGGAAGTTGGGCCGGCACATCAATTCATGCTTCCGCCCACACCCAAGGGAGGGGCAGACACAGGGCGAGTCTCTGAGGGGCGGGAAATGCAGGGGGCATTTCAGAATTCAGTCTCCTTCACAGAATCGCAAAGTTCACATTTCACAACAATAAAGAAACTATTTACAGTAAAAAATGAGACATTTTACGAAGTTGAGCATTAGAAAACTTCGATGTCTGAGAAAAAAACTCTCTAACGCACAGGGAAACAAGCGGTTTATCAAATACTCTGAAAATAAAATGGGCTGGGTGAGGGAAACGTGAAAATATTATTTCAATTTTATTTTACGTCATTTTATCTTAGTTTAGTTTGGTTTATTTGTTTATTTCTGAGACAGAGTCTCGCTCTGTCCCCCAGGCTGGATTACAGCGGCCTGATCACAGCCCACTGCAGCCTCGGCATCCTAGGCTCAACGGATTCTCCTGCCTCGGCCTCCAGAGCGGCTGGGACTAAATGTGCGCGCTGCCACGCCGGGCAAATTTTTCTATCTTTTCAAGTACAGACGAGGTTTCACCATTTTGGCCAGGCTGGTCTTGAACTGCTGACTTCAGGTGATCTGCCCCACTTTGGCTTCCCAAAGAGAAGGGACTATAGGCGTGAGCCACCGCGCCCAGACTATGATAGTTTCACGCTGAAGTCCGAAGCTGCTCTGCCTTAGGATTTTTCCTGAGTTTTACTTTCCTGTCAGGATGAGTTGCTAGTTCATCTTTCCTGTGGGATCTTCTAGAAAGGCATTACTGATGAGATTATGGCTTTCTCACAAGAAATACTACTTTGGTGAAACTCTATTGAAATTATCAGTACCTTCAGTTTCCAATACTTATCAAGTACAATAGTTGAACGTGGCATGGTAGCTGAAAGGGTAAGAGGCAGAATTTGGCAGACTCCATTTTTTTCAGTTTCGATGGTTTCAGGTTTTTTGGATTCAGCCAAACTAAAGAATGTCCTCACGAGCTGTCAATTCACAGGTCACTACAGAGAATTGTTGAGACGGAATCACAGTGTAATTTTTGGCGTATGATCTGTGAGCTGTGCTGGGGAGGTTCACGCTGATTCCATAATAAATCTCGGGTTTTTACTCTATAGCGAGAAATTACTCTTTTCCATCACGAAGGTAAAGCAGAGTATGTACAAGTAGAGTGTGGAATAACTTTGTCACGCGTGACGAACCGACTTGGTCCAATACTTTAACGACTTCTCCAATGTCTCCGTACTCAGGTTTGATTTTCTGAGCGGATCATCGGTAGAATGAATAAAATCAAGAATCCTCTAAGGCAATGTTTGGAACTAAATTTCAGTGTCTCCGGAAGCACTGGAAAAATCACCACGTGTAGCGACAGTGAAGTATCAATGGGCTCTCTCTGTGTCCTTTAAACCGCCCATATGATCGTTACAAATGGCGGCTTGAGGAAAGGCGGTTTTGGAATTGGTTTCTCTCTAGTCTTACATGATGTATCTATACTATATTGCATTATAATGCAGGAAAGGGTCACTTGCTGACATAAAGCACAGCAGGCAGGAATAGAAGAGTCAACTTAGGGGGAAAAAAAGTGCTTTGTGATTTCATTTCGATGTCTGCAGTTTGGAAAACAGTTGATCAGTTTAGCTGTTTTCGTGATGGCTCACAAAAATACATATGAGCATTGAAAAGGTACAGAAGAACAACAATCGGGGAAACATTTCTGCAAGCTCCAATCACTGGAACCCAGACAGAAGCATACAAGCTAAGAGACAGCTACACCAGGCTTCAGCGGGAAACCATACAGATCTCCTGGGAAGGGCTTCCCTCTCTGAATGCAGCTGCCTGTCCACGGGATGCTCTGGGCCCAGGCACCTTGATTCCTCCAACTGGAAAGACATAGAAAAACGCCTCCACATCCCATTAAAATGCCCAGAGATTTAGCCAAGGCTCCTATGAAACGATCTGCTGTCTTCATCCACGTAAGGGCAACTGCACATTTTAAGACACTGAGATCGTGGGTAAATCCAGGTGGGACTGAGATGCAGGAGCTCCAGCACACACACTCCTGTCATTGGAAGATGAACGCGGTAGTTCTTCCTGCACAAACAGACCCCGCCCTCTGGCCTCGGGCCTAGAACATGATTCTTTTGCAGTTGCTGTTGGGGAAGAGGCCCTTGGGCTTTAACCTGCGAACGGCCTCCCTTAAATGCTTGGGCTGCAGCGGGGTCGTCTCTCCCCACATCTCACACACGTCCAGGGCCTCTTCCACCACCTCTCCGACAAAGACCTTGGCTATTCCAGCCATGGCAATGGCCGCGTTCTCAGACACCGAACTGCCAGTGATAGCCCGCATCAGACCCGCAATGCGTGCTCTCGGGAAAGCTGACCGGCGACACACTTCGTAGCGGGACAGCTGCTCCTCAGACATGGCAGACAGCAGGGTTGTCATCCTCTGAGCCTCCTCTGCATCCACGGTGGGCTTCCTCTCCTTCTTGCCTTTCGTATGTGTTTTCCGTCTTTTGGCTGCAGGAGGAGCTGAGGCTGAGGCCTCATTGTCACCTTCTGGGAGGTCCATGACATCCTCACTCCTGAGCTCACCTTCCTGATCCCTGGGTTCTTCCGAGTTCCCATCTAGGTCCTCAGGGATTCCATCCTTCTTGCTGCCCTTCACACCTCGGGGCATGGCGAGCATCTCAGCAGACACACCTGTTTGCCTGCCGGTCTCCATGGGTGAGATTCAAGCCTGCTCCGTGACAGCAGCTGTACAGGCAGAAGTTCCGGCTGGGGTGGTTTGATTATGGATCTGCGATGAGAACCTTTCAAAGATTTTAGCTGCTGTGCTTCTGCTGAGCCAGTTCCGCCGTAACCGGACACGGCTCCCGGCCTCCCCTTCCCACGCACAAACACACACACACTGAATTTTCTCACTTCCACAATGTGAAGAAACTTGTGGAAGGAGAGTATGTTAGTTTTAGGTCAATGCAGAACGAATTCTCACCAATTTGGGATATTTAAAACAAACACCAGCTCACAGGTCAGAAGTTCTGCTAGGCCAAGTGACCGCCTCCTGCTCAGAGGCACACGAGGGACCTCCAGGATGGGTCTGGCTGTGTGGTCGTCGCCTCCACCCGAGAAGGGTCTGGCTTCGATCCGATTCGAGTTGGTGGCAGAATTCAACAATGCCTTGGGGTTGTGAGCCCCAGGCCCACTTGTTGGTTCTGCCGGCTGCCGTGAGGATGCTCTCAGCTCCTACCCGTGTTGCCCAGGTCTCGGCTGTGAGGCTCCCTGGGTGTGCACAGCCAGTGCTGGGGAATCTCCCACAGGGGAGCGTAATCACAGGGGGGTTCAGTCGTCCCTTACAAAGGGCTCAGATGACTGAATTAGACCCAGCCCTTAGCAGCCATTGGTTCAGGATAGCCCTAATCTAATCAGGAAGTTGGGCCGGCACATCAATTCATGCTTCCGCCCACACCCAAGGGAGGGGCAGACACAGGGCGAGTCTCTGAGGGGCGGGAAATGCAGGGGGCATTTCAGAATTCAGTCTCCTTCACAGAATCGCAAAGTTCACATTTCACAACAATAAAGAAACTATTTACAGTAAAAAATGAGACATTTTACGAAGTTGAGCATTAGAAAACTTCGATGTCTGAGAAAAAAACTCTCTAACGCACAGGGAAACAAGCGGTTTATCAAATACTCTGAAAATAAAATGGGCTGGGGGAGGGAAACGTGAAAATATTATTTCAATTTTATTTTACGTCATTTTATCTTAGTTTAGTTTGGTTTATTTGTTTATTTCTGAGACAGAGTCTCGCTCTGTCCCCCAGGCTGGATTACAGCGGCCTGATCACAGCCCACTGCAGCCTCGGCATCCTAGGCTCAACGGATTCTCCTGCCTCGGCCTCCAGAGCGGCTGGGACTAAATGTGCGCGCTGCCACGCCGGGCAAATTTTTCTATCTTTTCAAGTACAGACGAGGTTTCACCATTTTGGCCAGGCTGGTCTTGAACTGCTGACTTCAGGTGATCTGCCCCACTTTGGCTTCCCAAAGAGAAGGGACTATAGGCGTGAGCCACCGCGCCCAGACTATGATAGTTTCACGCTGAAGTCCGAAGCTGCTCTGCCTTAGGATTTTTCCTGAGTTTTACTTTCCTGTCAGGATGAGTTGCTAGTTCATCTTTCCTGTGGGATCTTCTAGAAAGGCATTACTGATGAGATTATGGCTTTCTCACAAGAAATACTACTTTGGTGAAACTCTATTGAAATTATCAGTACCTTCAGTTTCCAATACTTATCAAGTACAATAGTTGAACGTGGCATGGTAGCTGAAAGGGTAAGAGGCAGAATTTGGCAGACTCCATTTTTTTCAGTTTCGATGGTTTCAGGTTTTTTGGATTCAGCCAAACTAAAGAATGTCCTCACGAGCTGTCAATTCACAGGTCACTACAGAGAATTGTTGAGACGGAATCACAGTGTAATTTTTGGCGTATGATCTGTGAGCTGTGCTGGGGAGGTTCACGCTGATTCCATAATAAATCTCGGGTTTTTACTCTATAGCGAGAAATTACTCTTTTCCATCACGAAGGTAAAGCAGAGTATGTACAAGTAGAGTGTGGAATAACTTTGTCACGCGTGACGAACCGACTTGGTCCAATACTTTAACGACTTCTCCAATGTCTCCGTACTCAGGTTTGATTTTCTGAGCGGATCATCGGTAGAATGAATAAAATCAAGAATCCTCTAAGGCAATGTTTGGAACTAAATTTCAGTGTCTCCGGAAGCACTGGAAAAATCACCACGTGTAGCGACAGTGAAGTATCAATGGGCTCTCTCTGTGTCCTTTAAACCGCCCATATGATCGTTACAAATGGCGGCTTGAGGAAAGGCGGTTTTGGAATTGGTTTCTCTCTAGTCTTACATGATGTATCTATACTATATTGCATTATAATGCAGGAAAGGGTCACTTGCTGACATAAAGCACAGCAGGCAGGAATAGAAGAGTCAACTTAGGGGGAAAAAAAGTGCTTTGTGATTTCATTTTGATGTCTGCAGTTTGGAAAACAGTTGATCAGTTTAGCTGTTTTCGTGATGGCTCACAAAAATACATATGAGCATTGAAAAGGTACAGAAGAACAACAATCGGGGAAACATTTCTGCAAGCTCCAATCACTGGAACCCAGACAGAAGCATACAAGCTAAGAGACAGCTACACCAGGCTTCAGCGGGAAACCATACAGATCTCCTGGGAAGGGCTTCCCTCTCTGAATGCAGCTGCCTGTCCACGGGATGCTCTGGGCCCAGGCACCTTGATTCCTCCAACTGGAAAGACATAGAAAAACGCCTCCACATCCTATTAAAATGCCCAGAGATTTAGCCAAGGCTCCTATGAAACGATCTGCTGTCTTCATCCAGGTAAGGGCAACTGCACATTTTAAGACACTGAGATCGTGGGTAAATCCAGGTGGGACTGAGATGCAGGAGCTCCAGCACACACACTCCTGTCATTGGAAGATGAACGCGGTAGTTCTTCCTGCACAAACAGACCCCGCCCTCTGGCCTCGGGCCTAGAACATGATTCTTTTGCAGTTGCTGTTGGGGAAGAGGCCCTTGGGCTTTAACCTGCGAACGGCCTCCCTTAAATGCTTGGGCTGCAGCGGGGTCGTCTCTCCCCACATCTCACACACGTCCAGGGCCTCTTCCACCACCTCTCCGACAAAGACCTTGGCTATTCCAGCCATGGCAATGGCCGCGTTCTCAGACACCGAACTGCCAGTGATAGCCCGCATCAGACCCGCAATGCGTGCTCTCGGGAAAGCTGACCGGCGACACACTTCGTAGCGGGACAGCTGCTCCTCAGACATGGCAGACAGCAGGGTTGTCATCCTCTGAGCCTCCTCTGCATCCACGGTGGGCTTCCTCTCCTTCTTGCCTTTCGTATGTGTTTTCCGTCTTTTGGCTGCAGGAGGAGCTGAGGCTGAGGCCTCATTGTCACCTTCTGGGAGGTCCATGACATCCTCACTCCTGAGCTCACCTTCCTGATCCCTGGGTTCTTCCGAGTTCCCATCTAGGTCCTCAGGGATTCCATCCTTCTTGCTGCCCTTCACACCTCGGGGCATGGCGAGCATCTCAGCAGACACACCTGTTTGCCTGCCGGTCTCCATGGGTGAGATTCAAGCCTGCTCCGTGACAGCAGCTGTACAGGCAGAAGTTCCGGCTGGGGTGGTTTGATTATGGATCTGCGATGAGAACCTTTCAAAGATTTTAGCTGCTGTGCTTCTGCTGAGCCAGTTCCGCCGTAACCGGACACGGCTCCCGGCCTCCCCTTCCCACGCACAAACACACACACACTGAATTTTCTCACTTCCACAATGTGAAGAAACTTGTGGAAGGAGAGTATGTTAGTTTTAGGTCAATGCAGAACGAATTCTCACCAATTTGGGATATTTAAAACAAACACCAGCTCACAGGTCAGAAGTTCTGCTAGGCCAAGTGACCGCCTCCTGCTCAGAGGCACACGAGGGACCTCCAGGATGGGTCTGGCTGTGTGGTCGTCGCCTCCACCCGAGAAGGGTCTGGCTTCGATCCGATTCGAGTTGGTGGCAGAATTCAACAATGCCTTGGGGTTGTGAGCCCCAGGCCCACTTGTTGGTTCTGCCGGCTGCCGTGAGGATGCTCTCAGCTCCTACCCGTGTTGCCCAGGTCTCGGCTGTGAGGCTCCCTGGGTGTGCACAGCCAGTGCTGGGGAATCTCCCACAGGGGAGCGTAATCACAGGGGGGTTCAGTCGTCCCTTACAAAGGGCTCAGATGACTGAATTAGACCCAGCCCTTAGCAGCCATTGGTTCAGGATAGCCCTAATCTAATCAGGAAGTTGGGCCGGCACATCAATTCATGCTTCCGCCCACACCCAAGGGAGGGGCAGACACAGGGCGAGTCTCTGAGGGGCGGGAAATGCAGGGGGCATTTCAGAATTCAGTCTCCTTCACAGAATCGCAAAGTTCACATTTCACAACAATAAAGAAACTATTTACAGTAAAAAATGAGACATTTTACGAAGTTGAGCATTAGAAAACTTCGATGTCTGAGAAAAAAACTCTCTAACGCACAGGGAAACAAGCGGTTTATCAAATACTCTGAAAATAAAATGGGCTGGGGGAGGGAAACGTGAAAATATTATTTCAATTTTATTTTACGTCATTTTATCTTAGTTTAGTTTGGTTTATTTGTTTATTTCTGAGACAGAGTCTCGCTCTGTCCCCCAGGCTGGATTACAGCGGCCTGATCACAGCCCACTGCAGCCTCGGCATCCTAGGCTCAACGGATTCTCCTGCCTCGGCCTCCAGAGCGGCTGGGACTAAATGTGCGCGCTGCCACGCCGGGCAAATTTTTCTATCTTTTCAAGTACAGACGAGGTTTCACCATTTTGGCCAGGCTGGTCTTGAACTGCTGACTTCAGGTGATCTGCCCCACTTTGGCTTCCCAAAGAGAAGGGACTATAGGCGTGAGCCACCGCGCCCAGACTATGATAGTTTCACGCTGAAGTCCGAAGCTGCTCTGCCTTAGGATTTTTCCTGAGTTTTACTTTCCTGTCAGGATGAGTTGCTAGTTCATCTTTCCTGTGGGATCTTCTAGAAAGGCATTACTGATGAGATTATGGCTTTCTCACAAGAAATACTACTTTGGTGAAACTCTATTGAAATTATCAGTACCTTCAGTTTCCAATACTTATCAAGTACAATAGTTGAACGTGGCATGGTAGCTGAAAGGGTAAGAGGCAGAATTTGGCAGACTCCATTTTTTTCAGTTTCGATGGTTTCAGGTTTTTTGGATTCAGCCAAACTAAAGAATGTCCTCACGAGCTGTCAATTCACAGGTCACTACAGAGAATTGTTGAGACGGAATCACAGTGTAATTTTTGGCGTATGATCTGTGAGCTGTGCTGGGGAGGTTCACGCTGATTCCATAATAAATCTCGGGTTTTTACTCTATAGCGAGAAATTACTCTTTTCCATCACGAAGGTAAAGCAGAGTATGTACAAGTAGAGTGTGGAATAACTTTGTCACGCGTGACGAACCGACTTGGTCCAATACTTTAACGACTTCTCCAATGTCTCCGTACTCAGGTTTGATTTTCTGAGCGGATCATCGGTAGAATGAATAAAATCAAGAATCCTCTAAGGCGATGTTTGGAACTAAATTTCAGTGTCTCCGGAAGCACTGGAAAAATCACCACGTGTAGCGACAGTGAAGTATCAATGGGCTCTCTCTGTGTCCTTTAAACCGCCCATATGATCGTTACAAATGGCGGCTTGAGGAAAGGCGGTTTTGGAATTGGTTTCTCTCTAGTCTTACATGATGTATCTATACTATATTGCATTATAATGCAGGAAAGGGTCACTTGCTGACATAAAGCACAGCAGGCAGGAGTAGAAGAGTCAACTTAGGGGGAAAAAAAGTGCTTTGTGATTTCATTTTGATGTCTGCAGTTTGGAAAACAGTTGATCAGTTTAGCTGTTTTCGTGATGGCTCACAAAAATACATATGAGCATTGAAAAGGTACAGAAGAACAACAATCGGGGAAACATTTCTGCAAGCTCCAATCACTGGAACCCAGACAGAAGCATACAAGCTAAGAGACAGCTACACCAGGCTTCAGCGGGAAACCATACAGATCTCCTGGGAAGGGCTTCCCTCTCTGAATGCAGCTGCCTGTCCACGGGATGCTCTGGGCCCAGGCACCTTGATTCCTCCAACTGGAAAGACATAGAAAAACGCCTCCACATCCCATTAAAATGCCCAGAGATTTAGCCAAGGCTCCTATGAAACGATCTGCTGTCTTCATCCAGGTAAGGGCAACTGCACATTTTAAGACACTGAGATCGTGGGTAAATCCAGGTGGGACTGAGACGCAGGAGCTCCAGCACACACACTCCTGTCATTGGAAGATGAACGCGGCACTTCTTCCTGCACAAACAGACCCCGCCCTCTGGCCTCGGGCCTAGAACATGATTCTTTTGCAGTTGCTGTTGGGGAAGAGGCCCTTGGGCTTTAACCTGCGAACGGCCTCCCTTAAATGCTTGGGCTGCAGCGGGGGCGTCTCTCCCCACATCTCACACACGTCCAGGGCCTCTTCCACCACCTCTCCGACAAAGACCTTGGCTATTCCAGCCATGGCAATGGCCGCGTTCTCAGACACCGAACTGCCAGTGATAGCCCGCATCAGACCCGCAATGCGTGCTCTCGGGAAAGCTGACCGGCGACACACTTCGTAGCGGGACAGCTGCTCCTCAGACATGGCAGACAGCAGGGTTGTCATCCTCTGAGCCTCCTCTGCATCCACGGTGGGCTTCCTCTCCTTCTTGCCTTTCGTATGTGTTTTCCGTCTTTTGGCTGCAGGAGGAGCTGAGGCTGAGGCCTCATTGTCACCTTCTGGGAGGTCCATGACATCCTCACTCCTGAGCTCACCTTCCTGATCCCTGGGTTCTTCCGAGTTCCCATCTAGCTCCTCAGGGATTCCATCCTTCTTGCTGCCCTTCACACCTCGGGGCATGGCGAGCATCTCAGCAGACACACCTGTTTGCCTGCCGGTCTCCATGGGTGAGATTCAAGCCTGCTCCGTGACAGCAGCTGTACAGGCAGAAGTTCCGGCTGGGGTGGTTTGATTCTGGATCTGCGATGAGAACCTTTCAAAGATTTTAGCTGCTGTGCTTCTGCTGAGCCAGTTCCGCCGTAACCGGACACGGCTCCCGGCCTCCCCTTCCCACGCACAAACACACACACACTGAATTTTCTCACTTCCACAATGTGAAGAAACTTGTGGAAGGAGAGTATGTTAGTTTTAGGTCAATGCAGAACGAATTCTCACCAATTTGGGATATTTAAAACAAACACCAGCTCACAGGTCAGAAGTTCTGCTAGGCCAAGTGACCGCCTCCTGCTCAGAGGCACACGAGGGACCTCCAGGATGGGTCTGGCTGTGTGGTCGTCGCCTCCACCCGAGAAGGGTCTGGCTTCGATCCGATTCGAGTTGGTGGCAGAATTCAACAATGCCTTGGGGTTGTGAGCCCCAGGCCCACTTGTTGGTTCTGCCGGCTGCCGTGAGGATGCTCTCAGCTCCTACCCGTGTTGCCCAGGTCTCGGCTGTGAGGCTCCCTGGGTGTGCTCAGCCAGTGCTGGGGAATCTCCCACAGGGGAGCGTAATCACAGGGGGGTTCAGTCGTCCCTTACAAAGGGCTCAGATGACTGAATTAGACCCAGCCCTTAGCAGCCATTGGTTCAGGTTAGCCCTAATCTAATCAGGAAGTTGGGCCGGCACATCAATTCATGCTTCCGCCCACACCCAAGGGAGGGGCAGACACAGGGCGAGTCTCTGAGGGGCGGGAAATGCAGGGGGCATTTCAGAATTCAGTCTCCTTCACAGAATCGCAAAGTTCACATTTCACAACAATAAAGAAACTATTTACAGTAAAAAATGAGACATTTTACGAAGTTGAGCATTAGAAAACTTCGATGTCTGAGAAAAAAACTCTCTAACGCACAGGGAAACAAGCGGTTTATCAAATACTCTGAAAATAAAATGGGCTGGGTGAGGGAAACGTGAAAATATTATTTCAATTTTATTTTACGTCATTTTATCTTAGTTTAGTTTGGTTTATTTGTTTATTTCTGAGACAGAGTCTCGCTCTGTCCCCCAGGCTGGATTACAGCGGCCTGATCACAGCCCACTGCAGCCTCGGCATCCTAGGCTCAACGGATTCTCCTGCCTCGGCCTCCAGAGCGGCTGGGACTAAATGTGCGCGCTGCCACGCCGGGCAAATTTTTCTATCTTTTCAAGTACAGACGAGGTTTCACCATTTTGGCCAGGCTGGTCTTGAACTGCTGACTTCAGGTGATCTGCCCCACTTTGGCTTCCCAAAGAGAAGGGACTATAGGCGTGAGCCACCGCGCCCAGACTATGATAGTTTCACGCTGAAGTCCGAAGCTGCTCTGCCTTAGGATTTTTCCTGAGTTTTACTTTCCTGTCAGGATGAGTTGCTAGTTCATCTTTCCTGTGGGATCTTCTAGAAAGGCATTACTGATGAGATTATGGCTTTCTCACAAGAAATACTACTTTGGTGAAACTCTATTGAAATTATCAGTACCTTCAGTTTCCAATACTTATCAAGTACAATAGTTGAACGTGGCATGGTAGCTGAAAGGGTAAGAGGCAGAATTTGGCAGACTCCATTTTTTTCAGTTTCGATGGTTTCAGGTTTTTTGGATTCAGCCAAACTAAAGAATGTCCTCACGAGCTGTCAATTCACAGGTCACTACAGAGAATTGTTGAGACGGAATCACAGTGTAATTTTTGGCGTATGATCTGTGAGCTGTGCTGGGGAGGTTCACGCTGATTCCATAATAAATCTCGGGTTTTTACTCTATAGCGAGAAATTACTCTTTTCCATCACGAAGGTAAAGCAGAGTATGTACAAGTAGAGTGTGGAATAACTTTGTCACGCGTGACGAACCGACTTGGTCCAATACTTTAACGACTTCTCCAATGTCTCCGTACTCAGGTTTGATTTTCTGAGCGGATCATCGGTAGAATGAATAAAATCAAGAATCCTCTAAGGCGATGTTTGGAACTAAATTTCAGTGTCTCCGGAAGCACTGGAAAAATCACCACGTGTAGCGACAGTGAAGTATCAATGGGCTCTCTCTGTGTCCTTTAAACCGCCCATATGATCGTTACAAATGGCGGCTTGAGGAAAGGCGGTTTTGGAATTGGTTTCTCTCTAGTCTTACATGATGTATCTATACTATATTGCATTATAATGCAGGAAAGGGTCACTTGCTGACATAAAGCACAGCAGGCAGGAGTAGAAGAGTCAACTTAGGGGGAAAAAAAGTGCTTTGTGATTTCATTTTGATGTCTGCAGTTTGGAAAACAGTTGATCAGTTTAGCTGTTTTCGTGATGGCTCACAAAAATACATATGAGCATTGAAAAGGTACAGAAGAACAACAATCGGGGAAACATTTCTGCAAGCTCCAATCACTGGAACCCAGACAGAAGCATACAAGCTAAGAGACAGCTACACCAGGCTTCAGCGGGAAACCATACAGATCTCCTGGGAAGGGCTTCCCTCTCTGAATGCAGCTGCCTGTCCACGGGATGCTCTGGGCCCAGGCACCTTGATTCCTCCAACTGGAAAGACATAGAAAAACGCCTCCACATCCCATTAAAATGCCCAGAGATTTAGCCAAGGCTCCTATGAAACGATCTGCTGTCTTCATCCAGGTAAGGGCAACTGCACATTTTAAGACACTGAGATCGTGGGTAAATCCAGGTGGGACTGAGATGCAGGAGCTCCAGCACACACACTCCTGTCATTGGAAGATGAACGCGGTAGTTCTTCCTGCACAAACAGACCCCGCCCTCTGGCCTCGGGCCTAGAACATGATTCTTTTGCAGTTGCTGTTGGGGAAGAGGCCCTTGGGCTTTAACCTGCGAACGGCCTCCCTTAAATGCTTGGGCTGCAGCGGGGTCGTCTCTCCCCACATCTCACACACGTCCAGGGCCTCTTCCACCACCTCTCCGACAAAGACCTTGGCTATTCCAGCCATGGCAATGGCCGCGTTCTCAGACACCGAACTGCCAGTGATAGCCCGCATCAGACCCGCAATGCGTGCTCTCGGGAAAGCTGACCGGCGACACACTTCGTAGCGGGACAGCTGCTCCTCAGACATGGCAGACAGCAGGGTTGTCATCCTCTGAGCCTCCTCTGCATCCACGGTGGGCTTCCTCTCCTTCTTGCCTTTCGTATGTGTTTTCCGTCTTTTGGCTGCAGGAGGAGCTGAGGCTGAGGCCTCATTGTCACCTTCTGGGAGGTCCATGACATCCTCACTCCTGAGCTCACCTTCCTGATCCCTGGGTTCTTCCGAGTTCCCATCTAGGTCCTCAGGGATTCCATCCTTCTTGCTGCCCTTCACACCTCGGGGCATGGCGAGCATCTCAGCAGACACACCTGTTTGCCTGCCGGTCTCCATGGGTGAGATTCAAGCCTGCTCCGTGACAGCAGCTGTACAGGCAGAAGTTCCGGCTGGGGTGGTTTGATTATGGATCTGCGATGAGAACCTTTCAAAGATTTTAGCTGCTGTGCTTCTGCTGAGCCAGTTCCGCCGTAACCGGACACGGCTCCCGGCCTCCCCTTCCCACGCACAAACACACACACACTGAATTTTCTCACTTCCACAATGTGAAGAAACTTGTGGAAGGAGAGTATGTTAGTTTTAGGTCAATGCAGAACGAATTCTCACCAATTTGGGATATTTAAAACAAACACCAGCTCACAGGTCAGAAGTTCTGCTAGGCCAAGTGACCGCCTCCTGCTCAGAGGCACACGAGGGACCTCCAGGATGGGTCTGGCTGTGTGGTCGTCGCCTCCACCCGAGAAGGGTCTGGCTTCGATCCGATTCGAGTTGGTGGCAGAATTCAACAATGCCTTGGGGTTGTGAGCCCCAGGCCCACTTGTTGGTTCTGCCGGCTGCCGTGAGGATGCTCTCAGCTCCTACCCGTGTTGCCCAGGTCTCGGCTGTGAGGCTCCCTGGGTGTGCTCAGCCAGTGCTGGGGAATCTCCCACAGGGGAGCGTAATCACAGGGGGGTTCAGTCGTCCCTTACAAAGGGCTCAGATGACTGAATTAGACCCAGCCCTTAGCAGCCATTGGTTCAGGTTAGCCCTAATCTAATCAGGAAGTTGGGCCGGCACATCAATTCATGCTTCCGCCCACACCCAAGGGAGGGGCAGACACAGGGCGAGTCTCTGAGGGGCGGGAAATGCAGGGGGCATTTCAGAATTCAGTCTCCTTCACAGAATCGCAAAGTTCACATTTCACAACAATAAAGAAACTATTTACAGTAAAAAATGAGACATTTTACGAAGTTGAGCATTAGAAAACTTCGATGTCTGAGAAAAAAACTCTCTAACGCACAGGGAAACAAGCGGTTTATCAAATACTCTGAAAATAAAATGGGCTGGGGGAGGGAAACGTGAAAATATTATTTCAATTTTATTTTACGTCATTTTATCTTAGTTTAGTTTGGTTTATTTGTTTATTTCTGAGACAGAGTCTCGCTCTGTCCCCCAGGCTGGATTACAGCGGCCTGATCACAGCCCACTGCAGCCTCGGCATCCTAGGCTCAACGGATTCTCCTGCCTCGGCCTCCAGAGCGGCTGGGACTAAATGTGCGCGCTGCCACGCCGGGCAAATTTTTCTATCTTTTCAAGTACAGACGAGGTTTCACCATTTTGGCCAGGCTGGTCTTGAACTGCTGACTTCAGGTGATCTGCCCCACTTTGGCTTCCCAAAGAGAAGGGACTATAGGCGTGAGCCACCGCGCCCAGACTATGATAGTTTCACGCTGAAGTCCGAAGCTGCTCTGCCTTAGGATTTTTCCTGAGTTTTACTTTCCTGTCAGGATGAGTTGCTAGTTCATCTTTCCTGTGGGATCTTCTAGAAAGGCATTACTGATGAGATTATGGCTTTCTCACAAGAAATACTACTTTGGTGAAACTCTATTGAAATTATCAGTACCTTCAGTTTCCAATACTTATCAAGTACAATAGTTGAACGTGGCATGGTAGCTGAAAGGGTAAGAGGCAGAATTTGGCAGACTCCATTTTTTTCAGTTTCGATGGTTTCAGGTTTTTTGGATTCAGCCAAACTAAAGAATGTCCTCACGAGCTGTCAATTCACAGGTCACTACAGAGAATTGTTGAGACGGAATCACAGTGTAATTTTTGGCGTATGATCTGTGAGCTGTGCTGGGGAGGTTCACGCTGATTCCATAATAAATCTCGGGTTTTTACTCTATAGCGAGAAATTACTCTTTTCCATCACGAAGGTAAAGCAGAGTATGTACAAGTAGAGTGTGGAATAACTTTGTCACGCGTGACGAACCGACTTGGTCCAATACTTTAACGACTTCTCCAATGTCTCCGTACTCAGGTTTGATTTTCTGAGCGGATCATCGGTAGAATGAATAAAATCAAGAATCCTCTAAGGCGATGTTTGGAACTAAATTTCAGTGTCTCCGGAAGCACTGGAAAAATCACCACGTGTAGCGACAGTGAAGTATCAATGGGCTCTCTCTGTGTCCTTTAAACCGCCCATATGATCGTTACAAATGGCGGCTTGAGGAAAGGCGGTTTTGGAATTGGTTTCTCTCTAGTCTTACATGATGTATCTATACTATATTGCATTATAATGCAGGAAAGGGTCACTTGCTGACATAAAGCACAGCAGGCAGGAATAGAAGAGTCAACTTAGGGGGAAAAAAAGTGCTTTGTGATTTCATTTTGATGTCTGCAGTTTGGAAAACAGTTGATCAGTTTAGCTGTTTTCGTGATGGCTCACAAAAATACATATGAGCATTGAAAAGGTACAGAAGAACAACAATCGGGGAAACATTTCTGCAAGCTCCAATCACTGGAACCCAGACAGAAGCATACAAGCTAAGAGACAGCTACACCAGGCTTCAGCGGGAAACCATACAGATCTCCTGGGAAGGGCTTCCCTCTCTGAATGCAGCTGCCTGTCCACGGGATGCTCTGGGCCCAGGCACCTTGATTCCTCCAACTGGAAAGACATAGAAAAACGCCTCCACATCCCATTAAAATGCCCAGAGATTTAGCCAAGGCTCCTATGAAACGATCTGCTGTCTTCATCCAGGTAAGGGCAACTGCACATTTTAAGACACTGAGATCGTGGGTAAATCCAGGTGGGACTGAGACGCAGGAGCTCCAGCACACACACTCCTGTCATTGGAAGATGAACGCGGCACTTCTTCCTGCACAAACAGACCCCGCCCTCTGGCCTCGGGCCTAGAACATGATTCTTTTGCAGTTGCTGTTGGGGAAGAGGCCCTTGGGCTTTAACCTGCGAACGGCCTCCCTTAAATGCTTGGGCTGCAGCGGGGGCGTCTCTCCCCACATCTCACACACGTCCAGGGCCTCTTCCACCACCTCTCCGACAAAGACCTTGGCTATTCCAGCCATGGCAATGGCCGCGTTCTCAGACACCGAACTGCCAGTGATAGCCCGCATCAGACCCGCAATGCGTGCTCTCGGGAAAGCTGACCGGCGACACACTTCGTAGCGGGACAGCTGCTCCTCAGACATGGCAGACAGCAGGGTTGTCATCCTCTGAGCCTCCTCTGCATCCACGGTGGGCTTCCTCTCCTTCTTGCCTTTCGTATGTGTTTTCCGTCTTTTGGCTGCAGGAGGAGCTGAGGCTGAGGCCTCATTGTCACCTTCTGGGAGGTCCATGACATCCTCACTCCTGAGCTCACCTTCCTGATCCCTGGGTTCTTCCGAGTTCCCATCTAGGTCCTCAGGGATTCCATCCTTCTTGCTGCCCTTCAGACCTCGGGGCATGGCGAGCATCTCAGCAGACACACCTGTTTGCCTGCCGGTCTCCATGGGTGAGATTCAAGCCTGCTCCGTGACAGCAGCTGTACAGGCAGAAGTTCCGGCTGGGGTGGTTTGATTCTGGATCTGCGATGAGAACCTTTCAAAGATTTTAGCTGCTGTGCTTCTGCTGAGCCAGTTCCGCCGTAACCGGACACGGCTCCCGGCCTCCCCTTCCCACGCACAAACACACACACACTGAATTTTCTCACTTCCACAATGTGAAGAAACTTGTGGAAGGAGAGTATGTTAGTTTTAGGTCAATGCAGAACGAATTCTCACCAATTTGGGATATTTAAAACAAACACCAGCTCACAGGTCAGAAGTTCTGCTAGGCCAAGTGACCGCCTCCTGCTCAGAGGCACACGAGGGACCTCCAGGATGGGTCTGGCTGTGTGGTCGTCGCCTCCACCCGAGAAGGGTCTGGCTTCGATCCGATTCGAGTTGGTGGCAGAATTCAACAATGCCTTGGGGTTGTGAGCCCCAGGCCCACTTGTTGGTTCTGCCGGCTGCCGTGAGGATGCTCTCAGCTCCTACCCGTGTTGCCCAGGTCTCGGCTGTGAGGCTCCCTGGGTGTGCACAGCCAGTGCTGGGGAATCTCCCACAGGGGAGCGTAATCACAGGGGGGTTCAGTCGTCCCTTACAAAGGGCTCAGATGACTGAATTAGACCCAGCCCTTAGCAGCCATTGGTTCAGGATAGCCCTAATCTAATCAGGAAGTTGGGCCGGCACATCAATTCATGCTTCCGCCCACACCCAAGGGAGGGGCAGACACAGGGCGAGTCTCTGAGGGGCGGGAAATGCAGGGGGCATTTCAGAATTCAGTCTCCTTCACAGAATCGCAAAGTTCACATTTCACAACAATAAAGAAACTATTTACAGTAAAAAATGAGACATTTTACGAAGTTGAGCATTAGAAAACTTCGATGTCTGAGAAAAAAACTCTCTAACGCACAGGGAAACAAGCGGTTTATCAAATACTCTGAAAATAAAATGGGCTGGGTGAGGGAAACGTGAAAATATTATTTCAATTTTATTTTACGTCATTTTATCTTAGTTTAGTTTGGTTTATTTGTTTATTTCTGAGACAGAGTCTCGCTCTGTCCCCCAGGCTGGATTACAGCGGCCTGATCACAGCCCACTGCAGCCTCGGCATCCTAGGCTCAACGGATTCTCCTGCCTCGGCCTCCAGAGCGGCTGGGACTAAATGTGCGCGCTGCCACGCCGGGCAAATTTTTGTATCTTTTCAAGTACAGACGAGGTTTCACCATTTTGGCCAGGCTGGTCTTGAACTGCTGACTTCAGGTGATCTGCCCCACTTTGGCTTCCCAAAGAGAAGGGACTATAGGCGTGAGCCACCGCGCCCAGACTATGATAGTTTCACGCTGAAGTCCGAAGCTGCTCTGCCTTAGGATTTTTCCTGAGTTTTACTTTCCTGTCAGGATGAGTTGCTAGTTCATCTTTCCTGTGGGATCTTCTAGAAAGGCATTACTGATGAGATTATGGCTTTCTCACAAGAAATACTACTTTGGTGAAACTCTATTGAAATTATCAGTACCTTCAGTTTCCAATACTTATCAAGTACAATAGTTGAACGTGGCATGGTAGCTGAAAGGGTAAGAGGCAGAATTTGGCAGACTCCATTTTTTTCAGTTTCGATGGTTTCAGGTTTTTTGGATTCAGCCAAACTAAAGAATGTCCTCACGAGCTGTCAATTCACAGGTCACTACAGAGAATTGTTGAGACGGAATCACAGTGTAATTTTTGGCGTATGATCTGTGAGCTGTGCTGGGGAGGTTCACGCTGATTCCATAATAAATCTCGGGTTTTTACTCTATAGCGAGAAATTACTCTTTTCCATCACGAAGGTAAAGCAGAGTATGTACAAGTAGAGTGTGGAATAACTTTGTCACGCGTGACGAACCGACTTGGTCCAATACTTTAACGACTTCTCCAATGTCTCCGTACTCAGGTTTGATTTTCTGAGCGGATCATCGGTAGAATGAATAAAATCAAGAATCCTCTAAGGCGATGTTTGGAACTAAATTTCAGTGTCTCCGGAAGCACTGGAAAAATCACCACGTGTAGCGACAGTGAAGTATCAATGGGCTCTCTCTGTGTCCTTTAAACCGCCCATATGATCGTTACAAATGGCGGCTTGAGGAAAGGCGGTTTTGGAATTGGTTTCTCTCTAGTCTTACATGATGTATCTATACTATATTGCATTATAATGCAGGAAAGGGTCACTTGCTGACATAAAGCACAGCAGGCAGGAGTAGAAGAGTCAACTTAGGGGGAAAAAAAGTGCTTTGTGATTTCATTTTGATGTCTGCAGTTTGGAAAACAGTTGATCAGTTTAGCTGTTTTCGTGATGGCTCACAAAAATACATATGAGCATTGAAAAGGTACAGAAGAACAACAATCGGGGAAACATTTCTGCAAGCTCCAATCACTGGAACCCAGACAGAAGCATACAAGCTAAGAGACAGCTACACCAGGCTTCAGCGGGAAACCATACAGATCTCCTGGGAAGGGCTTCCCTCTCTGAATGCAGCTGCCTGTCCACGGGATGCTCTGGGCCCAGGCACCTTGATTCCTCCAACTGGAAAGACATAGAAAAACGCCTCCACATCCCATTAAAATGCCCAGAGATTTAGCCAAGGCTCCTATGAAACGATCTGCTGTCTTCATCCAGGTAAGGGCAACTGCACATTTTAAGACACTGAGATCGTGGGTAAATCCAGGTGGGACTGAGATGCAGGAGCTCCAGCACACACACTCCTGTCATTGGAAGATGAACGCGGTACTTCCTCCTGCACAAACAGACCCCGCCCTCTGGCCTCGGGCCTAGAACATGATTCTTTTGCAGTTGCTGTTGGGGAAGAGGCCCTTGGGCTTTAACCTGCGAACGGCCTCCCTTAAATGCTTGGGCTGCAGCGGGGGCGTCTCTCCCCACATCTCACACACGTCCAGGGCCTCTTCCACCACCTCTCCGACAAAGACCTTGGCTATTCCAGCCATGGCAATGGCCGCGTTCTCAGACACCGAACTGCCAGTGATAGCCCGCATCAGACCCGCAATGCGTGCTCTCGGGAAAGCTGACCGGCGACACACTTCGTAGCGGGACAGCTGCTCCTCAGACATGGCAGACAGCAGGGTTGTCATCCTCTGAGCCTCCTCTGCATCCACGGTGGGCTTCCTCTCCTTCTTGCCTTTCGTATGTGTTTTCCGTCTTTTGGCTGCAGGAGGAGCTGAGGCTGAGGCCTCATTGTCACCTTCTGGGAGGTCCATGACATCCTCACTCCTGAGCTCACCTTCCTGATCCCTGGGTTCTTCCGAGTTCCCATCTAGCTCCTCAGGGATTCCATCCTTCTTGCTGCCCTTCAGACCTCGGGGCATGGCGAGCATCTCAGCAGACACACCTGTTTGCCTGCCGGTCTCCATGGGTGAGATTCAAGCCTGCTCCGTGACAGCAGCTGTACAGGCAGAAGTTCCGGCTGGGGTGGTTTGATTATGGATCTGCGATGAGAACCTTTCAAAGATTTTAGCTGCTGTGCTTCTGCTGAGCCAGTTCCGCCATAACCGGACACGGCTCCCGGCCTCCCCTTCCCACGCACAAACACACACACACTGAATTTTCTCACTTCCACAATGTGAAGAAACTTGTGGAAGGAGAGTATGTTAGTTTTAGGTCAATGCAGAACGAATTCTCACCAATTTGGGATATTTAAAACAAACACCAGCTCACAGGTCAGAAGTTCTGCTAGGCCAAGTGACCGCCTCCTGCTCAGAGGCACACGAGGGACCTCCAGGATGGGTCTGGCTGTGTGGTCGTCGCCTCCACCCGAGAAGGGTCTGGCTTCGATCCGATTCGAGTTGGTGGCAGAATTCAACAATGCCTTGGGGTTGTGAGCCCCAGGCCCACTTGTTGGTTCTGCCGGCTGCCGTGAGGATGCTCTCAGCTCCTACCCGTGTTGCCCAGGTCTCGGCTGTGAGGCTCCCTGGGTGTGCACAGCCAGTGCTGGGGAATCTCCCACAGGGGAGCGTAATCACAGGGGGGTTCAGTCGTCCCTTACAAAGGGCTCAGATGACTGAATTAGACCCAGCCCTTAGCAGCCATTGGTTCAGGATAGCCCTAATCTAATCAGGAAGTTGGGCCGGCACATCAATTCATGCTTCCGCCCACACCCAAGGGAGGGGCAGACACAGGGCGAGTCTCTGAGGGGCGGGAAATGCAGGGGGCATTTCAGAATTCAGTCTCCTTCACAGAATCGCAAAGTTCACATTTCACAACAATAAAGAAACTATTTACAGTAAAAAATGAGACATTTTACGAAGTTGAGCATTAGAAAACTTCGATGTCTGAGAAAAAAACTCTCTAACGCACAGGGAAACAAGCGGTTTATCAAATACTCTGAAAATAAAATGGGCTGGGGGAGGGAAACGTGAAAATATTATTTCAATTTTATTTTACGTCATTTTATCTTAGTTTAGTTTGGTTTATTTGTTTATTTCTGAGACAGAGTCTCGCTCTGTCCCCCAGGCTGGATTACAGCGGCCTGATCACAGCCCACTGCAGCCTCGGCATCCTAGGCTCAACGGATTCTCCTGCCTCGGCCTCCAGAGCGGCTGGGACTAAATGTGCGCGCTGCCACGCCGGGCAAATTTTTCTATCTTTTCAAGTACAGACGAGGTTTCACCATTTTGGCCAGGCTGGTCTTGAACTGCTGACTTCAGGTGATCTGCCCCACTTTGGCTTCCCAAAGAGAAGGGACTATAGGCGTGAGCCACCGCGCCCAGACTATGATAGTTTCACGCTGAAGTCCGAAGCTGCTCTGCCTTAGGATTTTTCCTGAGTTTTACTTTCCTGTCAGGATGAGTTGCTAGTTCATCTTTCCTGTGGGATCTTCTAGAAAGGCATTACTGATGAGATTATGGCTTTCTCACAAGAAATACTACTTTGGTGAAACTCTATTGAAATTATCAGTACCTTCAGTTTCCAATACTTATCAAGTACAATAGTTGAACGTGGCATGGTAGCTGAAAGGGTAAGAGGCAGAATTTGGCAGACTCCATTTTTTTCAGTTTCGATGGTTTCAGGTTTTTTGGATTCAGCCAAACTAAAGAATGTCCTCACGAGCTGTCAATTCACAGGTCACTACAGAGAATTGTTGAGACGGAATCACAGTGTAATTTTTGGCGTATGATCTGTGAGCTGTGCTGGGGAGGTTCACGCTGATTCCATAATAAATCTCGGGTTTTTACTCTATAGCGAGAAATTACTCTTTTCCATCACGAAGGTAAAGCAGAGTATGTACAAGTAGAGTGTGGAATAACTTTGTCACGCGTGACGAACCGACTTGGTCCAATACTTTAACGACTTCTCCAATGTCTCCGTACTCAGGTTTGATTTTCTGAGCGGATCATCGGTAGAATGAATAAAATCAAGAATCCTCTAAGGCGATGTTTGGAACTAAATTTCAGTGTCTCCGGAAGCACTGGAAAAATCACCACGTGTAGCGACAGTGAAGTATCAATGGGCTCTCTCTGTGTCCTTTAAACCGCCCATATGATCGTTACAAATGGCGGCTTGAGGAAAGGCGGTTTTGGAATTGGTTTCTCTCTAGTCTTACATGATGTATCTATACTATATTGCATTATAATGCAGGAAAGGGTCACTTGCTGACATAAAGCACAGCAGGCAGGAGTAGAAGAGTCAACTTAGGGGGAAAAAAAGTGCTTTGTGATTTCATTTTGATGTCTGCAGTTTGGAAAACAGTTGATCAGTTTAGCTGTTTTCGTGATGGCTCACAAAAATACATATGAGCATTGAAAAGGTACAGAAGAACAACAATCGGGGAAACATTTCTGCAAGCTCCAATCACTGGAACCCAGACAGAAGCATACAAGCTAAGAGACAGCTACACCAGGCTTCAGCGGGAAACCATACAGATCTCCTGGGAAGGGCTTCCCTCTCTGAATGCAGCTGCCTGTCCACGGGATGCTCTGGGCCCAGGCACCTTGATTCCTCCAACTGGAAAGACATAGAAAAACGCCTCCACATCCCATTAAAATGCCCAGAGATTTAGCCAAGGCTCCTATGAAACGATCTGCTGTCTTCATCCAGGTAAGGGCAACTGCACATTTTAAGACACTGAGATCGTGGGTAAATCCAGGTGGGACTGAGACGCAGGAGCTCCAGCACACACACTCCTGTCATTGGAAGATGAACGCGGCACTTCTTCCTGCACAAACAGACCCTGCCCTCTGGCCTCGGGCCTAGAACATGATTCTTTTGCAGTTGCTGTTGGGGAAGAGGCCCTTGGGCTTTAACCTGCGAACGGCCTCCCTTAAATGCTTGGGCTGCAGCGGGGGCGTCTCTCCCCACATCTCACACACGTCCAGGGCCTCTTCCACCACCTCTCCGACAAAGACCTTGGCTATTCCAGCCATGGCAATGGCCGCGTTCTCAGACACCGAACTGCCAGTGATAGCCCGCATCAGACCCGCAATGCGTGCTCTCGGGAAAGCTGACCGGCGACACACTTCGTAGCGGGACAGCTGCTCCTCAGACATGGCAGACAGCAGGGTTGTCATCCTCTGAGCCTCCTCTGCATCCACGGTGGGCTTCCTCTCCTTCTTGCCTTTCGTATGTGTTTTCCGTCTTTTGGCTGCAGGAGGAGCTGAGGCTGAGGCCTCATTGTCACCTTCTGGGAGGTCCATGACATCCTCACTCCTGAGCTCACCTTCCTGATCCCTGGGTTCTTCCGAGTTCCCATCTAGCTCCTCAGGGATTCCATCCTTCTTGCTGCCCTTCAGACCTCGGGGCATGGCGAGCATCTCAGCAGACACACCTGTTTGCCTGCCGGTCTCCATGGGTGAGATTCAAGCCTGCTCCGTGACAGCAGCTGTACAGGCAGAAGTTCCGGCTGGGGTGGTTTGATTCTGGATCTGCGATGAGAACCTTTCAAAGATTTTAGCTGCTGTGCTTCTGCTGAGCCAGTTCCGCCGTAACCGGACACGGCTCCCGGCCTCCCCTTCCCACGCACAAACACACACACACTGAATTTTCTCACTTCCACAATGTGAAGAAACTTGTGGAAGGAGAGTATGTTAGTTTTAGGTCAATGCAGAACGAATTCTCACCAATTTGGGATATTTAAAACAAACACCAGCTCACAGGTCAGAAGTTCTGCTAGGCCAAGTGACCGCCTCCTGCTCAGAGGCACACGAGGGACCTCCAGGATGGGTCTGGCTGTGTGGTCGTCGCCTCCACCCGAGAAGGGTCTGGCTTCGATCCGATTCGAGTTGGTGGCAGAATTCAACAATGCCTTGGGGTTGTGAGCCCCAGGCCCACTTGTTGGTTCTGCCGGCTGCCGTGAGGATGCTCTCAGCTCCTACCCGTGTTGCCCAGGTCTCGGCTGTGAGGCTCCCTGGGTGTGCACAGCCAGTGCTGGGGAATCTCCCACAGGGGAGCGTAATCACAGGGGGGTTCAGTCGTCCCTTACAAAGGGCTCAGATGACTGAATTAGACCCAGCCCTTAGCAGCCATTGGTTCAGGATAGCCCTAATCTAATCAGGAAGTTGGGCCGGCACATCAATTCATGCTTCCGCCCACACCCAAGGGAGGGGCAGACACAGGGCGAGTCTCTGAGGGGCGGGAAATGCAGGGGGCATTTCAGAATTCAGTCTCCTTCACAGAATCGCAAAGTTCACATTTCACAACAATAAAGAAACTATTTACAGTAAAAAATGAGACATTTTATGAAGTTGAGCATTAGAAAACTTCGATGTCTGAGAAAAAAACTCTCTAACGCACAGGGAAACAAGCGGTTTATCAAATACTCTGAAAATAAAATGGGCTGGGGGAGGGAAACGTGAAAATATTATTTCAATTTTATTTTACGTCATTTTATCTTAGTTTAGTTTGGTTTATTTGTTTATTTCTGAGACAGAGTCTCGCTCTGTCCCCCAGGCTGGATTACAGCGGCCTGATCACAGCCCACTGCAGCCTCGGCATCCTAGGCTCAACGGATTCTCCTGCCTCGGCCTCCAGAGCGGCTGGGACTAAATGTGCGCGCTGCCACGCCGGGCAAATTTTTCTATCTTTTCAAGTACAGACGAGGTTTCACCATTTTGGCCAGGCTGGTCTTGAACTGCTGACTTCAGGTGATCTGCCCCACTTTGGCTTCCCAAAGAGAAGGGACTATAGGCGTGAGCCACCGCGCCCAGACTATGATAGTTTCACGCTGAAGTCCGAAGCTGCTCTGCCTTAGGATTTTTCCTGAGTTTTACTTTCCTGTCAGGATGAGTTGCTAGTTCATCTTTCCTGTGGGATCTTCTAGAAAGGCATTACTGATGAGATTATGGCTTTCTCACAAGAAATACTACTTTGGTGAAACTCTATTGAAATTATCAGTACCTTCAGTTTCCAATACTTATCAAGTACAATAGTTGAACGTGGCATGGTAGCTGAAAGGGTAAGAGGCAGAATTTGGCAGACTCCATTTTTTTCAGTTTCGATGGTTTCAGGTTTTTTGGATTCAGCCAAACTAAAGAATGTCCTCACGAGCTGTCAATTCACAGGTCACTACAGAGAATTGTTGAGACGGAATCACAGTGTAATTTTTGGCGTATGATCTGTGAGCTGTGCTGGGGAGGTTCACGCTGATTCCATAATAAATCTCGGGTTTTTACTCTATAGCGAGAAATTACTCTTTTCCATCACGAAGGTAAAGCAGAGTATGTACAAGTAGAGTGTGGAATAACTTTGTCACGCGTGACGAACCGACTTGGTCCAATACTTTAACGACTTCTCCAATGTCTCCGTACTCAGGTTTGATTTTCTGAGCGGATCATCGGTAGAATGAATAAAATCAAGAATCCTCTAAGGCGATGTTTGGAACTAAATTTCAGTGTCTCCGGAAGCACTGGAAAAATCACCACGTGTAGCGACAGTGAAGTATCAATGGGCTCTCTCTGTGTCCTTTAAACCGCCCATATGATCGTTACAAATGGCGGCTTGAGGAAAGGCGGTTTTGGAATTGGTTTCTCTCTAGTCTTACATGATGTATCTATACTATATTGCATTATAATGCAGGAAAGGGTCACTTGCTGACATAAAGCACAGCAGGCAGGAGTAGAAGAGTCAACTTAGGGGGAAAAAAAGTGCTTTGTGATTTCATTTTGATGTCTGCAGTTTGGAAAACAGTTGATCAGTTTAGCTGTTTTCGTGATGGCTCACAAAAATACATATGAGCATTGAAAAGGTACAGAAGAACAACAATCGGGGAAACATTTCTGCAAGCTCCAATCACTGGAACCCAGACAGAAGCATACAAGCTAAGAGACAGCTACACCAGGCTTCAGCGGGAAACCATACAGATCTCCTGGGAAGGGCTTCCCTCTCTGAATGCAGCTGCCTGTCCACGGGATGCTCTGGGCCCAGGCACCTTGATTCCTCCAACTGGAAAGACATAGAAAAACGCCTCCACATCCCATTAAAATGCCCAGAGATTTAGCCAAGGCTCCTATGAAACGATCTGCTGTCTTCATCCAGGTAAGGGCAACTGCACATTTTAAGACACTGAGATCGTGGGTAAATCCAGGTGGGACTGAGACGCAGGAGCTCCAGCACACACACTCCTGTCATTGGAAGATGAACGCGGCACTTCTTCCTGCACAAACAGACCCCGCCCTCTGGCCTCGGGCCTAGAACATGATTCTTTTGCAGTTGCTGTTGGGGAAGAGGCCCTTGGGCTTTAACCTGCGAACGGCCTCCCTTAAATGCTTGGGCTGCAGCGGGGGCGTCTCTCCCCACATCTCACACACGTCCAGGGCCTCTTCCACCACCTCTCCGACAAAGACCTTGGCTATTCCAGCCATGGCAATGGCCGCGTTCTCAGACACCGAACTGCCAGTGATAGCCCGCATCAGACCCGCAATGCGTGCTCTCGGGAAAGCTGACCGGCGACACACTTCGTAGCGGGACAGCTGCTCCTCAGACATGGCAGACAGCAGGGTTGTCATCCTCTGAGCCTCCTCTGCATCCACGGTGGGCTTCCTCTCCTTCTTGCCTTTCGTATGTGTTTTCCGTCTTTTGGCTGCAGGAGGAGCTGAGGCTGAGGCCTCATTGTCACCTTCTGGGAGGTCCATGACATCCTCACTCCTGAGCTCACCTTCCTGATCCCTGGGTTCTTCCGAGTTCCCATCTAGCTCCTCAGGGATTCCATCCTTCTTGCCGCCCTTCAGACCTCGGGGCATGGCGAGCATCTCAGCAGACACACCTGTTTGCCTGCCGGTCTCCATGGGTGAGATTCAAGCCTGCTCCGTGACAGCAGCTGTACAGGCAGAAGTTCCGGCTGGGGTGGTTTGATTCTGGATCTGCGATGAGAACCTTTCAAAGATTTTAGCTGCTGTGCTTCTGCTGAGCCAGTTCCGCCGTAACCGGACACGGCTCCCGGCCTCCCCTTCCCACGCACAAACACACACACACTGAATTTTCTCACTTCCACAATGTGAAGAAACTTGTGGAAGGAGAGTATGTTAGTTTTAGGTCAATGCAGAACGAATTCTCACCAATTTGGGATATTTAAAACAAACACCAGCTCACAGGTCAGAAGTTCTGCTAGGCCAAGTGACCGCCTCCTGCTCAGAGGCACACGAGGGACCTCCAGGATGGGTCTGGCTGTGTGGTCGTCGCCTCCACCCGAGAAGGGTCTGGCTTCGATCCGATTCGAGTTGGTGGCAGAATTCAACAATGCCTTGGGGTTGTGAGCCCCAGGCCCACTTGTTGGTTCTGCCGGCTGCCGTGAGGATGCTCTCAGCTCCTACCCGTGTTGCCCAGGTCTCGGCTGTGAGGCTCCCTGGGTGTGCACAGCCAGTGCTGGGGAATCTCCCACAGGGGAGCGTAATCACAGGGGGGTTCAGTCGTCCCTTACAAAGGGCTCAGATGACTGAATTAGACCCAGCCCTTAGCAGCCATTGGTTCAGGATAGCCCTAATCTAATCAGGAAGTTGGGCCGGCACATCAATTCATGCTTCCGCCCACACCCAAGGGAGGGGCAGACACAGGGCGAGTCTCTGAGGGGCGGGAAATGCAGGGGGCATTTCAGAATTCAGTCTCCTTCACAGAATCGCAAAGTTCACATTTCGCAACAATAAAGAAACTATTTACAGTAAAAAATGAGACATTTTACGAAGTTGAGCATTAGAAAACTTCGATGTCTGAGAAAAAAACTCTCTAACGCACAGGGAAACAAGCGGTTTATCAAATACTCTGAAAATAAAATGGGCTGGGGGAGGGAAACGTGAAAATATTATTTCAATTTTATTTTACGTCATTTTATCTTAGTTTAGTTTGGTTTATTTGTTTATTTCTGAGACAGAGTCTCGCTCTGTCCCCCAGGCTGGATTACAGCGGCCTGATCTCAGCCCACTGCAGCCTCGGCATCCTAGGCTCAACGGATTCTCCTGCCTCGGCCTCCAGAGCGGCTGGGACTAAATGTGCGCGCTGCCACGCCGGGCAAATTTTTCTATCTTTTCAAGTACAGACGAGGTTTCACCATTTTGGCCAGGCTGGTCTTGAACTGCTGACTTCAGGTGATCTGCCCCACTTTGGCTTCCCAAAGAGAAGGGACTATAGGCGTGAGCCACCGCGCCCAGACTATGATAGTTTCACGCTGAAGTCCGAAGCTGCTCTGCCTTAGGATTTTTCCTGAGTTTTACTTTCCTGTCAGGATGAGTTGCTAGTTCATCTTTCCTGTGGGATCTTCTAGAAAGGCATTACTGATGAGATTATGGCTTTCTCACAAGAAATACTACTTTGGTGAAACTCTATTGAAATTATCAGTACCTTCAGTTTCCAATACTTATCAAGTACAATAGTTGAACGTGGCATGGTAGCTGAAAGGGTAAGAGGCAGAATTTGGCAGACTCCATTTTTTTCAGTTTCGATGGTTTCAGGTTTTTTGGATTCAGCCAAACTAAAGAATGTCCTCACGAGCTGTCAATTCACAGGTCACTACAGAGAATTGTTGAGACGGAATCACAGTGTAATTTTTGGCGTATGATCTGTGAGCTGTGCTGGGGAGGTTCACGCTGATTCCATAATAAATCTCGGGTTTTTACTCTATAGCGAGAAATTACTCTTTTCCATCACGAAGGTAAAGCAGAGTATGTACAAGTAGAGTGTGGAATAACTTTGTCACGCGTGACGAACCGACTTGGTCCAATACTTTAACGACTTCTCCAATGTCTCCGTACTCAGGTTTGATTTTCTGAGCGGATCATCGGTAGAATGAATAAAATCAAGAATCCTCTAAGGCGATGTTTGGAACTAAATTTCAGTGTCTCCGGAAGCACTGGAAAAATCACCACGTGTAGCGACAGTGAAGTATCAATGGGCTCTCTCTGTGTCCTTTAAACCGCCCATATGATCGTTACAAATGGCGGCTTGAGGAAAGGCGGTTTTGGAATTGGTTTCTCTCTAGTCTTACATGATGTATCTATACTATATTGCATTATAATGCAGGAAAGGGTCACTTGCTGACATAAAGCACAGCAGGCAGGAATAGAAGAGTCAACTTAGGGGGAAAAAAAGTGCTTTGTGATTTCATTTCGATGTCTGCAGTTTGGAAAACAGTTGATCAGTTTAGCTGTTTTCGTGATGGCTCACAAAAATACATATGAGCATTGAAAAGGTACAGAAGAACAACAATCGGGGAAACATTTCTGCAAGCTCCAATCACTGGAACCCAGACAGAAGCATACAAGCTAAGAGACAGCTACACCAGGCTTCAGCGGGAAACCATACAGATCTCCTGGGAAGGGCTTCCCTCTCTGAATGCAGCTGCCTGTCCACGGGATGCTCTGGGCCCAGGCACCTTGATTCCTCCAACTGGAAAGACATAGAAAAACGCCTCCACATCCCATTAAAATGCCCAGAGATTTAGCCAAGGCTCCTATGAAACGATCTGCTGTCTTCATCCAGGTAAGGGCAACTGCACATTTTAAGACACTGAGATCGTGGGTAAATCCAGGTGGGACTGAGACGCAGGAGCTCCAGCACACACACTCCTGTCATTGGAAGATGAACGCGGCACTTCTTCCTGCACAAACAGACCCCGCCCTCTGGCCTCGGGCCTAGAACATGATTCTTTTGCAGTTGCTGTTGGGGAAGAGGCCCTTGGGCTTTAACCTGCGAACGGCCTCCCTTAAATGCTTGGGCTGCAGCGGGGGCGTCTCTCCCCACATCTCACACACGTCCAGGGCCTCTTCCACCACCTCTCCGACAAAGACCTTGGCTATTCCAGCCATGGCAATGGCCGCGTTCTCAGACACCGAACTGCCAGTGATAGCCCGCATCAGACCCGCAATGCGTGCTCTCGGGAAAGCTGACCGGCGACACACTTCGTAGCGGGACAGCTGCTCCTCAGACATGGCAGACAGCAGGGTTGTCATCCTCTGAGCCTCCTCTGCATCCACGGTGGGCTTCCTCTCCTTCTTGCCTTTCGTATGTGTTTTCCGTCTTTTGGCTGCAGGAGGAGCTGAGGCTGAGGCCTCATTGTCACCTTCTGGGAGGTCCATGACATCCTCACTCCTGAGCTCACCTTCCTGATCCCTGGGTTCTTCCGAGTTCCCATCTAGCTCCTCAGGGATTCCATCCTTCTTGCTGCCCTTCAGACCTCGGGGCATGGCGAGCATCTCAGCAGACACACCTGTTTGCCTGCCGGTCTCCATGGGTGAGATTCAAGCCTGCTCCGTGACAGCAGCTGTACAGGCAGAAGTTCCGGCTGGGGTGGTTTGATTCTGGATCTGCGATGAGAACCTTTCAAAGATTTTAGCTGCTGTGCTTCTGCTGAGCCAGTTCCGCCGTAACCGGACACGGCTCCCGGCCTCCCCTTCCCACGCACAAACACACACACACTGAATTTTCTCACTTCCACAATGTGAAGAAACTTGTGGAAGGAGAGTATGTTAGTTTTAGGTCAATGCAGAACGAATTCTCACCAATTTGGGATATTTAAAACAAACACCAGCTCACAGGTCAGAAGTTCTGCTAGGCCAAGTGACCGCCTCCTGCTCAGAGGCACACGAGGGACCTCCAGGATGGGTCTGGCTGTGTGGTCGTCGCCTCCACCCGAGAAGGGTCTGGCTTCGATCCGATTCGAGTTGGTGGCAGAATTCAACAATGCCTTGGGGTTGTGAGCCCCAGGCCCACTTGTTGGTTCTGCCGGCTGCCGTGAGGATGCTCTCAGCTCCTACCCGTGTTGCCCAGGTCTCGGCTGTGAGGCTCCCTGGGTGTGCACAGCCAGTGCTGGGGAATCTCCCACAGGGGAGCGTAATCACAGGGGGGTTCAGTCGTCCCTTACAAAGGGCTCAGATGACTGAATTAGACCCAGCCCTTAGCAGCCATTGGTTCAGGATAGCCCTAATCTAATCAGGAAGTTGGGCCGGCACATCAATTCATGCTTCCGCCCACACCCAAGGGAGGGGCAGACACAGGGCGAGTCTCTGAGGGGCGGGAAATGCAGGGGGCATTTCAGAATTCAGTCTCCTTCACAGAATCGCAAAGTTCACATTTCGCAACAATAAAGAAACTATTTACAGTAAAAAATGAGACATTTTACGAAGTTGAGCATTAGAAAACTTCGATGTCTGAGAAAAAAACTCTCTAACGCACAGGGAAACAAGCGGTTTATCAAATACTCTGAAAATAAAATGGGCTGGGGGAGGGAAACGTGAAAATATTATTTCAATTTTATTTTACGTCATTTTATCTTAGTTTAGTTTGGTTTATTTGTTTATTTCTGAGACAGAGTCTCGCTCTGTCCCCCAGGCTGGATTACAGCGGCCTGATCACAGCCCACTGCAGCCTCGGCATCCTAGGCTCAACGGATTCTCCTGCCTCGGCCTCCAGAGCGGCTGGGACTAAATGTGCGCGCTGCCACGCCGGGCAAATTTTTCTATCTTTTCAAGTACAGACGAGGTTTCACCATTTTGGCCAGGCTGGTCTTGAACTGCTGACTTCAGGTGATCTGCCCCACTTTGGCTTCCCAAAGAGAAGGGACTATAGGCGTGAGCCACCGCGCCCAGACTATGATAGTTTCACGCTGAAGTCCGAAGCTGCTCTGCCTTAGGATTTTTCCTGAGTTTTACTTTCCTGTCAGGATGAGTTGCTAGTTCATCTTTCCTGTGGGATCTTCTAGAAAGGCATTACTGATGAGATTATGGCTTTCTCACAAGAAATACTACTTTGGTGAAACTCTATTGAAATTATCAGTACCTTCAGTTTCCAATACTTATCAAGTACAATAGTTGAACGTGGCATGGTAGCTGAAAGGGTAAGAGGCAGAATTTGGCAGACTCCATTTTTTTCAGTTTCGATGGTTTCAGGTTTTTTGGATTCAGCCAAACTAAAGAATGTCCTCACGAGCTGTCAATTCACAGGTCACTACAGAGAATTGTTGAGACGGAATCACAGTGTAATTTTTGGCGTATGATCTGTGAGCTGTGCTGGGGAGGTTCACGCTGATTCCATAATAAATCTCGGGTTTTTACTCTATAGCGAAAAATTACTCTTTTCCATCACGAAGGTAAAGCAGAGTATGTACAAGTAGAGTGTGGAATAACTTTGTCACGCGTGACGAACCGACTTGGTCCAATACTTTAACGACTTCTCCAATGTCTCCGTACTCAGGTTTGATTTTCTGAGCGGATCATCGGTAGAATGAATAAAATCAAGAATCCTCTAAGGCAATGTTTGGAACTAAATTTCAGTGTCTCCGGAAGCACTGGAAAAATCACCACGTGTAGCGACAGTGAAGTATCAATGGGCTCTCTCTGTGTCCTTTAAACCGCCCATATGATCGTTACAAATGGCGGCTTGAGGAAAGGCGGTTTTGGAATTGGTTTCTCTCTAGTCTTACATGATGTATCTATACTATATTGCATTATAATGCAGGAAAGGGTCACTTGCTGACATAAAGCACAGCAGGCAGGAATAGAAGAGTCAACTTAGGGGGAAAAAAAGTGCTTTGTGATTTCATTTCGATGTCTGCAGTTTGGAAAACAGTTGATCAGTTTAGCTGTTTTCGTGATGGCTCACAAAAATACATATGAGCATTGAAAAGGTACAGAAGAACAACAATCGGGGAAACATTTCTGCAAGCTCCAATCACTGGAACCCAGACAGAAGCATACAAGCTAAGAGACAGCTACACCAGGCTTCAGCGGGAAACCATACAGATCTCCTGGGAAGGGCTTCCCTCTCTGAATGCAGCTGCCTGTCCACGGGATGCTCTGGGCCCAGGCACCTTGATTCCTCCAACTGGAAAGACATAGAAAAACGCCTCCACATCCCATTAAAATGCCCAGAGATTTAGCCAAGGCTCCTATGAAACGATCTGCTGTCTTCATCCAGGTAAGGGCAACTGCACATTTTAAGACACTGAGATCGTGGGTAAATCCAGGTGGGACTGAGACGCAGGAGCTCCAGCACACACACTCCTGTCATTGGAAGATGAACGCGGCACTTCTTCCTGCACAAACAGACCCCGCCCTCTGGCCTCGGGCCTAGAACATGATTCTTTTGCAGTTGCTGTTGGGGAAGAGGCCCTTGGGCTTTAACCTGCGAACGGCCTCCCTTAAATGCTTGGGCTGCAGCGGGGGCGTCTCTCCCCACATCTCACACACGTCCAGGGCCTCTTCCACCACCTCTCCGACAAAGACCTTGGCTATTCCAGCCATGGCAATGGCCGCGTTCTCAGACACCGAACTGCCAGTGATAGCCCGCATCAGACCCGCAATGCGTGCTCTCGGGAAAGCTGACCGGCGACACACTTCGTAGCGGGACAGCTGCTCCTCAGACATGGCAGACAGCAGGGTTGTCATCCTCTGAGCCTCCTCTGCATCCACGGTGGGCTTCCTCTCCTTCTTGCCTTTCGTATGTGTTTTCCGTCTTTTGGCTGCAGGAGGAGCTGAGGCTGAGGCCTCATTGTCACCTTCTGGGAGGTCCATGACATCCTCACTCCTGAGCTCACCTTCCTGATCCCTGGGTTCTTCCGAGTTCCCATCTAGCTCCTCAGGGATTCCATCCTTCTTGCTGCCCTTCAGACCTCGGGGCATGGCGAGCATCTCAGCAGACACACCTGTTTGCCTGCCGGTCTCCATGGGTGAGATTCAAGCCTGCTCCGTGACAGCAGCTGTACAGGCAGAAGTTCCGGCTGGGGTGGTTTGATTCTGGATCTGCGATGAGAACCTTTCAAAGATTTTAGCTGCTGTGCTTCTGCTGAGCCAGTTCCGCCGTAACCGGACACGGCTCCCGGCCTCCCCTTCCCACGCACAAACACACACACACTGAATTTTCTCACTTCCACAATGTGAAGAAACTTGTGGAAGGAGAGTATGTTAGTTTTAGGTCAATGCAGAACGAATTCTCACCAATTTGGGATATTTAAAACAAACACCAGCTCACAGGTCAGAAGTTCTGCTAGGCCAAGTGACCGCCTCCTGCTCAGAGGCACACGAGGGACCTCCAGGATGGGTCTGGCTGTGTGGTCGTCGCCTCCACCCGAGAAGGGTCTGGCTTCGATCCGATTCGAGTTGGTGGCAGAATTCAACAATGCCTTGGGGTTGTGAGCCCCAGGCCCACTTGTTGGTTCTGCCGGCTGCCGTGAGGATGCTCTCAGCTCCTACCCGTGTTGCCCAGGTCTCGGCTGTGAGGCTCCCTGGGTGTGCACAGCCAGTGCTGGGGAATCTCCCACAGGGGAGCGTAATCACAGGGGGGTTCAGTCGTCCCTTACAAAGGGCTCAGATGACTGAATTAGACCCAGCCCTTAGCAGCCATTGGTTCAGGATAGCCCTAATCTAATCAGGAAGTTGGGCCGGCACATCAATTCATGCTTCCGCCCACACCCAAGGGAGGGGCAGACACAGGGCGAGTCTCTGAGGGGCGGGAAATGCAGGGGGCATTTCAGAATTCAGTCTCCTTCACAGAATCGCAAAGTTCACATTTCACAACAATAAAGAAACTATTTACAGTAAAAAATGAGACATTTTACGAAGTTGAGCATTAGAAAACTTCGATGTCTGAGAAAAAAACTCTCTAACGCACAGGGAAACAAGCGGTTTATCAAATACTCTGAAAATAAAATGGGCTGGGTGAGGGAAACGTGAAAATATTATTTCAATTTTATTTTACGTCATTTTATCTTAGTTTAGTTTGGTTTATTTGTTTATTTCTGAGACAGAGTCTCTCTCTGTCCCCCAGGCTGGATTACAGCGGCCTGCTCTCAGCCCACTGCAGCCTCGGCATCCTAGGCTCAACGGATTCTCCTGCCTCAGCCTCCAGAGCGGCTGGGACTAAATGTGCGCGCTGCCACGCCGGGCAAATTTTTGTATCTTTTCAAGTACAGACGAGGTTTCACCATTTTGGCCAGGCTGGTCTTGAACTGCTGACTTCAGGTGATCTGCCCCTCTTTGGCTTCCCAAAGAGAAGGGACTATAGGCGTGAGCCACCGCGCCCAGACTATGATAGTTGCACGCTGAAGTCCGAAGCTGCTCTGCCTTAGGATTTTTCCTGAGTTTTACTTTCCTGTCAGGATGAGTTGCTAGTTCATCTTTCCTGTGGGATCTTCTAGAAAGGCATTACTGATGAGATTATGGCTTTCTCACAAGAAATACTACTTTGGTGAAACTCTATTGAAATTATCAGTACCTTCAGTTTCCAATACTTATCAAGTACAATAGTTGAACGTGGCATGGTAGCTGAAAGGGTAAGAGGCAGAATTTGGCAGACTCCATTTTTTTCAGTTTCGATGGTTTCAGGTTTTTTGGATTCAGCCAAACTAAAGAATGTCCTCACGAGCTGTCAATTCACAGGTCACTACAGAGAATTGTTGAGACGGAATCACAGTGTAATTTTTGGCGTATGATCTGTGAGCTGTGCTGGGGAGGTTCACGCTGATTCCATAATAAATCTCGGGTTTTTACTCTATAGCGAGAAATTACTCTTTTCCATCACGAAGGTAAAGCAGAGTATGTACAAGTAGAGTGTGGAATAACTTTGTCACGCGTGACGAACCGACTTGGTCCAATACTTTAACGACTTCTCCAATGTCTCCGTACTCAGGTTTGATTTTCTGAGCGGATCATCGGTAGAATGAATAAAATCAAGAATCCTCTAAGGCAATGTTTGGAACTAAATTTCAGTGTCTCCGGAAGCACTGGAAAAATCACCACGTGTAGCGACAGTGAAGTATCAATGGGCTCTCTCTGTGTCCTTTAAACCGCCCATATGATCGTTACAAATGGCGGCTTGAGGAAAGGCGGTTTTGGAATTGGTTTCTCTCTAGTCTTACATGATGTATCTATACTATATTGCATTATAATGCAGGAAAGGGTCACTTGCTGACATAAAGCACAGCAGGCAGGAATAGAAGAGTCAACTTAGGGGGAAAAAAAGTGCTTTGTGATTTCATTTCGATGTCTGCAGTTTGGAAAACAGTTGATCAGTTTAGCTGTTTTCGTGATGGCTCACAAAAATACATATGAGCATTGAAAAGGTACAGAAGAACAACAATCGGGGAAACATTTCTGCAAGCTCCAATCACTGGAACCCAGACAGAAGCATACAAGCTAAGAGACAGCTACACCAGGCTTCAGCGGGAAACCATACAGATCTCCTGGGAAGGGCTTCCCTCTCTGAATGCAGCTGCCTGTCCACGGGATGCTCTGGGCCCAGGCACCTTGATTCCTCCAACTGGAAAGACATAGAAAAACGCCTCCACATCCCATTAAAATGCCCAGAGATTTAGCCAAGGCTCCTATGAAACGATCTGCTGTCTTCATCCAGGTAAGGGCAACTGCACATTTTAAGACACTGAGATCGTGGGTAAATCCAGGTGGGACTGAGACGCAGGAGCTCCAGCACACACACTCCTGTCATTGGAAGATGAACGCGGCACTTCTTCCTGCACAAACAGACCCCGCCCTCTGGCCTCGGGCCTAGAACATGATTCTTTTGCAGTTGCTGTTGGGGAAGAGGCCCTTGGGCTTTAACCTGCGAACGGCCTCCCTTAAATGCTTGGGCTGCAGCGGGGGCGTCTCTCCCCACATCTCACACACGTCCAGGGCCTCTTCCACCACCTCTCCGACAAAGACCTTGGCTATTCCAGCCATGGCAATGGCCGCGTTCTCAGACACCGAACTGCCAGTGATAGCCCGCATCAGACCCGCAATGCGTGCTCTCGGGAAAGCTGACCGGCGACACACTTCGTAGCGGGACAGCTGCTCCTCAGACATGGCAGACAGCAGGGTTGTCATCCTCTGAGCCTCCTCTGCATCCACGGTGGGCTTCCTCTCCTTCTTGCCTTTCGTATGTGTTTTCCGTCTTTTGGCTGCAGGAGGAGCTGAGGCTGAGGCCTCATTGTCACCTTCTGGGAGGTCCATGACATCCTCACTCCTGAGCTCACCTTCCTGATCCCTGGGTTCTTCCGAGTTCCCATCTAGCTCCTCAGGGATTCCATCCTTCTTGCTGCCCTTCAGACCTCGGGGCATGGCGAGCATCTCAGCAGACACACCTGTTTGCCTGCCGGTCTCCATGGGTGAGATTCAAGCCTGCTCCGTGACAGCAGCTGTACAGGCAGAAGTTCCGGCTGGGGTGGTTTGATTATGGATCTGCGATGAGAACCTTTCAAAGATTTTAGCTGCTGTGCTTCTGCTGAGCCAGTTCCGCCGTAACCGGACACGGCTCCCGGCCTCCCCTTCCCACGCACAAACACACACACACTGAATTTTCTCACTTCCACAATGTGAAGAAACTTGTGGAAGGAGAGTATGTTAGTTTTAGGTCAATGCAGAACGAATTCTCACCAATTTGGGATATTTAAAACAAACACCAGCTCACAGGTCAGAAGTTCTGCTAGACCAAGTGACCGCCTCCTGCTCAGAGGCACACGAGGGACCTCCAGGATGGGTCTGGCTGTGTGGTCGTCGCCTCCACCCGAGAAGGGTCTGGCTTCGATCCGATTCGAGTTGGTGGCAGAATTCAACAATGCCTTGGGGTTGTGAGCCCCAGGCCCACTTGTTGGTTCTGCCGGCTGCCGTGAGGATGCTCTCAGCTCCTACCCGTGTTGCCCAGGTCTCGGCTGTGAGGCTCCCTGGGTGTGCACAGCCAGTGCTGGGGAATCTCCCACAGGGGAGCGTAATCACAGGGGGGTTCAGTCGTCCCTTACAAAGGGCTCAGATGACTGAATTAGACCCAGCCCTTAGCAGCCATTGGTTCAGGATAGCCCTAATCTAATCAGGAAGTTGGGCCGGCACATCAATTCATGCTTCCGCCCACACCCAAGGGAGGGGCAGACACAGGGCGAGTCTCTGAGGGGCGGGAAATGCAGGGGGCATTTCAGAATTCAGTCTCCTTCACAGAATCGCAAAGTTCACATTTCACAACAATAAAGAAACTATTTACAGTAAAAAATGAGACATTTTACGAAGTTGAGCATTAGAAAACTTCGATGTCTGAGAAAAAAACTCTCTAACGCACAGGGAAACAAGCGGTTTATCAAATACTCTGAAAATAAAATGGGCTGGGTGAGGGAAACGTGAAAATATTATTTCAATTTTATTTTACGTCATTTTATCTTAGTTTAGTTTGGTTTATTTGTTTATTTCTGAGACAGAGTCTCTCTCTGTCCCCCAGGCTGGATTACAGCGGCCTGCTCTCAGCCCACTGCAGCCTCGGCATCCTAGGCTCAACGGATTCTCCTGCCTCAGCCTCCAGAGCGGCTGGGACTAAATGTGCGCGCTGCCACGCCGGGCAAATTTTTGTATCTTTTCAAGTACAGACGAGGTTTCACCATTTTGGCCAGGCTGCTCTTGAACTGCTGACTTCAGGTGATCTGCCCCTCTTTGGCTTCCCAAAGAGAAGGGACTATAGGCGTGAGCCACCGCGCCCAGACTATGATAGTTGCACGCTGAAGTCCGAAGCTGCTCTGCCTTAGGATTTTTCCTGAGTTTTACTTTCCTGTCAGGATGAGTTGCTAGTTCATCTTTCCTGTGGGATCTTCTAGAAAGGCATTACTGATGAGATTATGGCTTTCTCACAAGAAATACTACTTTGGTGAAACTCTATTGAAATTATCAGTACCTTCAGTTTCCAATACTTATCAAGTACAATAGTTGAACGTGGCATGGTAGCTGAAAGGGTAAGAGGCAGAATTTGGCAGACTCCATTTTTTTCAGTTTCGATGGTTTCAGGTTTTTTGGATTCAGCCAAACTAAAGAATGTCCTCACGAGCTGTCAATTCACAGGTCACTACAGAGAATTGTTGAGACGGAATCACAGTGTAATTTTTGGCGTATGATCTGTGAGCTGTGCTGGGGAGGTTCACGCTGATTCCATAATAAATCTCGGGTTTTTACTCTATAGCGAGAAATTACTCTTTTCCATCACGAAGGTAAAGCAGAGTATGTACAAGTAGAGTGTGGAATAACTTTGTCACGCGTGACGAACCGACTTGGTCCAATACTTTAACGACTTCTCCAATGTCTCCGTACTCAGGTTTGATTTTCTGAGCGGATCATCGGTAGAATGAATAAAATCAAGAATCCTCTAAGGCAATGTTTGGAACTAAATTTCAGTGTCTCCGGAAGCACTGGAAAAATCACCACGTGTAGCGACAGTGAAGTATCAATGGGCTCTCTCTGTGTCCTTTAAACCGCCCATATGATCGTTACAAATGGCGGCTTGAGGAAAGGCGGTTTTGGAATTGGTTTCTCTCTAGTCTTACATGATGTATCTATACTATATTGCATTATAATGCAGGAAAGGGTCACTTGCTGACATAAAGCACAGCAGGCAGGAATAGAAGAGTCAACTTAGGGGGAAAAAAAGTGCTTTGTGATTTCATTTCGATGTCTGCAGTTTGGAAAACAGTTGATCAGTTTAGCTGTTTTCGTGATGGCTCACAAAAATACATATGAGCATTGAAAAGGTACAGAAGAACAACAATCGGGGAAACATTTCTGCAAGCTCCAATCACTGGAACCCAGACAGAAGCATACAAGCTAAGAGACAGCTACACCAGGCTTCAGCGGGAAACCATACAGATCTCCTGGGAAGGGCTTCCCTCTCTGAATGCAGCTGCCTGTCCACGGGATGCTCTGGGCCCAGGCACCTTGATTCCTCCAACTGGAAAGACATAGAAAAACGCCTCCACATCCCATTAAAATGCCCAGAGATTTAGCCAAGGCTCCTATGAAACGATCTGCTGTCTTCATCCAGGTAAGGGCAACTGCACATTTTAAGACACTGAGATCGTGGGTAAATCCAGGTGGGACTGAGACGCAGGAGCTCCAGCACACACACTCCTGTCATTGGAAGATGAACGCGGCACTTCTTCCTGCACAAACAGACCCCGCCCTCTGGCCTCGGGCCTAGAACATGATTCTTTTGCAGTTGCTGTTGGGGAAGAGGCCCTTGGGCTTTAACCTGCGAACGGCCTCCCTTAAATGCTTGGGCTGCAGCGGGGGCGTCTCTCCCCACATCTCACACACGTCCAGGGCCTCTTCCACCACCTCTCCGACAAAGACCTTGGCTATTCCAGCCATGGCAATGGCCGCGTTCTCAGACACCGAACTGCCAGTGATAGCCCGCATCAGACCCGCAATGCGTGCTCTCGGGAAAGCTGACCGGCGACACACTTCGTAGCGGGACAGCTGCTCCTCAGACATGGCAGACAGCAGGGTTGTCATCCTCTGAGCCTCCTCTGCATCCACGGTGGGCTTCCTCTCCTTCTTGCCTTTCGTATGTGTTTTCCGTCTTTTGGCTGCAGGAGGAGCTGAGGCTGAGGCCTCATTGTCACCTTCTGGGAGGTCCATGACATCCTCACTCCTGAGCTCACCTTCCTGATCCCTGGGTTCTTCCGAGTTCCCATCTAGCTCCTCAGGGATTCCATCCTTCTTGCTGCCCTTCAGACCTCGGGGCATGGCGAGCATCTCAGCAGACACACCTGTTTGCCTGCCGGTCTCCATGGGTGAGATTCAAGCCTGCTCCGTGACAGCAGCTGTACAGGCAGAAGTTCCGGCTGGGGTGGTTTGATTCTGGATCTGCGATGAGAACCTTTCAAAGATTTTAGCTGCTGTGCTTCTGCTGAGCCAGTTCCGCCGTAACCGGACACGGCTCCCGGCCTCCCCTTCCCACGCACAAACACACACACACTGAATTTTCTCACTTCCACAATGTGAAGAAACTTGTGGAAGGAGAGTATGTTAGTTTTAGGTCAATGCAGAACGAATTCTCACCAATTTGGGATATTTAAAACAAACACCAGCTCACAGGTCAGAAGTTCTGCTAGACCAAGTGACCGCCTCCTGCTCAGAGGCACACGAGGGACCTCCAGGATGGGTCTGGCTGTGTGGTCGTCGCCTCCACCCGAGAAGGGTCTGGCTTCGATCCGATTCGAGTTGGTGGCAGAATTCAACAATGCCTTGGGGTTGTGAGCCCCAGGCCCACTTGTTGGTTCTGCCGGCTGCCGTGAGGATGCTCTCAGCTCCTACCCGTGTTGCCCAGGTCTCGGCTGTGAGGCTCCCTGGGTGTGCACAGCCAGTGCTGGGGAATCTCCCACAGGGGAGCGTAATCACAGGGGGGTTCAGTCGTCCCTTACAAAGGGCTCAGATGACTGAATTAGACCCAGCCCTTAGCAGCCATTGGTTCAGGATAGCCCTAATCTAATCAGGAAGTTGGGCCGGCACATCAATTCATGCTTCCGCCCACACCCAAGGGAGGGGCAGACACAGGGCGAGTCTCTGAGGGGCGGGAAATGCAGGGGGCATTTCAGAATTCAGTCTCCTTCACAGAATCGCAAAGTTCACATTTCGCAACAATAAAGAAACTATTTACAGTAAAAAATGAGACATTTTACGAAGTTGAGCATTAGAAAACTTCGATGTCTGAGAAAAAAACTCTCTAACGCACAGGGAAACAAGCGGTTTATCAAATACTCTGAAAATAAAATGGGCTGGGTGAGGGAAACGTGAAAATATTATTTCAATTTTATTTTACGTCATTTTATCTTAGTTTAGTTTGGTTTATTTGTTTATTTCTGAGACAGAGTCTCGCTCTGTCCCCCAGGCTGGATTACAGCGGCCTGATCACAGCCCACTGCAGCCTCGGCATCCTAGGCTCAACGGATTCTCCTGCCTCGGCCTCCAGAGCGGCTGGGACTAAATGTGCGCGCTGCCACGCCGGGCAAATTTTTCTATCTTTTCAAGTACAGACGAGGTTTCACCATTTTGGCCAGGCTGGTCTTGAACTGCTGACTTCAGGTGATCTGCCCCACTTTGGCTTCCCAAAGAGAAGGGACTATAGGCGTGAGCCACCGCGCCCAGACTATGATAGTTTCACGCTGAAGTCCGAAGCTGCTCTGCCTTAGGATTTTTCCTGAGTTTTACTTTCCTGTCAGGATGAGTTGCTAGTTCATCTTTCCTGTGGGATCTTCTAGAAAGGCATTACTGATGAGATTATGGCTTTCTCACAAGAAATACTACTTTGGTGAAACTCTATTGAAATTATCAGTACCTTCAGTTTCCAATACTTATCAAGTACAATAGTTGAACGTGGCATGGTAGCTGAAAGGGTAAGAGGCAGAATTTGGCAGACTCCATTTTTTTCAGTTTCGATGGTTTCAGGTTTTTTGGATTCAGCCAAACTAAAGAATGTCCTCACGAGCTGTCAATTCACAGGTCACTACAGAGAATTGTTGAGACGGAATCACAGTGTAATTTTTGGCGTATGATCTGTGAGCTGTGCTGGGGAGGTTCACGCTGATTCCATAATAAATCTCGGGTTTTTACTCTATAGCGAAAAATTACTCTTTTCCATCACGAAGGTAAAGCAGAGTATGTACAAGTAGAGTGTGGAATAACTTTGTCACGCGTGACGAACCGACTTGGTCCAATACTTTAACGACTTCTCCAATGTCTCCGTACTCAGGTTTGATTTTCTGAGCGGATCATCGGTAGAATGAATAAAATCAAGAATCCTCTAAGGCAATGTTTGGAACTAAATTTCAGTGTCTCCGGAAGCACTGGAAAAATCACCACGTGTAGCGACAGTGAAGTATCAATGGGCTCTCTCTGTGTCCTTTAAACCGCCCATATGATCGTTACAAATGGCGGCTTGAGGAAAGGCGGTTTTGGAATTGGTTTCTCTCTAGTCTTACATGATGTATCTATACTATATTGCATTATAATGCAGGAAAGGGTCACTTGCTGACATAAAGCACAGCAGGCAGGAATAGAAGAGTCAACTTAGGGGGAAAAAAAGTGCTTTGTGATTTCATTTCGATGTCTGCAGTTTGGAAAACAGTTGATCAGTTTAGCTGTTTTCGTGATGGCTCACAAAAATACATATGAGCATTGAAAAGGTACAGAAGAACAACAATCGGGGAAACATTTCTGCAAGCTCCAATCACCGGAACCCAGACAGAAGCATACAAGCTAAGAGACAGCTACACCAGGCTTCAGCGGGAAACCATACAGATCTCCTGGGAAGGGCTTCCCTCTCTGAATGCAGCTGCCTGTCCACGGGATGCTCTGGGCCCAGGCACCTTGATTCCTCCAACTGGAAAGACATAGAAAAACGCCTCCACATCCCATTAAAATGCCCAGAGATTTAGCCAAGGCTCCTATGAAACGATCTGCTGTCTTCATCCAGGTAAGGGCAACTGCACATTTTAAGACACTGAGATCGTGGGTAAATCCAGGTGGGACTGAGACGCAGGAGCTCCAGCACACACACTCCTGTCATTGGAAGATGAACGCGGCACTTCTTCCTGCACAAACAGACCCCGCCCTCTGGCCTCGGGCCTAGAACATGATTCTTTTGCAGTTGCTGTTGGGGAAGAGGCCCTTGGGCTTTAACCTGCGAACGGCCTCCCTTAAATGCTTGGGCTGCAGCGGGGGCGTCTCTCCCCACATCTCACACACGTCCAGGGCCTCTTCCACCACCTCTCCGACAAAGACCTTGGCTATTCCAGCCATGGCAATGGCCGCGTTCTCAGACACCGAACTGCCAGTGATAGCCCGCATCAGACCCGCAATGCGTGCTCTCGGGAAAGCTGACCGGCGACACACTTCGTAGCGGGACAGCTGCTCCTCAGACATGGCAGACAGCAGGGTTGTCATCCTCTGAGCCTCCTCTGCATCCACGGTGGGCTTCCTCTCCTTCTTGCCTTTCGTATGTGTTTTCCGTCTTTTGGCTGCAGGAGGAGCTGAGGCTGAGGCCTCATTGTCACCTTCTGGGAGGTCCATGACATCCTCACTCCTGAGCTCACCTTCCTGATCCCTGGGTTCTTCCGAGTTCCCATCTAGCTCCTCAGGGATTCCATCCTTCTTGCTGCCCTTCAGACCTCGGGGCATGGCGAGCATCTCAGCAGACACACCTGTTTGCCTGCCGGTCTCCATGGGTGAGATTCAAGCCTGCTCCGTGACAGCAGCTGTACAGGCAGAAGTTCCGGCTGGGGTGGTTTGATTCTGGATCTGCGATGAGAACCTTTCAAAGATTTTAGCTGCTGTGCTTCTGCTGAGCCAGTTCCGCCGTAACCGGACACGGCTCCCGGCCTCCCCTTCCCACGCACAAACACACACACACTGAATTTTCTCACTTCCACAATGTGAAGAAACTTGTGGAAGGAGAGTATGTTAGTTTTAGGTCAATGCAGAACGAATTCTCACCAATTTGGGATATTTAAAACAAACACCAGCTCACAGGTCAGAAGTTCTGCTAGACCAAGTGACCGCCTCCTGCTCAGAGGCACACGAGGGACCTCCAGGATGGGTCTGGCTGTGTGGTCGTCGCCTCCACCCGAGAAGGGTCTGGCTTCGATCCGATTCGAGTTGGTGGCAGAATTCAACAATGCCTTGGGGTTGTGAGCCCCAGGCCCACTTGTTGGTTCTGCCGGCTGCCGTGAGGATGCTCTCAGCTCCTACCCGTGTTGCCCAGGTCTCGGCTGTGAGGCTCCCTGGGTGTGCACAGCCAGTGCTGGGGAATCTCCCACAGGGGAGCGTAATCACAGGGGGGTTCAGTCGTCCCTTACAAAGGGCTCAGATGACTGAATTAGACCCAGCCCTTAGCAGCCATTGGTTCAGGATAGCCCTAATCTAATCAGGAAGTTGGGCCGGCACATCAATTCATGCTTCCGCCCACACCCAAGGGAGGGGCAGACACAGGGCGAGTCTCTGAGGGGCGGGAAATGCAGGGGGCATTTCAGAATTCAGTCTCCTTCACAGAATCGCAAAGTTCACATTTCACAACAATAAAGAAACTATTTACAGTAAAAAATGAGACATTTTACGAAGTTGAGCATTAGAAAACTTCGATGTCTGAGAAAAAAACTCTCTAACGCACAGGGAAACAAGCGGTTTATCAAATACTCTGAAAATAAAATGGGCTGGGTGAGGGAAACGTGAAAATATTATTTCAATTTTATTTTACGTCATTTTATCTTAGTTTAGTTTGGTTTATTTGTTTATTTCTGAGACAGAGTCTCTCTCTGTCCCCCAGGCTGGATTACAGCGGCCTGCTCTCAGCCCACTGCAGCCTCGGCATCCTAGGCTCAACGGATTCTCCTGCCTCAGCCTCCAGAGCGGCTGGGACTAAATGTGCGCGCTGCCACGCCGGGCAAATTTTTGTATCTTTTCAAGTACAGACGAGGTTTCACCATTTTGGCCAGGCTGCTCTTGAACTGCTGACTTCAGGTGATCTGCCCCTCTTTGGCTTCCCAAAGAGAAGGGACTATAGGCGTGAGCCACCGCGCCCAGACTATGATAGTTGCACGCTGAAGTCCGAAGCTGCTCTGCCTTAGGATTTTTCCTGAGTTTTACTTTCCTGTCAGGATGAGTTGCTAGTTCATCTTTCCTGTGGGATCTTCTAGAAAGGCATTACTGATGAGATTATGGCTTTCTCACAAGAAATACTACTTTGGTGAAACTCTATTGAAATTATCAGTACCTTCAGTTTCCAATACTTATCAAGTACAATAGTTGAGCGTGGCATGGTAGCTGAAAGGGTAAGAGGCAGAATTTGGCAGACTCCATTTTTTTCAGTTTCGATGGTTTCAGGTTTTTTGGATTCAGCCAAACTAAAGAATGTCCTCACGAGCTGTCAATTCACAGGTCACTACAGAGAATTGTTGAGACGGAATCACAGTGTAATTTTTGGCGTATGATCTGTGAGCTGTGCTGGGGAGGTTCACGCTGATTCCATAATAAATCTCGGGTTTTTACTCTATAGCGAGAAATTACTCTTTTCCATCACGAAGGTAAAGCAGAGTATGTACAAGTAGAGTGTGGAATAACTTTGTCACGCGTGACGAACCGACTTGGTCCAATACTTTAACGACTTCTCCAATGTCTCCGTACTCAGGTTTGATTTTCTGAGCGGATCATCGGTAGAATGAATAAAATCAAGAATCCTCTAAGGCAATGTTTGGAACTAAATTTCAGTGTCTCCGGAAGCACTGGAAAAATCACCACGTGTAGCGACAGTGAAGTATCAATGGGCTCTCTCTGTGTCCTTTAAACCGCCCATATGATCGTTACAAATGGCGGCTTGAGGAAAGGCGGTTTTGGAATTGGTTTCTCTCTAGTCTTACATGATGTATCTATACTATATTGCATTATAATGCAGGAAAGGGTCACTTGCTGACATAAAGCACAGCAGGCAGGAATAGAAGAGTCAACTTAGGGGGAAAAAAAGTGCTTTGTGATTTCATTTCGATGTCTGCAGTTTGGAAAACAGTTGATCAGTTTAGCTGTTTTCGTGATGGCTCACAAAAATACATATGAGCATTGAAAAGGTACAGAAGAACAACAATCGGGGAAACATTTCTGCAAGCTCCAATCACCGGAACCCAGACAGAAGCATACAAGCTAAGAGACAGCTACACCAGGCTTCAGCGGGAAACCATACAGATCTCCTGGGAAGGGCTTCCCTCTCTGAATGCAGCTGCCTGTCCACGGGATGCTCTGGGCCCAGGCACCTTGATTCCTCCAACTGGAAAGACATAGAAAAACGCCTCCACATCCCATTAAAATGCCCAGAGATTTAGCCAAGGCTCCTATGAAACGATCTGCTGTCTTCATCCAGGTAAGGGCAACTGCACATTTTAAGACACTGAGATCGTGGGTAAATCCAGGTGGGACTGAGACGCAGGAGCTCCAGCACACACACTCCTGTCATTGGAAGATGAACGCGGCACTTCTTCCTGCACAAACAGACCCCGCCCTCTGGCCTCGGGCCTAGAACATGATTCTTTTGCAGTTGCTGTTGGGGAAGAGGCCCTTGGGCTTTAACCTGCGAACGGCCTCCCTTAAATGCTTGGGCTGCAGCGGGGGCGTCTCTCCCCACATCTCACACACGTCCAGGGCCTCTTCCACCACCTCTCCGACAAAGACCTTGGCTATTCCAGCCATGGCAATGGCCGCGTTCTCAGACACCGAACTGCCAGTGATAGCCCGCATCAGACCCGCAATGCGTGCTCTCGGGAAAGCTGACCGGCGACACACTTCGTAGCGGGACAGCTGCTCCTCAGACATGGCAGACAGCAGGGTTGTCATCCTCTGAGCCTCCTCTGCATCCACGGTGGGCTTCCTCTCCTTCTTGCCTTTCGTATGTGTTTTCCGTCTTTTGGCTGCAGGAGGAGCTGAGGCTGAGGCCTCATTGTCACCTTCTGGGAGGTCCATGACATCCTCACTCCTGAGCTCACCTTCCTGATCCCTGGGTTCTTCCGAGTTCCCATCTAGCTCCTCAGGGATTCCATCCTTCTTGCTGCCCTTCAGACCTCGGGGCATGGCGAGCATCTCAGCAGACACACCTGTTTGCCTGCCGGTCTCCATGGGTGAGATTCAAGCCTGCTCCGTGACAGCAGCTGTACAGGCAGAAGTTCCGGCTGGGGTGGTTTGATTCTGGATCTGCGATGAGAACCTTTCAAAGATTTTAGCTGCTGTGCTTCTGCTGAGCCAGTTCCGCCGTAACCGGACACGGCTCCCGGCCTCCCCTTCCCACGCACAAACACACACACACTGAATTTTCTCACTTCCACAATGTGAAGAAACTTGTGGAAGGAGAGTATGTTAGTTTTAGGTCAATGCAGAACGAATTCTCACCAATTTGGGATATTTAAAACAAACACCAGCTCACAGGTCAGAAGTTCTGCTAGACCAAGTGACCGCCTCCTGCTCAGAGGCACACGAGGGACCTCCAGGATGGGTCTGGCTGTGTGGTCGTCGCCTCCACCCGAGAAGGGTCTGGCTTCGATCCGATTCGAGTTGGTGGCAGAATTCAACAATGCCTTGGGGTTGTGAGCCCCAGGCCCACTTGTTGGTTCTGCCGGCTGCCGTGAGGATGCTCTCAGCTCCTACCCGTGTTGCCCAGGTCTCGGCTGTGAGGCTCCCTGGGTGTGCACAGCCAGTGCTGGGGAATCTCCCACAGGGGAGCGTAATCACAGGGGGGTTCAGTCGTCCCTTACAAAGGGCTCAGATGACTGAATTAGACCCAGCCCTTAGCAGCCATTGGTTCAGGATAGCCCTAATCTAATCAGGAAGTTGGGCCGGCACATCAATTCATGCTTCCGCCCACACCCAAGGGAGGGGCAGACACAGGGCGAGTCTCTGAGGGGCGGGAAATGCAGGGGGCATTTCAGAATTCAGTCTCCTTCACAGAATCGCAAAGTTCACATTTCACAACAATAAAGAAACTATTTACAGTAAAAAATGAGACATTTTACGAAGTTGAGCATTAGAAAACTTCGATGTCTGAGAAAAAAACTCTCTAACGCACGGGGAAACAAGCGGTTTATCAAATACTCTGAAAATAAAATGGGCTGGGTGAGGGAAACGTGAAAATATTATTTCAATTTTATTTTACGTCATTTTATCTTAGTTTAGTTTGTTTTATTTGTTTATTTCTGAGACAGAGTCTCGCTCTGTCCCCCAGGCTGGATTACAGCGGCCTGATCACAGCCCACTGCAGCCTCGGCATCCTAGGCTCAACGGATTCTCCTGCCTCGGCCTCCAGAGCGGCTGGGACTAAATGTGCGCGCTGCCACGCCGGGCAAATTTTTCTATCTTTTCAAGTACAGACGAGGTTTCACCATTTTGGCCAGGCTGGTCTTGAACTGCTGACTTCAGGTGATCTGCCCCACTTTGGCTTCCCAAAGAGAAGGGACTATAGGCGTGAGCCACCGCGCCCAGACTATGATAGTTTCACGCTGAAGTCCGAAGCTGCTCTGCCTTAGGATTTTTCCTGAGTTTTACTTTCCTGTCAGGATGAGTTGCTAGTTCATCTTTCCTGTGGGATCTTCTAGAAAGGCATTACTGATGAGATTATGGCTTTCTCACAAGAAATACTACTTTGGTGAAACTCTATTGAAATTATCAGTACCTTCAGTTTCCAATACTTATCAAGTACAATAGTTGAGCGTGGCATGGTAGCTGAAAGGGTAAGAGGCAGAATTTGGCAGACTCCATTTTTTTCAGTTTCGATGGTTTCAGGTTTTTTGGATTCAGCCAAACTAAAGAATGTCCTCACGAGCTGTCAATTCACAGGTCACTACAGAGAATTGTTGAGACGGAATCACAGTGTAATTTTTGGCGTATGATCTGTGAGCTGTGCTGGGGAGGTTCACGCTGATTCCATAATAAATCTCGGGTTTTTACTCTATAGCGAAAAATTACTCTTTTCCATCACGAAGTTAAAGCAGAGTATGTACAAGTAGAGTGTGGAATAACTTTGTCACGCGTGACGAACCGACTTGGTCCAATACTTTAACGACTTCTCCAATGTCTCCGTACTCAGGTTTGATTTTCTGAGCGGATCATCGGTAGAATGAATAAAATCAAGAATCCTCTAAGGCAATGTTTGGAACTAAATTTCAGTGTCTCCGGAAGCACTGGAAAAATCACCACGTGTAGCGACAGTGAAGTATCAATGGGCTCTCTCTGTGTCCTTTAAACCGCCCATATGATCGTTACAAATGGCGGCTTGAGGAAAGGCGGTTTTGGAATTGGTTTCTCTCTAGTCTTACATGATGTATCTATACTATATTGCATTATAATGCAGGAAAGGGTCACTTGCTGACATAAAGCACAGCAGGCAGGAATAGAAGAGTCAACTTAGGGGGAAAAAAAGTGCTTTGTGATTTCATTTCGATGTCTGCAGTTTGGAAAACAGTTGATCAGTTTAGCTGTTTTCGTGATGGCTCACAAAAATACATATGAGCATTGAAAAGGTACAGAAGAACAACAATCGGGGAAACATTTCTGCAAGCTCCAATCACCGGAACCCAGACAGAAGCATACAAGCTAAGAGACAGCTACACCAGGCTTCAGCGGGAAACCATACAGATCTCCTGGGAAGGGCTTCCCTCTCTGAATGCAGCTGCCTGTCCACGGGATGCTCTGGGCCCAGGCACCTTGATTCCTCCAACTGGAAAGACATAGAAAAACGCCTCCACATCCCATTAAAATGCCCAGAGATTTAGCCAAGGCTCCTATGAAACGATCTGCTGTCTTCATCCAGGTAAGGGCAACTGCACATTTTAAGACACTGAGATCGTGGGTAAATCCAGGTGGGACTGAGACGCAGGAGCTCCAGCACACACACTCCTGTCATTGGAAGATGAACGCGGCACTTCTTCCTGCACAAACAGACCCCGCCCTCTGGCCTCGGGCCTAGAACATGATTCTTTTGCAGTTGCTGTTGGGGAAGAGGCCCTTGGGCTTTAACCTGCGAACGGCCTCCCTTAAATGCTTGGGCTGCAGCGGGGGCGTCTCTCCCCACATCTCACACACGTCCAGGGCCTCTTCCACCACCTCTCCGACAAAGACCTTGGCTATTCCAGCCATGGCAATGGCCGCGTTCTCAGACACCGAACTGCCAGTGATAGCCCGCATCAGACCCGCAATGCGTGCTCTCGGGAAAGCTGACCGGCGACACACTTCGTAGCGGGACAGCTGCTCCTCAGACATGGCAGACAGCAGGGTTGTCATCCTCTGAGCCTCCTCTGCATCCACGGTGGGCTTCCTCTCCTTCTTGCCTTTCGTATGTGTTTTCCGTCTTTTGGCTGCAGGAGGAGCTGAGGCTGAGGCCTCATTGTCACCTTCTGGGAGGTCCATGACATCCTCACTCCTGAGCTCACCTTCCTGATCCCTGGGTTCTTCCGAGTTCCCATCTAGCTCCTCAGGGATTCCATCCTTCTTGCTGCCCTTCAGACCTCGGGGCATGGCGAGCATCTCAGCAGACACACCTGTTTGCCTGCCGGTCTCCATGGGTGAGATTCAAGCCTGCTCCGTGACAGCAGCTGTACAGGCAGAAGTTCCGGCTGGGGTGGTTTGATTCTGGATCTGCGATGAGAACCTTTCAAAGATTTTAGCTGCTGTGCTTCTGCTGAGCCAGTTCCGCCGTAACCGGACACGGCTCCCGGCCTCCCCTTCCCACGCACAAACACACACACACTGAATTTTCTCACTTCCACAATGTGAAGAAACTTGTGGAAGGAGAGTATGTTAGTTTTAGGTCAATGCAGAACGAATTCTCACCAATTTGGGATATTTAAAACAAACACCAGCTCACAGGTCAGAAGTTCTGCTAGACCAAGTGACCGCCTCCTGCTCAGAGGCACACGAGGGACCTCCAGGATGGGTCTGGCTGTGTGGTCGTCGCCTCCACCCGAGAAGGGTCTGGCTTCGATCCGATTCGAGTTGGTGGCAGAATTCAACAATGCCTTGGGGTTGTGAGCCCCAGGCCCACTTGTTGGTTCTGCCGGCTGCCGTGAGGATGCTCTCAGCTCCTACCCGTGTTGCCCAGGTCTCGGCTGTGAGGCTCCCTGGGTGTGCACAGCCAGTGCTGGGGAATCTCCCACAGGGGAGCGTAATCACAGGGGGGTTCAGTCGTCCCTTACAAAGGGCTCAGATGACTGAATTAGACCCAGCCCTTAGCAGCCATTGGTTCAGGATAGCCCTAATCTAATCAGGAAGTTGGGCCGGCACATCAATTCATGCTTCCGCCCACACCCAAGGGAGGGGCAGACACAGGGCGAGTCTCTGAGGGGCGGGAAATGCAGGGGGCATTTCAGAATTCAGTCTCCTTCACAGAATCGCAAAGTTCACATTTCACAACAATAAAGAAACTATTTACAGTAAAAAATGAGACATTTTACGAAGTTGAGCATTAGAAAACTTCGATGTCTGAGAAAAAAACTCTCTAACGCACAGGGAAACAAGCGGTTTATCAAATACTCTGAAAATAAAATGGGCTGGGTGAGGGAAACGTGAAAATATTATTTCAATTTTATTTTACGTCATTTTATCTTAGTTTAGTTTGGTTTATTTGTTTATTTCTGAGACAGAGTCTCTCTCTGTCCCCCAGGCTGGATTACAGCGGCCTGCTCTCAGCCCACTGCAGCCTCGGCATCCTAGGCTCAACGGATTCTCCTGCCTCAGCCTCCAGAGCGGCTGGGACTAAATGTGCGCGCTGCCACGCCGGGCAAATTTTTGTATCTTTTCAAGTACAGACGAGGTTTCACCATTTTGGCCAGGCTGCTCTTGAACTGCTGACTTCAGGTGATCTGCCCCTCTTTGGCTTCCCAAAGAGAAGGGACTATAGGCGTGAGCCACCGCGCCCAGACTATGATAGTTGCACGCTGAAGTCCGAAGCTGCTCTGCCTTAGGATTTTTCCTGAGTTTTACTTTCCTGTCAGGATGAGTTGCTAGTTCATCTTTCCTGTGGGATCTTCTAGAAAGGCATTACTGATGAGATTATGGCTTTCTCACAAGAAATACTACTTTGGTGAAACTCTATTGAAATTATCAGTACCTTCAGTTTCCAATACTTATCAAGTACAATAGTTGAGCGTGGCATGGTAGCTGAAAGGGTAAGAGGCAGAATTTGGCAGACTCCATTTTTTTCAGTTTCGATGGTTTCAGGTTTTTTGGATTCAGCCAAACTAAAGAATGTCCTCACGAGCTGTCAATTCACAGGTCACTACAGAGAATTGTTGAGACGGAATCACAGTGTAATTTTTGGCGTATGATCTGTGAGCTGTGCTGGGGAGGTTCACGCTGATTCCATAATAAATCTCGGGTTTTTACTCTATAGCGAGAAATTACTCTTTTCCATCACGAAGGTAAAGCAGAGTATGTACAAGTAGAGTGTGGAATAACTTTGTCACGCGTGACGAACCGACTTGGTCCAATACTTTAACGACTTCTCCAATGTCTCCGTACTCAGGTTTGATTTTCTGAGCGGATCATCGGTAGAATGAATAAAATCAAGAATCCTCTAAGGCAATGTTTGGAACTAAATTTCAGTGTCTCCGGAAGCACTGGAAAAATCACCACGTGTAGCGACAGTGAAGTATCAATGGGCTCTCTCTGTGTCCTTTAAACCGCCCATATGATCGTTACAAATGGCGGCTTGAGGAAAGGCGGTTTTGGAATTGGTTTCTCTCTAGTCTTACATGATGTATCTATACTATATTGCATTATAATGCAGGAAAGGGTCACTTGCTGACATAAAGCACAGCAGGCAGGAATAGAAGAGTCAACTTAGGGGGAAAAAAAGTGCTTTGTGATTTCATTTCGATGTCTGCAGTTTGGAAAACAGTTGATCAGTTTAGCTGTTTTCGTGATGGCTCACAAAAATACATATGAGCATTGAAAAGGTACAGAAGAACAACAATCGGGGAAACATTTCTGCAAGCTCCAATCACCGGAACCCAGACAGAAGCATACAAGCTAAGAGACAGCTACACCAGGCTTCAGCGGGAAACCATACAGATCTCCTGGGAAGGGCTTCCCTCTCTGAATGCAGCTGCCTGTCCACGGGATGCTCTGGGCCCAGGCACCTTGATTCCTCCAACTGGAAAGACATAGAAAAACGCCTCCACATCCCATTAAAATGCCCAGAGATTTAGCCAAGGCTCCTATGAAACGATCTGCTGTCTTCATCCAGGTAAGGGCAACTGCACATTTTAAGACACTGAGATCGTGGGTAAATCCAGGTGGGACTGAGACGCAGGAGCTCCAGCACACACACTCCTGTCATTGGAAGATGAACGCGGCACTTCTTCCTGCACAAACAGACCCCGCCCTCTGGCCTCGGGCCTAGAACATGATTCTTTTGCAGTTGCTGTTGGGGAAGAGGCCCTTGGGCTTTAACCTGCGAACGGCCTCCCTTAAATGCTTGGGCTGCAGCGGGGGCGTCTCTCCCCACATCTCACACACGTCCAGGGCCTCTTCCACCACCTCTCCGACAAAGACCTTGGCTATTCCAGCCATGGCAATGGCCGCGTTCTCAGACACCGAACTGCCAGTGATAGCCCGCATCAGACCCGCAATGCGTGCTCTCGGGAAAGCTGACCGGCGACACACTTCGTAGCGGGACAGCTGCTCCTCAGACATGGCAGACAGCAGGGTTGTCATCCTCTGAGCCTCCTCTGCATCCACGGTGGGCTTCCTCTCCTTCTTGCCTTTCGTATGTGTTTTCCGTCTTTTGGCTGCAGGAGGAGCTGAGGCTGAGGCCTCATTGTCACCTTCTGGGAGGTCCATGACATCCTCACTCCTGAGCTCACCTTCCTGATCCCTGGGTTCTTCCGAGTTCCCATCTAGCTCCTCAGGGATTCCATCCTTCTTGCTGCCCTTCAGACCTCGGGGCATGGCGAGCATCTCAGCAGACACACCTGTTTGCCTGCCGGTCTCCATGGGTGAGATTCAAGCCTGCTCCGTGACAGCAGCTGTACAGGCAGAAGTTCCGGCTGGGGTGGTTTGATTCTGGATCTGCGATGAGAACCTTTCAAAGATTTTAGCTGCTGTGCTTCTGCTGAGCCAGTTCCGCCGTAACCGGACACGGCTCCCGGCCTCCCCTTCCCACGCACAAACACACACACACTGAATTTTCTCACTTCCACAATGTGAAGAAACTTGTGGAAGGAGAGTATGTTAGTTTTAGGTCAATGCAGAACGAATTCTCACCAATTTGGGATATTTAAAACAAACACCAGCTCACAGGTCAGAAGTTCTGCTAGACCAAGTGACCGCCTCCTGCTCAGAGGCACACGAGGGACCTCCAGGATGGGTCTGGCTGTGTGGTCGTCGCCTCCACCCGAGAAGGGTCTGGCTTCGATCCGATTCGAGTTGGTGGCAGAATTCAACAATGCCTTGGGGTTGTGAGCCCCAGGCCCACTTGTTGGTTCTGCCGGCTGCCGTGAGGATGCTCTCAGCTCCTACCCGTGTTGCCCAGGTCTCGGCTGTGAGGCTCCCTGGGTGTGCACAGCCAGTGCTGGGGAATCTCCCACAGGGGAGCGTAATCACAGGGGGGTTCAGTCGTCCCTTACAAAGGGCTCAGATGACTGAATTAGACCCAGCCCTTAGCAGCCATTGGTTCAGGATAGCCCTAATCTAATCAGGAAGTTGGGCCGGCACATCAATTCATGCTTCCGCCCACACCCAAGGGAGGGGCAGACACAGGGCGAGTCTCTGAGGGGCGGGAAATGCAGGGGGCATTTCAGAATTCAGTCTCCTTCACAGAATCGCAAAGTTCACATTTCACAACAATAAAGAAACTATTTACAGTAAAAAATGAGACATTTTACGAAGTTGAGCATTAGAAAACTTCGATGTCTGAGAAAAAAACTCTCTAACGCACGGGGAAACAAGCGGTTTATCAAATACTCTGAAAATAAAATGGGCTGGGTGAGGGAAACGTGAAAATATTATTTCAATTTTATTTTACGTCATTTTATCTTAGTTTAGTTTGTTTTATTTGTTTATTTCTGAGACAGAGTCTCGCTCTGTCCCCCAGGCTGGATTACAGCGGCCTGATCACAGCCCACTGCAGCCTCGGCATCCTAGGCTCAACGGATTCTCCTGCCTCGGCCTCCAGAGCGGCTGGGACTAAATGTGCGCGCTGCCACGCCGGGCAAATTTTTCTATCTTTTCAAGTACAGACGAGGTTTCACCATTTTGGCCAGGCTGGTCTTGAACTGCTGACTTCAGGTGATCTGCCCCACTTTGGCTTCCCAAAGAGAAGGGACTATAGGCGTGAGCCACCGCGCCCAGACTATGATAGTTTCACGCTGAAGTCCGAAGCTGCTCTGCCTTAGGATTTTTCCTGAGTTTTACTTTCCTGTCAGGATGAGTTGCTAGTTCATCTTTCCTGTGGGATCTTCTAGAAAGGCATTACTGATGAGATTATGGCTTTCTCACAAGAAATACTACTTTGGTGAAACTCTATTGAAATTATCAGTACCTTCAGTTTCCAATACTTATCAAGTACAATAGTTGAGCGTGGCATGGTAGCTGAAAGGGTAAGAGGCAGAATTTGGCAGACTCCATTTTTTTCAGTTTCGATGGTTTCAGGTTTTTTGGATTCAGCCAAACTAAAGAATGTCCTCACGAGCTGTCAATTCACAGGTCACTACAGAGAATTGTTGAGACGGAATCACAGTGTAATTTTTGGCGTATGATCTGTGAGCTGTGCTGGGGAGGTTCACGCTGATTCCATAATAAATCTCGGGTTTTTACTCTATAGCGAAAAATTACTCTTTTCCATCACGAAGTTAAAGCAGAGTATGTACAAGTAGAGTGTGGAATAACTTTGTCACGCGTGACGAACCGACTTGGTCCAATACTTTAACGACTTCTCCAATGTCTCCGTACTCAGGTTTGATTTTCTGAGCGGATCATCGGTAGAATGAATAAAATCAAGAATCCTCTAAGGCAATGTTTGGAACTAAATTTCAGTGTCTCCGGAAGCACTGGAAAAATCACCACGTGTAGCGACAGTGAAGTATCAATGGGCTCTCTCTGTGTCCTTTAAACCGCCCATATGATCGTTACAAATGGCGGCTTGAGGAAAGGCGGTTTTGGAATTGGTTTCTCTCTAGTCTTACATGATGTATCTATACTATATTGCATTATAATGCAGGAAAGGGTCACTTGCTGACATAAAGCACAGCAGGCAGGAATAGAAGAGTCAACTTAGGGGGAAAAAAAGTGCTTTGTGATTTCATTTTGATGTCTGCAGTTTGGAAAACAGTTGATCAGTTTAGCTGTTTTCGTGATGGCTCACAAAAATACATATGAGCATTGAAAAGGTACAGAAGAACAACAATCGGGGAAACATTTCTGCAAGCTCCAATCACCGGAACCCAGACAGAAGCATACAAGCTAAGAGACAGCTACACCAGGCTTCAGCGGGAAACCATACAGATCTCCTGGGAAGGGCTTCCCTCTCTGAATGCAGCTGCCTGTCCACGGGATGCTCTGGGCCCAGGCACCTTGATTCCTCCAACTGGAAAGACATAGAAAAACGCCTCCACATCCCATTAAAATGCCCAGAGATTTAGCCAAGGCTCCTATGAAACGATCTGCTGTCTTCATCCAGGTAAGGGCAACTGCACATTTTAAGACACTGAGATCGTGGGTAAATCCAGGTGGGACTGAGACGCAGGAGCTCCAGCACACACACTCCTGTCATTGGAAGATGAACGCGGCACTTCTTCCTGCACAAACAGACCCCGCCCTCTGGCCTCGGGCCTAGAACATGATTCTTTTGCAGTTGCTGTTGGGGAAGAGGCCCTTGGGCTTTAACCTGCGAACGGCCTCCCTTAAATGCTTGGGCTGCAGCGGGGGCGTCTCTCCCCACATCTCACACACGTCCAGGGCCTCTTCCACCACCTCTCCGACAAAGACCTTGGCTATTCCAGCCATGGCAATGGCCGCGTTCTCAGACACCGAACTGCCAGTGATAGCCCGCATCAGACCCGCAATGCGTGCTCTCGGGAAAGCTGACCGGCGACACACTTCGTAGCGGGACAGCTGCTCCTCAGACATGGCAGACAGCAGGGTTGTCATCCTCTGAGCCTCCTCTGCATCCACGGTGGGCTTCCTCTCCTTCTTGCCTTTCGTATGTGTTTTCCGTCTTTTGGCTGCAGGAGGAGCTGAGGCTGAGGCCTCATTGTCACCTTCTGGGAGGTCCATGACATCCTCACTCCTGAGCTCACCTTCCTGATCCCTGGGTTCTTCCGAGTTCCCATCTAGGTCCTCAGGGATTCCATCCTTCTTGCTGCCCTTCACACCTCGGGGCATGGCGAGCATCTCAGCAGACACACCTGTTTGCCTGCCGGTCTCCATGGGTGAGATTCAAGCCTGCTCCGTGACAGCAGCTGTACAGGCAGAAGTTCCGGCTGGGGTGGTTTGATTCTGGATCTGCGATGAGAACCTTTCAAAGATTTTAGCTGCTGTGCTTCTGCTGAGCCAGTTCCGCCGTAACCGGACACGGCTCCCGGCCTCCCCTTCCCACGCACAAACACACACACACTGAATTTTCTCACTTCCACAATGTGAAGAAACTTGTGGAAGGAGAGTATGTTAGTTTTAGGTCAATGCAGAACGAATTCTCACCAATTTGGGATATTTAAAACAAACACCAGCTCACAGGTCAGAAGTTCTGCTAGGCCAAGTGACCGCCTCCTGCTCAGAGGCACACGAGGGACCTCCAGGATGGGTCTGGCTGTGTGGTCGTCGCCTCCACCCGAGAAGGGTCTGGCTTCGATCCGATTCGAGTTGGTGGCAGAATTCAACAATGCCTTGGGGTTGTGAGCCCCAGGCCCACTTGTTGGTTCTGCCGGCTGCCGTGAGGATGCTCTCAGCTCCTACCCGTGTTGCCCAGGTCTCGGCTGTGAGGCTCCCTGGGTGTGCACAGCCAGTGCTGGGGAATCTCCCACAGGGGAGCGTAATCACAGGGGGGTTCAGTCGTCCCTTACAAAGGGCTCAGATGACTGAATTAGACCCAGCCCTTAGCAGCCATTGGTTCAGGATAGCCCTAATCTAATCAGGAAGTTGGGCCGGCACATCAATTCATGCTTCCGCCCACACCCAAGGGAGGGGCAGACACAGGGCGAGTCTCTGAGGGGCGGGAAATGCAGGGGGCATTTCAGAATTCAGTCTCCTTCACAGAATCGCAAAGTTCACATTTCACAACAATAAAGAAACTATTTACAGTAAAAAATGAGACATTTTACGAAGTTGAGCATTAGAAAACTTCGATGTCTGAGAAAAAAACTCTCTAACGCACAGGGAAACAAGCGGTTTATCAAATACTCTGAAAATAAAATGGGCTGGGTGAGGGAAACGTGAAAATATTATTTCAATTTTATTTTACGTCATTTTATCTTAGTTTAGTTTGGTTTATTTGTTTATTTCTGAGACAGAGTCTCGCTCTGTCCCCCAGGCTGGATTACAGCGGCCTGATCACAGCCCACTGCAGCCTCGGCATCCTAGGCTCAACGGATTCTCCTGCCTCGGCCTCCAGAGCGGCTGGGACTAAATGTGCGCGCTGCCACGCCGGGCAAATTTTTCTATCTTTTCAAGTACAGACGAGGTTTCACCATTTTGGCCAGGCTGGTCTTGAACTGCTGACTTCAGGTGATCTGCCCCACTTTGGCTTCCCAAAGAGAAGGGACTATAGGCGTGAGCCACCGCGCCCAGACTATGATAGTTTCACGCTGAAGTCCGAAGCTGCTCTGCCTTAGGATTTTTCCTGAGTTTTACTTTCCTGTCAGGATGAGTTGCTAGTTCATCTTTCCTGTGGGATCTTCTAGAAAGGCATTACTGATGAGATTATGGCTTTCTCACAAGAAATACTACTTTGGTGAAACTCTATTGAAATTATCAGTACCTTCAGTTTCCAATACTTATCAAGTACAATAGTTGAACGTGGCATGGTAGCTGAAAGGGTAAGAGGCAGAATTTGGCAGACTCCATTTTTTTCAGTTTCGATGGTTTCAGGTTTTTTGGATTCAGCCAAACTAAAGAATGTCCTCACGAGCTGTCAATTCACAGGTCACTACAGAGAATTGTTGAGACGGAATCACAGTGTAATTTTTGGCGTATGATCTGTGAGCTGTGCTGGGGAGGTTCACGCTGATTCCATAATAAATCTCGGGTTTTTACTCTATAGCGAGAAATTACTCTTTTCCATCACGAAGGTAAAGCAGAGTATGTACAAGTAGAGTGTGGAATAACTTTGTCACGCGTGACGAACCGACTTGGTCCAATACTTTAACGACTTCTCCAATGTCTCCGTACTCAGGTTTGATTTTCTGAGCGGATCATCGGTAGAATGAATAAAATCAAGAATCCTCTAAGGCAATGTTTGGAACTAAATTTCAGTGTCTCCGGAAGCACTGGAAAAATCACCACGTGTAGCGACAGTGAAGTATCAATGGGCTCTCTCTGTGTCCTTTAAACCGCCCATATGATCGTTACAAATGGCGGCTTGAGGAAAGGCGGTTTTGGAATTGGTTTCTCTCTAGTCTTACATGATGTATCTATACTATATTGCATTATAATGCAGGAAAGGGTCACTTGCTGACATAAAGCACAGCAGGCAGGAATAGAAGAGTCAACTTAGGGGGAAAAAAAGTGCTTTGTGATTTCATTTTGATGTCTGCAGTTTGGAAAACAGTTGATCAGTTTAGCTGTTTTCGTGATGGCTCACAAAAATACATATGAGCATTGAAAAGGTACAGAAGAACAACAATCGGGGAAACATTTCTGCAAGCTCCAATCACCGGAACCCAGACAGAAGCATACAAGCTAAGAGACAGCTACACCAGGCTTCAGCGGGAAACCATACAGATCTCCTGGGAAGGGCTTCCCTCTCTGAATGCAGCTGCCTGTCCACGGGATGCTCTGGGCCCAGGCACCTTGATTCCTCCAACTGGAAAGACATAGAAAAACGCCTCCACATCCCATTAAAATGCCCAGAGATTTAGCCAAGGCTCCTATGAAACGATCTGCTGTCTTCATCCAGGTAAGGGCAACTGCACATTTTAAGACACTGAGATCGTGGGTAAATCCAGGTGGGACTGAGACGCAGGAGCTCCAGCACACACACTCCTGTCATTGGAAGATGAACGCGGCACTTCTTCCTGCACAAACAGACCCCGCCCTCTGGCCTCGGGCCTAGAACATGATTCTTTTGCAGTTGCTGTTGGGGAAGAGGCCCTTGGGCTTTAACCTGCGAACGGCCTCCCTTAAATGCTTGGGCTGCAGCGGGGGCGTCTCTCCCCACATCTCACACACGTCCAGGGCCTCTTCCACCACCTCTCCGACAAAGACCTTGGCTATTCCAGCCATGGCAATGGCCGCGTTCTCAGACACCGAACTGCCAGTGATAGCCCGCATCAGACCCGCAATGCGTGCTCTCGGGAAAGCTGACCGGCGACACACTTCGTAGCGGGACAGCTGCTCCTCAGACATGGCAGACAGCAGGGTTGTCATCCTCTGAGCCTCCTCTGCATCCACGGTGGGCTTCCTCTCCTTCTTGCCTTTCGTATGTGTTTTCCGTCTTTTGGCTGCAGGAGGAGCTGAGGCTGAGGCCTCATTGTCACCTTCTGGGAGGTCCATGACATCCTCACTCCTGAGCTCACCTTCCTGATCCCTGGGTTCTTCCGAGTTCCCATCTAGGTCCTCAGGGATTCCATCCTTCTTGCTGCCCTTCACACCTCGGGGCATGGCGAGCATCTCAGCAGACACACCTGTTTGCCTGCCGGTCTCCATGGGTGAGATTCAAGCCTGCTCCGTGACAGCAGCTGTACAGGCAGAAGTTCCGGCTGGGGTGGTTTGATTCTGGATCTGCGATGAGAACCTTTCAAAGATTTTAGCTGCTGTGCTTCTGCTGAGCCAGTTCCGCCGTAACCGGACACGGCTCCCGGCCTCCCCTTCCCACGCACAAACACACACACACTGAATTTTCTCACTTCCACAATGTGAAGAAACTTGTGGAAGGAGAGTATGTTAGTTTTAGGTCAATGCAGAACGAATTCTCACCAATTTGGGATATTTAAAACAAACACCAGCTCACAGGTCAGAAGTTCTGCTAGGCCAAGTGACCGCCTCCTGCTCAGAGGCACACGAGGGACCTCCAGGATGGGTCTGGCTGTGTGGTCGTCGCCTCCACCCGAGAAGGGTCTGGCTTCGATCCGATTCGAGTTGGTGGCAGAATTCAACAATGCCTTGGGGTTGTGAGCCCCAGGCCCACTTGTTGGTTCTGCCGGCTGCCGTGAGGATGCTCTCAGCTCCTACCCGTGTTGCCCAGGTCTCGGCTGTGAGGCTCCCTGGGTGTGCACAGCCAGTGCTGGGGAATCTCCCACAGGGGAGCGTAATCACAGGGGGGTTCAGTCGTCCCTTACAAAGGGCTCAGATGACTGAATTAGACCCAGCCCTTAGCAGCCATTGGTTCAGGATAGCCCTAATCTAATCAGGAAGTTGGGCCGGCACATCAATTCATGCTTCCGCCCACACCCAAGGGAGGGGCAGACACAGGGCGAGTCTCTGAGGGGCGGGAAATGCAGGGGGCATTTCAGAATTCAGTCTCCTTCACAGAATCGCAAAGTTCACATTTCACAACAATAAAGAAACTATTTACAGTAAAAAATGAGACATTTTACGAAGTTGAGCATTAGAAAACTTCGATGTCTGAGAAAAAAACTCTCTAACGCACAGGGAAACAAGCGGTTTATCAAATACTCTGAAAATAAAATGGGCTGGGTGAGGGAAACGTGAAAATATTATTTCAAATTTATTTTACGTCATTTTATCTTAGTTTAGTTTGGTTTATTTGTTTATTTCTGAGACAGAGTCTCGCTCTGTCCCCCAGGCTGGATTACAGCGGCCTGATCACAGCCCACTGCAGCCTCGGCATCCTAGGCTCAACGGATTCTCCTGCCTCGGCCTCCAGAGCGGCTGGGACTAAATGTGCGCGCTGCCACGCCGGGCAAATTTTTCTATCTTTTCAAGTACAGACGAGGTTTCACCATTTTGGCCAGGCTGGTCTTGAACTGCTGACTTCAGGTGATCTGCCCCACTTTGGCTTCCCAAAGAGAAGGGACTATAGGCGTGAGCCACCGCGCCCAGACTATGATAGTTTCACGCTGAAGTCCGAAGCTGCTCTGCCTTAGGATTTTTCCTGAGTTTTACTTTCCTGTCAGGATGAGTTGCTAGTTCATCTTTCCTGTGGGATCTTCTAGAAAGGCATTACTGATGAGATTATGGCTTTCTCACAAGAAATACTACTTTGGTGAAACTCTATTGAAATTATCAGTACCTTCAGTTTCCAATACTTATCAAGTACAATAGTTGAACGTGGCATGGTAGCTGAAAGGGTAAGAGGCAGAATTTGGCAGACTCCATTTTTTTCAGTTTCGATGGTTTCAGGTTTTTTGGATTCAGCCAAACTAAAGAATGTCCTCACGAGCTGTCAATTCACAGGTCACTACAGAGAATTGTTGAGACGGAATCACAGTGTAATTTTTGGCGTATGATCTGTGAGCTGTGCTGGGGAGGTTCACGCTGATTCCATAATAAATCTCGGGTTTTTACTCTATAGCGAGAAATTACTCTTTTCCATCACGAAGGTAAAGCAGAGTATGTACAAGTAGAGTGTGGAATAACTTTGTCACGCGTGACGAACCGACTTGGTCCAATACTTTAACGACTTCTCCAATGTCTCCGTACTCAGGTTTGATTTTCTGAGCGGATCATCGGTAGAATGAATAAAATCAAGAATCCTCTAAGGCAATGTTTGGAACTAAATTTCAGTGTCTCCGGAAGCACTGGAAAAATCACCACGTGTAGCGACAGTGAAGTATCAATGGGCTCTCTCTGTGTCCTTTAAACCGCCCATATGATCGTTACAAATGGCGGCTTGAGGAAAGGCGGTTTTGGAATTGGTTTCTCTCTAGTCTTACATGATGTATCTATACTATATTGCATTATAATGCAGGAAAGGGTCACTTGCTGACATAAAGCACAGCAGGCAGGAATAGAAGAGTCAACTTAGGGGGAAAAAAAGTGCTTTGTGATTTCATTTTGATGTCTGCAGTTTGGAAAACAGTTGATCAGTTTAGCTGTTTTCGTGATGGCTCACAAAAATACATATGAGCATTGAAAAGGTACAGAAGAACAACAATCGGGGAAACATTTCTGCAAGCTCCAATCACTGGAACCCAGACAGAAGCATACAAGCTAAGAGACAGCTACACCAGGCTTCAGCGGGAAACCATACAGATCTCCTGGGAAGGGCTTCCCTCTCTGAATGCAGCTGCCTGTCCACGGGATGCTCTGGGCCCAGGCACCTTGATTCCTCCAACTGGAAAGACATAGAAAAACGCCTCCACATCCCATTAAAATGCCCAGAGATTTAGCCAAGTCTCCTATGAAACGATCTGCTGTCTTCATCCAGGTAAGGGCAACTGCACATTTTAAGACACTGAGATCGTGGGTAAATCCAGGTGGGACTGAGACGCAGGAGCTCCAGCACACACACTCCTGTCATTGGAAGATGAACGCGGCACTTCTTCCTGCACAAACAGACCCCGCCCTCTGGCCTCGGGCCTAGAACATGATTCTTTTGCAGTTGCTGTTGGGGAAGAGGCCCTTGGGTTTAACCTGCGAACGGCCTCCCTTAAATGCTTGGGCTGCAGCGGGGGCGTCTCTCCCCACATCTCACACACGTCCAGGGCCTCTTCCACCACCTCTCCGACAAAGACCTTGGCTATTCCAGCCATGGCAATGGCCGCGTTCTCAGACACCGAACTGCCAGTGATAGCCCGCATCAGACCCGCAATGCGTGCTCTCGGGAAAGCTGACCGGCGACACACTTCGTAGCGGGACAGCTGCTCCTCAGACATGGCAGACAGCAGGGTTGTCATCCTCTGAGCCTCCTCTGCATCCACGGTGGGCTTCCTCTCCTTCTTGCCTTTCGTATGTGTTTTCCGTCTTTTGGCTGCAGGAGGAGCTGAGGCTGAGGCCTCATTGTCACCTTCTGGGAGGTCCATGACATCCTCACTCCTGAGCTCACCTTCCTGATCCCTGGGTTCTTCCGAGTTCCCATCTAGGTCCTCAGGGATTCCATCCTTCTTGCCGCCCTTCACACCTCGGGGCATGGCGAGCATCTCAGCAGACACACCTGTTTGCCTGCCGGTCTCCATGGGTGAGATTCAAGCCTGCTCCGTGACAGCAGCTGTACAGGCAGAAGTTCCGGCTGGGGTGGTTTGATTCTGGATCTGCGATGAGAACCTTTCAAAGATTTTAGCTGCTGTGCTTCTGCTGAGCCAGTTCCGCCGTAACCGGACACGGCTCCCGGCCTCCCCTTCCCACGCACAAACACACACACACTGAATTTTCTCACTTCCACAATGTGAAGAAACTTGTGGAAGGAGAGTATGTTAGTTTTAGGTCAATGCAGAACGAATTCTCACCAATTTGGGATATTTAAAACAAACACCAGCTCACAGGTCAGAAGTTCTGCTAGGCCAAGTGACCGCCTCCTGCTCAGAGGCACACGAGGGACCTCCAGGATGGGTCTGGCTGTGTGGTCGTCGCCTCCACCCGAGAAGGGTCTGGCTTCGATCCGATTCGAGTTGGTGGCAGAATTCAACAATGCCTTGGGGTTGTGAGCCCCAGGCCCACTTGTTGGTTCTGCCGGCTGCCGTGAGGATGCTCTCAGCTCCTACCCGTGTTGCCCAGGTCTCGGCTGTGAGGCTCCCTGGGTGTGCACAGCCAGTGCTGGGGAATCTCCCACAGGGGAGCGTAATCACAGGGGGGTTCAGTCGTCCCTTACAAAGGGCTCAGATGACTGAATTAGACCCAGCCCTTAGCAGCCATTGGTTCAGGATAGCCCTAATCTAATCAGGAAGTTGGGCCGGCACATCAATTCATGCTTCCGCCCACACCCAAGGGAGGGGCAGACACAGGGCGAGTCTCTGAGGGGCGGGAAATGCAGGGGGCATTTCAGAATTCAGTCTCCTTCACAGAATCGCAAAGTTCACATTTCACAACAATAAAGAAACTATTTACAGTAAAAAATGAGACATTTTACGAAGTTGAGCATTAGAAAACTTCGATGTCTGAGAAAAAAACTCTCTAACGCACAGGGAAACAAGCGGTTTATCAAATACTCTGAAAATAAAATGGGCTGGGTGAGGGAAACGTGAAAATATTATTTCAAATTTATTTTACGTCATTTTATCTTAGTTTAGTTTGGTTTATTTGTTTATTTCTGAGACAGAGTCTCGCTCTGTCCCCCAGGCTGGATTACAGCGGCCTGATCACAGCCCACTGCAGCCTCGGCATCCTAGGCTCAACGGATTCTCCTGCCTCGGCCTCCAGAGCGGCTGGGACTAAATGTGCGCGCTGCCACGCCGGGCAAATTTTTCTATCTTTTCAAGTACAGACGAGGTTTCACCATTTTGGCCAGGCTGGTCTTGAACTGCTGACTTCAGGTGATCTGCCCCACTTTGGCTTCCCAAAGAGAAGGGACTATAGGCGTGAGCCACCGCGCCCAGACTATGATAGTTTCACGCTGAAGTCCGAAGCTGCTCTGCCTTAGGATTTTTCCTGAGTTTTACTTTCCTGTCAGGATGAGTTGCTAGTTCATCTTTCCTGTGGGATCTTCTAGAAAGGCATTACTGATGAGATTATGGCTTTCTCACAAGAAATACTACTTTGGTGAAACTCTATTGAAATTATCAGTACCTTCAGTTTCCAATACTTATCAAGTACAATAGTTGAACGTGGCATGGTAGCTGAAAGGGTAAGAGGCAGAATTTGGCAGACTCCATTTTTTTCAGTTTCGATGGTTTCAGGTTTTTTGGATTCAGCCAAACTAAAGAATGTCCTCACGAGCTGTCAATTCACAGGTCACTACAGAGAATTGTTGAGACGGAATCACAGTGTAATTTTTGGCGTATGATCTGTGAGCTGTGCTGGGGAGGTTCACGCTGATTCCATAATAAATCTCGGGTTTTTACTCTATAGCGAGAAATTACTCTTTTCCATCACGAAGGTAAAGCAGAGTATGTACAAGTAGAGTGTGGAATAACTTTGTCACGCGTGACGAACCGACTTGGTCCAATACTTTAACGACTTCTCCAATGTCTCCGTACTCAGGTTTGATTTTCTGAGCGGATCATCGGTAGAATGAATAAAATCAAGAATCCTCTAAGGCAATGTTTGGAACTAAATTTCAGTGTCTCCGGAAGCACTGGAAAAATCACCACGTGTAGCGACAGTGAAGTATCAATGGGCTCTCTCTGTGTCCTTTAAACCGCCCATATGATCGTTACAAATGGCGGCTTGAGGAAAGGCGGTTTTGGAATTGGTTTCTCTCTAGTCTTACATGATGTATCTATACTATATTGCATTATAATGCAGGAAAGGGTCACTTGCTGACATAAAGCACAGCAGGCAGGAATAGAAGAGTCAACTTAGGGGGAAAAAAAGTGCTTTGTGATTTCATTTCGATGTCTGCAGTTTGGAAAACAGTTGATCAGTTTAGCTGTTTTCGTGATGGCTCACAAAAATACATATGAGCATTGAAAAGGTACAGAAGAACAACAATCGGGGAAACATTTCTGCAAGCTCCAATCACTGGAACCCAGACAGAAGCATACAAGCTAAGAGACAGCTACACCAGGCTTCAGCGGGAAACCATACAGATCTCCTGGGAAGGGCTTCCCTCTCTGAATGCAGCTGCCTGTCCACGGGATGCTCTGGGCCCAGGCACCTTGATTCCTCCAACTGGAAAGACATAGAAAAACGCCTCCACATCCCATTAAAATGCCCAGAGATTTAGCCAAGGCTCCTATGAAACGATCTGCTGTCTTCATCCAGGTAAGGGCAACTGCACATTTTAAGACACTGAGATCGTGGGTAAATCCAGGTGGGACTGAGACGCAGGAGCTCCAGCACACACACTCCTGTCATTGGAAGATGAACGCGGCACTTCTTCCTGCACAAACAGACCCCGCCCTCTGGCCTCGGGCCTAGAACATGATTCTTTTGCAGTTGCTGTTGGGGAAGAGGCCCTTGGGTTTAACCTGCGAACGGCCTCCCTTAAATGCTTGGGCTGCAGCGGGGGCGTCTCTCCCCACATCTCACACACGTCCAGGGCCTCTTCCACCACCTCTCCGACAAAGACCTTGGCTATTCCAGCCATGGCAATGGCCGCGTTCTCAGACACCGAACTGCCAGTGATAGCCCGCATCAGACCCGCAATGCGTGCTCTCGGGAAAGCTGACCGGCGACACACTTCGTAGCGGGACAGCTGCTCCTCAGACATGGCAGACAGCAGGGTTGTCATCCTCTGAGCCTCCTCTGCATCCACGGTGGGCTTCCTCTCCTTCTTGCCTTTCGTATGTGTTTTCCGTCTTTTGGCTGCAGGAGGAGCTGAGGCTGAGGCCTCATTGTCACCTTCTGGGAGGTCCATGACATCCTCACTCCTGAGCTCACCTTCCTGATCCCTGGGTTCTTCCGAGTTCCCATCTAGGTCCTCAGGGATTCCATCCTTCTTGCTGCCCTTCACACCTCGGGGCATGGCGAGCATCTCAGCAGACACACCTGTTTGCCTGCCGGTCTCCATGGGTGAGATTCAAGCCTGCTCCGTGACAGCAGCTGTACAGGCAGAAGTTCCGGCTGGGGTGGTTTGATTATGGATCTGCGATGAGAACCTTTCAAAGATTTTAGCTGCTGTGCTTCTGCTGAGCCAGTTCCGCCGTAACCGGACACGGCTCCCGGCCTCCCCTTCCCACGCACAAACACACACACACTGAATTTTCTCACTTCCACAATGTGAAGAAACTTGTGGAAGGAGAGTATGTTAGTTTTAGGTCAATGCAGAACGAATTCTCACCAATTTGGGATATTTAAAACAAACACCAGCTCACAGGTCAGAAGTTCTGCTAGGCCAAGTGACCGCCTCCTGCTCAGAGGCACACGAGGGACCTCCAGGATGGGTCTGGCTGTGTGGTCGTCGCCTCCACCCGAGAAGGGTCTGGCTTCGATCCGATTCGAGTTGGTGGCAGAATTCAACAATGCCTTGGGGTTGTGAGCCCCAGGCCCACTTGTTGGTTCTGCCGGCTGCCGTGAGGATGCTCTCAGCTCCTACCCGTGTTGCCCAGGTCTCGGCTGTGAGGCTCCCTGGGTGTGCTCAGCCAGTGCTGGGGAATCTCCCACAGGGGAGCGTAATCACAGGGGGGTTCAGTCGTCCCTTACAAAGGGCTCAGATGACTGAATTAGACCCAGCCCTTAGCAGCCATTGGTTCAGGTTAGCCCTAATCTAATCAGGAAGTTGGGCCGGCACATCAATTCATGCTTCCGCCCACACCCAAGGGAGGGGCAGACACAGGGCGAGTCTCTGAGGGGCGGGAAATGCAGGGGGCATTTCAGAATTCAGTCTCCTTCACAGAATCGCAAAGTTCACATTTCACAACAATAAAGAAACTATTTACAGTAAAAAATGAGACATTTTACGAAGTTGAGCATTAGAAAACTTCGATGTCTGAGAAAAAAACTCTCTAACGCACAGGGAAACAAGCGGTTTATCAAATACTCTGAAAATAAAATGGGCTGGGTGAGGGAAACGTGAAAATATTATTTCAAATTTATTTTACGTCATTTTATCTTAGTTTAGTTTGGTTTATTTGTTTATTTCTGAGACAGAGTCTCGCTCTGTCCCCCAGGCTGGATTACAGCGGCCTGATCACAGCCCACTGCAGCCTCGGCATCCTAGGCTCAACGGATTCTCCTGCCTCGGCCTCCAGAGCGGCTGGGACTAAATGTGCGCGCTGCCACGCCGGGCAAATTTTTCTATCTTTTCAAGTACAGACGAGGTTTCACCATTTTGGCCAGGCTGGTCTTGAACTGCTGACTTCAGGTGATCTGCCCCACTTTGGCTTCCCAAAGAGAAGGGACTATAGGCGTGAGCCACCGCGCCCAGACTATGATAGTTTCACGCTGAAGTCCGAAGCTGCTCTGCCTTAGGATTTTTCCTGAGTTTTACTTTCCTGTCAGGATGAGTTGCTAGTTCATCTTTCCTGTGGGATCTTCTAGAAAGGCATTACTGATGAGATTATGGCTTTCTCACAAGAAATACTACTTTGGTGAAACTCTATTGAAATTATCAGTACCTTCAGTTTCCAATACTTATCAAGTACAATAGTTGAACGTGGCATGGTAGCTGAAAGGGTAAGAGGCAGAATTTGGCAGACTCCATTTTTTTCAGTTTCGATGGTTTCAGGTTTTTTGGATTCAGCCAAACTAAAGAATGTCCTCACGAGCTGTCAATTCACAGGTCACTACAGAGAATTGTTGAGACGGAATCACAGTGTAATTTTTGGCGTATGATCTGTGAGCTGTGCTGGGGAGGTTCACGCTGATTCCATAATAAATCTCGGGTTTTTACTCTATAGCGAGAAATTACTCTTTTCCATCACGAAGGTAAAGCAGAGTATGTACAAGTAGAGTGTGGAATAACTTTGTCACGCGTGACGAACCGACTTGGTCCAATACTTTAACGACTTCTCCAATGTCTCCGTACTCAGGTTTGATTTTCTGAGCGGATCATCGGTAGAATGAATAAAATCAAGAATCCTCTAAGGCAATGTTTGGAACTAAATTTCAGTGTCTCCGGAAGCACTGGAAAAATCACCACGTGTAGCGACAGTGAAGTATCAATGGGCTCTCTCTGTGTCCTTTAAACCGCCCATATGATCGTTACAAATGGCGGCTTGAGGAAAGGCGGTTTTGGAATTGGTTTCTCTCTAGTCTTACATGATGTATCTATACTATATTGCATTATAATGCAGGAAAGGGTCACTTGCTGACATAAAGCACAGCAGGCAGGAATAGAAGAGTCAACTTAGGGGGAAAAAAAGTGCTTTGTGATTTCATTTTGATGTCTGCAGTTTGGAAAACAGTTGATCAGTTTAGCTGTTTTCGTGATGGCTCACAAAAATACATATGAGCATTGAAAAGGTACAGAAGAACAACAATCGGGGAAACATTTCTGCAAGCTCCAATCACTGGAACCCAGACAGAAGCATACAAGCTAAGAGACAGCTACACCAGGCTTCAGCGGGAAACCATACAGATCTCCTGGGAAGGGCTTCCCTCTCTGAATGCAGCTGCCTGTCCACGGGATGCTCTGGGCCCAGGCACCTTGATTCCTCCAACTGGAAAGACATAGAAAAACGCCTCCACATCCCATTAAAATGCCCAGAGATTTAGCCAAGGCTCCTATGAAACGATCTGCTGTCTTCATCCAGGTAAGGGCAACTGCACATTTTAAGACACTGAGATCGTGGGTAAATCCAGGTGGGACTGAGATGCAGGAGCTCCAGCACACACACTCCTGTCATTGGAAGATGAACGCGGTAGTTCTTCCTGCACAAACAGACCCCGCCCTCTGGCCTCGGGCCTAGAACATGATTCTTTTGCAGTTGCTGTTGGGGAAGAGGCCCTTGGGCTTTAACCTGCGAACGGCCTCCCTTAAATGCTTGGGCTGCAGCGGGGTCGTCTCTCCCCACATCTCACACACGTCCAGGGCCTCTTCCACCACCTCTCCGACAAAGACCTTGGCTATTCCAGCCATGGCAATGGCCGCGTTCTCAGACACCGAACTGCCAGTGATAGCCCGCATCAGACCCGCAATGCGTGCTCTCGGGAAAGCTGACCGGCGACACACTTCGTAGCGGGACAGCTGCTCCTCAGACATGGCAGACAGCAGGGTTGTCATCCTCTGAGCCTCCTCTGCATCCACGGTGGGCTTCCTCTCCTTCTTGCCTTTCGTATGTGTTTTCCGTCTTTTGGCTGCAGGAGGAGCTGAGGCTGAGGCCTCATTGTCACCTTCTGGGAGGTCCATGACATCCTCACTCCTGAGCTCACCTTCCTGATCCCTGGGTTCTTCCGAGTTCCCATCTAGGTCCTCAGGGATTCCATCCTTCTTGCTGCCCTTCACACCTCGGGGCATGGCGAGCATCTCAGCAGACACACCTGTTTGCCTGCCGGTCTCCATGGGTGAGATTCAAGCCTGCTCCGTGACAGCAGCTGTACAGGCAGAAGTTCCGGCTGGGGTGGTTTGATTATGGATCTGCGATGAGAACCTTTCAAAGATTTTAGCTGCTGTGCTTCTGCTGAGCCAGTTCCGCCGTAACCGGACACGGCTCCCGGCCTCCCCTTCCCACGCACAAACACACACACACTGAATTTTCTCACTTCCACAATGTGAAGAAACTTGTGGAAGGAGAGTATGTTAGTTTTAGGTCAATGCAGAACGAATTCTCACCAATTTGGGATATTTAAAACAAACACCAGCTCACAGGTCAGAAGTTCTGCTAGGCCAAGTGACCGCCTCCTGCTCAGAGGCACACGAGGGACCTCCAGGATGGGTCTGGCTGTGTGGTCGTCGCCTCCACCCGAGAAGGGTCTGGCTTCGATCCGATTCGAGTTGGTGGCAGAATTCAACAATGCCTTGGGGTTGTGAGCCCCAGGCCCACTTGTTGGTTCTGCCGGCTGCCGTGAGGATGCTCTCAGCTCCTACCCGTGTTGCCCAGGTCTCGGCTGTGAGGCTCCCTGGGTGTGCTCAGCCAGTGCTGGGGAATCTCCCACAGGGGAGCGTAATCACAGGGGGGTTCAGTCGTCCCTTACAAAGGGCTCAGATGACTGAATTAGACCCAGCCCTTAGCAGCCATTGGTTCAGGTTAGCCCTAATCTAATCAGGAAGTTGGGCCGGCACATCAATTCATGCTTCCGCCCACACCCAAGGGAGGGGCAGACACAGGGCGAGTCTCTGAGGGGCGGGAAATGCAGGGGGCATTTCAGAATTCAGTCTCCTTCACAGAATCGCAAAGTTCACATTTCACAACAATAAAGAAACTATTTACAGTAAAAAATGAGACATTTTACGAAGTTGAGCATTAGAAAACTTCGATGTCTGAGAAAAAAACTCTCTAACGCACAGGGAAACAAGCGGTTTATCAAATACTCTGAAAATAAAATGGGCTGGGTGAGGGAAACGTGAAAATATTATTTCAATTTTATTTTACGTCATTTTATCTTAGTTTAGTTTGGTTTATTTGTTTATTTCTGAGACAGAGTCTCGCTCTGTCCCCCAGGCTGGATTACAGCGGCCTGATCACAGCCCACTGCAGCCTCGGCATCCTAGGCTCAACGGATTCTCCTGCCTCGGCCTCCAGAGCGGCTGGGACTAAATGTGCGCGCTGCCACGCCGGGCAAATTTTTCTATCTTTTCAAGTACAGACGAGGTTTCACCATTTTGGCCAGGCTGGTCTTGAACTGCTGACTTCAGGTGATCTGCCCCACTTTGGCTTCCCAAAGAGAAGGGACTATAGGCGTGAGCCACCGCGCCCAGACTATGATAGTTTCACGCTGAAGTCCGAAGCTGCTCTGCCTTAGGATTTTTCCTGAGTTTTACTTTCCTGTCAGGATGAGTTGCTAGTTCATCTTTCCTGTGGGATCTTCTAGAAAGGCATTACTGATGAGATTATGGCTTTCTCACAAGAAATACTACTTTGGTGAAACTCTATTGAAATTATCAGTACCTTCAGTTTCCAATACTTATCAAGTACAATAGTTGAACGTGGCATGGTAGCTGAAAGGGTAAGAGGCAGAATTTGGCAGACTCCATTTTTTTCAGTTTCGATGGTTTCAGGTTTTTTGGATTCAGCCAAACTAAAGAATGTCCTCACGAGCTGTCAATTCACAGGTCACTACAGAGAATTGTTGAGACGGAATCACAGTGTAATTTTTGGCGTATGATCTGTGAGCTGTGCTGGGGAGGTTCACGCTGATTCCATAATAAATCTCGGGTTTTTACTCTATAGCGAGAAATTACTCTTTTCCATCACGAAGGTAAAGCAGAGTATGTACAAGTAGAGTGTGGAATAACTTTGTCACGCGTGACGAACCGACTTGGTCCAATACTTTAACGACTTCTCCAATGTCTCCGTACTCAGGTTTGATTTTCTGAGCGGATCATCGGTAGAATGAATAAAATCAAGAATCCTCTAAGGCAATGTTTGGAACTAAATTTCAGTGTCTCCGGAAGCACTGGAAAAATCACCACGTGTAGCGACAGTGAAGTATCAATGGGCTCTCTCTGTGTCCTTTAAACCGCCCATATGATCGTTACAAATGGCGGCTTGAGGAAAGGCGGTTTTGGAATTGGTTTCTCTCTAGTCTTACATGATGTATCTATACTATATTGCATTATAATGCAGGAAAGGGTCACTTGCTGACATAAAGCACAGCAGGCAGGAATAGAAGAGTCAACTTAGGGGGAAAAAAAGTGCTTTGTGATTTCATTTTGATGTCTGCAGTTTGGAAAACAGTTGATCAGTTTAGCTGTTTTCGTGATGGCTCACAAAAATACATATGAGCATTGAAAAGGTACAGAAGAACAACAATCGGGGAAACATTTCTGCAAGCTCCAATCACTGGAACCCAGACAGAAGCATACAAGCTAAGAGACAGCTACACCAGGCTTCAGCGGGAAACCATACAGATCTCCTGGGAAGGGCTTCCCTCTCTGAATGCAGCTGCCTGTCCACGGGATGCTCTGGGCCCAGGCACCTTGATTCCTCCAACTGGAAAGACATAGAAAAACGCCTCCACATCCCATTAAAATGCCCAGAGATTTAGCCAAGGCTCCTATGAAACGATCTGCTGTCTTCATCCAGGTAAGGGCAACTGCACATTTTAAGACACTGAGATCGTGGGTAAATCCAGGTGGGACTGAGATGCAGGAGCTCCAGCACACACACTCCTGTCATTGGAAGATGAACGCGGTAGTTCTTCCTGCACAAACAGACCCCGCCCTCTGGCCTCGGGCCTAGAACATGATTCTTTTGCAGTTGCTGTTGGGGAAGAGGCCCTTGGGCTTTAACCTGCGAACGGCCTCCCTTAAATGCTTGGGCTGCAGCGGGGTCGTCTCTCCCCACATCTCACACACGTCCAGGGCCTCTTCCACCACCTCTCCGACAAAGACCTTGGCTATTCCAGCCATGGCAATGGCCGCGTTCTCAGACACCGAACTGCCAGTGATAGCCCGCATCAGACCCGCAATGCGTGCTCTCGGGAAAGCTGACCGGCGACACACTTCGTAGCGGGACAGCTGCTCCTCAGACATGGCAGACAGCAGGGTTGTCATCCTCTGAGCCTCCTCTGCATCCACGGTGGGCTTCCTCTCCTTCTTGCCTTTCGTATGTGTTTTCCGTCTTTTGGCTGCAGGAGGAGCTGAGGCTGAGGCCTCATTGTCACCTTCTGGGAGGTCCATGACATCCTCACTCCTGAGCTCACCTTCCTGATCCCTGGGTTCTTCCGAGTTCCCATCTAGGTCCTCAGGGATTCCATCCTTCTTGCTGCCCTTCACACCTCGGGGCATGGCGAGCATCTCAGCAGACACACCTGTTTGCCTGCCGGTCTCCATGGGTGAGATTCAAGCCTGCTCCGTGACAGCAGCTGTACAGGCAGAAGTTCCGGCTGGGGTGGTTTGATTATGGATCTGCGATGAGAACCTTTCAAAGATTTTAGCTGCTGTGCTTCTGCTGAGCCAGTTCCGCCGTAACCGGACACGGCTCCCGGCCTCCCCTTCCCACGCACAAACACACACACACTGAATTTTCTCACTTCCACAATGTGAAGAAACTTGTGGAAGGAGAGTATGTTAGTTTTAGGTCAATGCAGAACGAATTCTCACCAATTTGGGATATTTAAAACAAACACCAGCTCACAGGTCAGAAGTTCTGCTAGGCCAAGTGACCGCCTCCTGCTCAGAGGCACACGAGGGACCTCCAGGATGGGTCTGGCTGTGTGGTCGTCGCCTCCACCCGAGAAGGGTCTGGCTTCGATCCGATTCGAGTTGGTGGCAGAATTCAACAATGCCTTGGGGTTGTGAGCCCCAGGCCCACTTGTTGGTTCTGCCGGCTGCCGTGAGGATGCTCTCAGCTCCTACCCGTGTTGCCCAGGTCTCGGCTGTGAGGCTCCCTGGGTGTGCTCAGCCAGTGCTGGGGAATCTCCCACAGGGGAGCGTAATCACAGGGGGGTTCAGTCGTCCCTTACAAAGGGCTCAGATGACTGAATTAGACCCAGCCCTTAGCAGCCATTGGTTCAGGTTAGCCCTAATCTAATCAGGAAGTTGGGCCGGCACATCAATTCATGCTTCCGCCCACACCCAAGGGAGGGGCAGACACAGGGCGAGTCTCTGAGGGGCGGGAAATGCAGGGGGCATTTCAGAATTCAGTCTCCTTCACAGAATCGCAAAGTTCACATTTCACAACAATAAAGAAACTATTTACAGTAAAAAATGAGACATTTTACGAAGTTGAGCATTAGAAAACTTCGATGTCTGAGAAAAAAACTCTCTAACGCACAGGGAAACAAGCGGTTTATCAAATACTCTGAAAATAAAATGGGCTGGGTGAGGGAAACGTGAAAATATTATTTCAATTTTATTTTACGTCATTTTATCTTAGTTTAGTTTGGTTTATTTGTTTATTTCTGAGACAGAGTCTCGCTCTGTCCCCCAGGCTGGATTACAGCGGCCTGATCACAGCCCACTGCAGCCTCGGCATCCTAGGCTCAACGGATTCTCCTGCCTCGGCCTCCAGAGCGGCTGGGACTAAATGTGCGCGCTGCCACGCCGGGCAAATTTTTCTATCTTTTCAAGTACAGACGAGGTTTCACCATTTTGGCCAGGCTGGTCTTGAACTGCTGACTTCAGGTGATCTGCCCCACTTTGGCTTCCCAAAGAGAAGGGACTATAGGCGTGAGCCACCGCGCCCAGACTATGATAGTTTCACGCTGAAGTCCGAAGCTGCTCTGCCTTAGGATTTTTCCTGAGTTTTACTTTCCTGTCAGGATGAGTTGCTAGTTCATCTTTCCTGTGGGATCTTCTAGAAAGGCATTACTGATGAGATTATGGCTTTCTCACAAGAAATACTACTTTGGTGAAACTCTATTGAAATTATCAGTACCTTCAGTTTCCAATACTTATCAAGTACAATAGTTGAGCGTGGCATGGTAGCTGAAAGGGTAAGAGGCAGAATTTGGCAGACTCCATTTTTTTCAGTTTCGATGGTTTCAGGTTTTTTGGATTCAGCCAAACTAAAGAATGTCCTCACGAGCTGTCAATTCACAGGTCACTACAGAGAATTGTTGAGACGGAATCACAGTGTAATTTTTGGCGTATGATCTGTGAGCTGTGCTGGGGAGGTTCACGCTGATTCCATAATAAATCTCGGGTTTTTACTCTATAGCGAGAAATTACTCTTTTCCATCACGAAGGTAAAGCAGAGTATGTACAAGTAGAGTGTGGAATAACTTTGTCACGCGTGACGAACCGACTTGGTCCAATACTTTAACGACTTCTCCAATGTCTCCGTACTCAGGTTTGATTTTCTGAGCGGATCATCGGTAGAATGAATAAAATCAAGAATCCTCTAAGGCGATGTTTGGAACTAAATTTCAGTGTCTCCGGAAGCACTGGAAAAATCACCACGTGTAGCGACAGTGAAGTATCAATGGGCTCTCTCTGTGTCCTTTAAACCGCCCATATGATCGTTACAAATGGCGGCTTGAGGAAAGGCGGTTTTGGAATTGGTTTCTCTCTAGTCTTACATGATGTATCTATACTATATTGCATTATAATGCAGGAAAGGGTCACTTGCTGACATAAAGCACAGCAGGCAGGAATAGAAGAGTCAACTTAGGGGGAAAAAAAGTGCTTTGTGATTTCATTTTGATGTCTGCAGTTTGGAAAACAGTTGATCAGTTTAGCTGTTTTCGTGATGGCTCACAAAAATACATATGAGCATTGAAAAGGTACAGAAGAACAACAATCGGGGAAACATTTCTGCAAGCTCCAATCACTGGAACCCAGACAGAAGCATACAAGCTAAGAGACAGCTACACCAGGCTTCAGCGGGAAACCATACAGATCTCCTGGGAAGGGCTTCCCTCTCTGAATGCAGCTGCCTGTCCACGGGATGCTCTGGGCCCAGGCACCTTGATTCCTCCAACTGGAAAGACATAGAAAAACGCCTCCACATCCCATTAAAATGCCCAGAGATTTAGCCAAGGCTCCTATGAAACGATCTGCTGTCTTCATCCAGGTAAGGGCAACTGCACATTTTAAGACACTGAGATCGTGGGTAAATCCAGGTGGGACTGAGACGCAGGAGCTCCAGCACACACACTCCTGTCATTGGAAGATGAACGCGGCACTTCTTCCTGCACAAACAGACCCCGCCCTCTGGCCTCGGGCCTAGAACATGATTCTTTTGCAGTTGCTGTTGGGGAAGAGGCCCTTGGGCTTTAACCTGCGAACGGCCTCCCTTAAATGCTTGGGCTGCAGCGGGGGCGTCTCTCCCCACATCTCACACACGTCCAGGGCCTCTTCCACCACCTCTCCGACAAAGACCTTGGCTATTCCAGCCATGGCAATGGCCGCGTTCTCAGACACCGAACTGCCAGTGATAGCCCGCATCAGACCCGCAATGCGTGCTCTCGGGAAAGCTGACCGGCGACACACTTCGTAGCGGGACAGCTGCTCCTCAGACATGGCAGACAGCAGGGTTGTCATCCTCTGAGCCTCCTCTGCATCCACGGTGGGCTTCCTCTCCTTCTTGCCTTTCGTATGTGTTTTCCGTCTTTTGGCTGCAGGAGGAGCTGAGGCTGAGGCCTCATTGTCACCTTCTGGGAGGTCCATGACATCCTCACTCCTGAGCTCACCTTCCTGATCCCTGGGTTCTTCCGAGTTCCCATCTAGCTCCTCAGGGATTCCATCCTTCTTGCTGCCCTTCAGACCTCGGGGCATGGCGAGCATCTCAGCAGACACACCTGTTTGCCTGCCGGTCTCCATGGGTGAGATTCAAGCCTGCTCCGTGACAGCAGCTGTACAGGCAGAAGTTCCGGCTGGGGTGGTTTGATTCTGGATCTGCGATGAGAACCTTTCAAAGATTTTAGCTGCTGTGCTTCTGCTGAGCCAGTTCCGCCGTAACCGGACACGGCTCCCGGCCTCCCCTTCCCACGCACAAACACACACACACTGAATTTTCTCACTTCCACAATGTGAAGAAACTTGTGGAAGGAGAGTATGTTAGTTTTAGGTCAATGCAGAACGAATTCTCACCAATTTGGGATATTTAAAACAAACACCAGCTCACAGGTCAGAAGTTCTGCTAGGCCAAGTGACCGCCTCCTGCTCAGAGGCACACGAGGGACCTCCAGGATGGGTCTGGCTGTGTGGTCGTCGCCTCCACCCGAGAAGGGTCTGGCTTCGATCCGATTCGAGTTGGTGGCAGAATTCAACAATGCCTTGGGGTTGTGAGCCCCAGGCCCACTTGTTGGTTCTGCCGGCTGCCGTGAGGATGCTCTCAGCTCCTACCCGTGTTGCCCAGGTCTCGGCTGTGAGGCTCCCTGGGTGTGCACAGCCAGTGCTGGGGAATCTCCCACAGGGGAGCGTAATCACAGGGGGGTTCAGTCGTCCCTTACAAAGGGCTCAGATGACTGAATTAGACCCAGCCCTTAGCAGCCATTGGTTCAGGATAGCCCTAATCTAATCAGGAAGTTGGGCCGGCACATCAATTCATGCTTCCGCCCACACCCAAGGGAGGGGCAGACACAGGGCGAGTCTCTGAGGGGCGGGAAATGCAGGGGGCATTTCAGAATTCAGTCTCCTTCACAGAATCGCAAAGTTCACATTTCACAACAATAAAGAAACTATTTACAGTAAAAAATGAGACATTTTACGAAGTTGAGCATTAGAAAACTTCGATGTCTGAGAAAAAAACTCTCTAACGCACAGGGAAACAAGCGGTTTATCAAATACTCTGAAAATAAAATGGGCTGGGGGAGGGAAACGTGAAAATATTATTTCAATTTTATTTTACGTCATTTTATCTTAGTTTAGTTTGGTTTATTTGTTTATTTCTGAGACAGAGTCTCGCTCTGTCCCCCAGGCTGGATTACAGCGGCCTGATCACAGCCCACTGCAGCCTCGGCATCCTAGGCTCAACGGATTCTCCTGCCTCGGCCTCCAGAGCGGCTGGGACTAAATGTGCGCGCTGCCACGCCGGGCAAATTTTTCTATCTTTTCAAGTACAGACGAGGTTTCACCATTTTGGCCAGGCTGGTCTTGAACTGCTGACTTCAGGTGATCTGCCCCACTTTGGCTTCCCAAAGAGAAGGGACTATAGGCGTGAGCCACCGCGCCCAGACTATGATAGTTTCACGCTGAAGGCCGAAGCTGCTCTGCCTTAGGATTTTTCCTGAGTTTTACTTTCCTGTCAGGATGAGTTGCTAGTTCATCTTTCCTGTGGGATCTTCTAGAAAGGCATTACTGATGAGATTATGGCTTTCTCACAAGAAATACTACTTTGGTGAAACTCTATTGAAATTATCAGTACCTTCAGTTTCCAATACTTATCAAGTACAATAGTTGAACGTGGCATGGTAGCTGAAAGGGTAAGAGGCAGAATTTGGCAGACTCCATTTTTTTCAGTTTCGATGGTTTCAGGTTTTTTGGATTCAGCCAAACTAAAGAATGTCCTCACGAGCTGTCAATTCACAGGTCACTACAGAGAATTGTTGAGACGGAATCACAGTGTAATTTTTGGCGTATGATCTGTGAGCTGTGCTGGGGAGGTTCACGCTGATTCCATAATAAATCTCGGGTTTTTACTCTATAGCGAGAAATTACTCTTTTCCATCACGAAGGTAAAGCAGAGTATGTACAAGTAGAGTGTGGAATAACTTTGTCACGCGTGACGAACCGACTTGGTCCAATACTTTAACGACTTCTCCAATGTCTCCGTACTCAGGTTTGATTTTCTGAGCGGATCATCGGTAGAATGAATAAAATCAAGAATCCTCTAAGGCGATGTTTGGAACTAAATTTCAGTGTCTCCGGAAGCACTGGAAAAATCACCACGTGTAGCGACAGTGAAGTATCAATGGGCTCTCTCTGTGTCCTTTAAACCGCCCATATGATCGTTACAAATGGCGGCTTGAGGAAAGGCGGTTTTGGAATTGGTTTCTCTCTAGTCTTACATGATGTATCTATACTATATTGCATTATAATGCAGGAAAGGGTCACTTGCTGACATAAAGCACAGCAGGCAGGAATAGAAGAGTCAACTTAGGGGGAAAAAAAGTGCTTTGTGATTTCATTTTGATGTCTGCAGTTTGGAAAACAGTTGATCAGTTTAGCTGTTTTCGTGATGGCTCACAAAAATACATATGAGCATTGAAAAGGTACAGAAGAACAACAATCGGGGAAACATTTCTGCAAGCTCCAATCACTGGAACCCAGACAGAAGCATACAAGCTAAGAGACAGCTACACCAGGCTTCAGCGGGAAACCATACAGATCTCCTGGGAAGGGCTTCCCTCTCTGAATGCAGCTGCCTGTCCACGGGATGCTCTGGGCCCAGGCACCTTGATTCCTCCAACTGGAAAGACATAGAAAAACGCCTCCACATCCCATTAAAATGCCCAGAGATTTAGCCAAGGCTCCTATGAAACGATCTGCTGTCTTCATCCAGGTAAGGGCAACTGCACATTTTAAGACACTGAGATCGTGGGTAAATCCAGGTGGGACTGAGACGCAGGAGCTCCAGCACACACACTCCTGTCATTGGAAGATGAACGCGGCACTTCTTCCTGCACAAACAGACCCCGCCCTCTGGCCTCGGGCCTAGAACATGATTCTTTTGCAGTTGCTGTTGGGGAAGAGGCCCTTGGGCTTTAACCTGCGAACGGCCTCCCTTAAATGCTTGGGCTGCAGCGGGGGCGTCTCTCCCCACATCTCACACACGTCCAGGGCCTCTTCCACCACCTCTCCGACAAAGACCTTGGCTATTCCAGCCATGGCAATGGCCGCGTTCTCAGACACCGAACTGCCAGTGATAGCCCGCATCAGACCCGCAATGCGTGCTCTCGGGAAAGCTGACCGGCGACACACTTCGTAGCGGGACAGCTGCTCCTCAGACATGGCAGACAGCAGGGTTGTCATCCTCTGAGCCTCCTCTGCATCCACGGTGGGCTTCCTCTCCTTCTTGCCTTTCGTATGTGTTTTCCGTCTTTTGGCTGCAGGAGGAGCTGAGGCTGAGGCCTCATTGTCACCTTCTGGGAGGTCCATGACATCCTCACTCCTGAGCTCACCTTCCTGATCCCTGGGTTCTTCCGAGTTCCCATCTAGCTCCTCAGGGATTCCATCCTTCTTGCTGCCCTTCAGACCTCGGGGCATGGCGAGCATCTCAGCAGACACACCTGTTTGCCTGCCGGTCTCCATGGGTGAGATTCAAGCCTGCTCCGTGACAGCAGCTGTACAGGCAGAAGTTCCGGCTGGGGTGGTTTGATTCTGGATCTGCGATGAGAACCTTTCAAAGATTTTAGCTGCTGTGCTTCTGCTGAGCCAGTTCCGCCGTAACCGGACACGGCTCCCGGCCTCCCCTTCCCACGCACAAACACACACACACTGAATTTTCTCACTTCCACAATGTGAAGAAACTTGTGGAAGGAGAGTATGTTAGTTTTAGGTCAATGCAGAACGAATTCTCACCAATTTGGGATATTTAAAACAAACACCAGCTCACAGGTCAGAAGTTCTGCTAGGCCAAGTGACCGCCTCCTGCTCAGAGGCACACGAGGGACCTCCAGGATGGGTCTGGCTGTGTGGTCGTCGCCTCCACCCGAGAAGGGTCTGGCTTCGATCCGATTCGAGTTGGTGGCAGAATTCAACAATGCCTTGGGGTTGTGAGCCCCAGGCCCACTTGTTGGTTCTGCCGGCTGCCGTGAGGATGCTCTCAGCTCCTACCCGTGTTGCCCAGGTCTCGGCTGTGAGGCTCCCTGGGTGTGCACAGCCAGTGCTGGGGAATCTCCCACAGGGGAGCGTAATCACAGGGGGGTTCAGTCGTCCCTTACAAAGGGCTCAGATGACTGAATTAGACCCAGCCCTTAGCAGCCATTGGTTCAGGATAGCCCTAATCTAATCAGGAAGTTGGGCCGGCACATCAATTCATGCTTCCGCCCACACCCAAGGGAGGGGCAGACACAGGGCGAGTCTCTGAGGGGCGGGAAATGCAGGGGGCATTTCAGAATTCAGTCTCCTTCACAGAATCGCAAAGTTCACATTTCACAACAATAAAGAAACTATTTACAGTAAAAAATGAGACATTTTACGAAGTTGAGCATTAGAAAACTTCGATGTCTGAGAAAAAAACTCTCTAACGCACGGGGAAACAAGCGGTTTATCAAATACTCTGAAAATAAAATGGGCTGGGGGAGGGAAACGTGAAAATATTATTTCAATTTTATTTTACGTCATTTTATCTTAGTTTAGTTTGGTTTATTTGTTTATTTCTGAGACAGAGTCTCGCTCTGTCCCCCAGGCTGGATTACAGCGGCCTGATCACAGCCCACTGCAGCCTCGGCATCCTAGGCTCAACGGATTCTCCTGCCTCGGCCTCCAGAGCGGCTGGGACTAAATGTGCGCGCTGCCACGCCGGGCAAATTTTTCTATCTTTTCAAGTACAGACGAGGTTTCACCATTTTGGCCAGGCTGGTCTTGAACTGCTGACTTCAGGTGATCTGCCCCACTTTGGCTTCCCAAAGAGAAGGGACTATAGGCGTGAGCCACCGCGCCCAGACTATGATAGTTTCACGCTGAAGGCCGAAGCTGCTCTGCCTTAGGATTTTTCCTGAGTTTTACTTTCCTGTCAGGATGAGTTGCTAGTTCATCTTTCCTGTGGGATCTTCTAGAAAGGCATTACTGATGAGATTATGGCTTTCTCACAAGAAATACTACTTTGGTGAAACTCTATTGAAATTATCAGTACCTTCAGTTTCCAATACTTATCAAGTACAATAGTTGAACGTGGCATGGTAGCTGAAAGGGTAAGAGGCAGAATTTGGCAGACTCCATTTTTTTCAGTTTCGATGGTTTCAGGTTTTTTGGATTCAGCCAAACTAAAGAATGTCCTCACGAGCTGTCAATTCACAGGTCACTACAGAGAATTGTTGAGACGGAATCACAGTGTAATTTTTGGCGTATGATCTGTGAGCTGTGCTGGGGAGGTTCACGCTGATTCCATAATAAATCTCGGGTTTTTACTCTATAGCGAGAAATTACTCTTTTCCATCACGAAGGTAAAGCAGAGTATGTACAAGTAGAGTGTGGAATAACTTTGTCACGCGTGACGAACCGACTTGGTCCAATACTTTAACGACTTCTCCAATGTCTCCGTACTCAGGTTTGATTTTCTGAGCGGATCATCGGTAGAATGAATAAAATCAAGAATCCTCTAAGGCAATGTTTGGAACTAAATTTCAGTGTCTCCGGAAGCACTGGAAAAATCACCACGTGTAGCGACAGTGAAGTATCAATGGGCTCTCTCTGTGTCCTTTAAACCGCCCATATGATCGTTACAAATGGCGGCTTGAGGAAAGGCGGTTTTGGAATTGGTTTCTCTCTAGTCTTACATGATGTATCTATACTATATTGCATTATAATGCAGGAAAGGGTCACTTGCTGACATAAAGCACAGCAGGCAGGAATAGAAGAGTCAACTTAGGGGGAAAAAAAGTGCTTTGTGATTTCATTTTGATGTCTGCAGTTTGGAAAACAGTTGATCAGTTTAGCTGTTTTCGTGATGGCTCACAAAAATACATATGAGCATTGAAAAGGTACAGAAGAACAACAATCGGGGAAACATTTCTGCAAGCTCCAATCACTGGAACCCAGACAGAAGCATACAAGCTAAGAGACAGCTACACCAGGCTTCAGCGGGAAACCATACAGATCTCCTGGGAAGGGCTTCCCTCTCTGAATGCAGCTGCCTGTCCACGGGATGCTCTGGGCCCAGGCACCTTGATTCCTCCAACTGGAAAGACATAGAAAAACGCCTCCACATCCCATTAAAATGCCCAGAGATTTAGCCAAGGCTCCTATGAAACGATCTGCTGTCTTCATCCAGGTAAGGGCAACTGCACATTTTAAGACACTGAGATCGTGGGTAAATCCAGGTGGGACTGAGACGCAGGAGCTCCAGCACACACACTCCTGTCATTGGAAGATGAACGCGGCACTTCTTCCTGCACAAACAGACCCCGCCCTCTGGCCTCGGGCCTAGAACATGATTCTTTTGCAGTTGCTGTTGGGGAAGAGGCCCTTGGGCTTTAACCTGCGAACGGCCTCCCTTAAATGCTTGGGCTGCAGCGGGGGCGTCTCTCCCCACATCTCACACACGTCCAGGGCCTCTTCCACCACCTCTCCGACAAAGACCTTGGCTATTCCAGCCATGGCAATGGCCGCGTTCTCAGACACCGAACTGCCAGTGATAGCCCGCATCAGACCCGCAATGCGTGCTCTCGGGAAAGCTGACCGGCGACACACTTCGTAGCGGGACAGCTGCTCCTCAGACATGGCAGACAGCAGGGTTGTCATCCTCTGAGCCTCCTCTGCATCCACGGTGGGCTTCCTCTCCTTCTTGCCTTTCGTATGTGTTTTCCGTCTTTTGGCTGCAGGAGGAGCTGAGGCTGAGGCCTCATTGTCACCTTCTGGGAGGTCCATGACATCCTCACTCCTGAGCTCACCTTCCTGATCCCTGGGTTCTTCCGAGTTCCCATCTAGCTCCTCAGGGATTCCATCCTTCTTGCTGCCCTTCAGACCTCGGGGCATGGCGAGCATCTCAGCAGACACACCTGTTTGCCTGCCGGTCTCCATGGGTGAGATTCAAGCCTGCTCCGTGACAGCAGCTGTACAGGCAGAAGTTCCGGCTGGGGTGGTTTGATTCTGGATCTGCGATGAGAACCTTTCAAAGATTTTAGCTGCTGTGCTTCTGCTGAGCCAGTTCCGCCGTAACCGGACACGGCTCCCGGCCTCCCCTTCCCACGCACAAACACACACACACTGAATTTTCTCACTTCCACAATGTGAAGAAACTTGTGGAAGGAGAGTATGTTAGTTTTAGGTCAATGCAGAACGAATTCTCACCAATTTGGGATATTTAAAACAAACACCAGCTCACAGGTCAGAAGTTCTGCTAGACCAAGTGACCGCCTCCTGCTCAGAGGCACACGAGGGACCTCCAGGATGGGTCTGGCTGTGTGGTCGTCGCCTCCACCCGAGAAGGGTCTGGCTTCGATCCGATTCGAGTTGGTGGCAGAATTCAACAATGCCTTGGGGTTGTGAGCCCCAGGCCCACTTGTTGGTTCTGCCGGCTGCCGTGAGGATGCTCTCAGCTCCTACCCGTGTTGCCCAGGTCTCGGCTGTGAGGCTCCCTGGGTGTGCACAGCCAGTGCTGGGGAATCTCCCACAGGGGAGCGTAATCACAGGGGGGTTCAGTCGTCCCTTACAAAGGGCTCAGATGACTGAATTAGACCCAGCCCTTAGCAGCCATTGGTTCAGGATAGCCCTAATCTAATCAGGAAGTTGGGCCGGCACATCAATTCATGCTTCCGCCCACACCCAAGGGAGGGGCAGACACAGGGCGAGTCTCTGAGGGGCGGGAAATGCAGGGGGCATTTCAGAATTCAGTCTCCTTCACAGAATCGCAAAGTTCACATTTCACAACAATAAAGAAACTATTTACAGTAAAAAATGAGACATTTTACGAAGTTGAGCATTAGAAAACTTCGATGTCTGAGAAAAAAACTCTCTAACGCACGGGGAAACAAGCGGTTTATCAAATACTCTGAAAATAAAATGGGCTGGGTGAGGGAAACGTGAAAATATTATTTCAATTTTATTTTACGTCATTTTATCTTAGTTTAGTTTGTTTTATTTGTTTATTTCTGAGACAGAGTCTCGCTCTGTCCCCCAGGCTGGATTACAGCGGCCTGATCACAGCCCACTGCAGCCTCGGCATCCTAGGCTCAACGGATTCTCCTGCCTCGGCCTCCAGAGCGGCTGGGACTAAATGTGCGCGCTGCCACGCCGGGCAAATTTTTCTATCTTTTCAAGTACAGACGAGGTTTCACCATTTTGGCCAGGCTGGTCTTGAACTGCTGACTTCAGGTGATCTGCCCCACTTTGGCTTCCCAAAGAGAAGGGACTATAGGCGTGAGCCACCGCGCCCAGACTATGATAGTTTCACGCTGAAGTCCGAAGCTGCTCTGCCTTAGGATTTTTCCTGAGTTTTACTTTCCTGTCAGGATGAGTTGCTAGTTCATCTTTCCTGTGGGATCTTCTAGAAAGGCATTACTGATGAGATTATGGCTTTCTCACAAGAAATACTACTTTGGTGAAACTCTATTGAAATTATCAGTACCTTCAGTTTCCAATACTTATCAAGTACAATAGTTGAACGTGGCATGGTAGCTGAAAGGGTAAGAGGCAGAATTTGGCAGACTCCATTTTTTTCAGTTTCGATGGTTTCAGGTTTTTTGGATTCAGCCAAACTAAAGAATGTCCTCACGAGCTGTCAATTCACAGGTCACTACAGAGAATTGTTGAGACGGAATCACAGTGTAATTTTTGGCGTATGATCTGTGAGCTGTGCTGGGGAGGTTCACGCTGATTCCATAATAAATCTCGGGTTTTTACTCTATAGCGAGAAATTACTCTTTTCCATCACGAAGGTAAAGCAGAGTATGTACAAGTAGAGTGTGGAATAACTTTGTCACGCGTGACGAACCGACTTGGTCCAATACTTTAACGACTTCTCCAATGTCTCCGTACTCAGGTTTGATTTTCTGAGCGGATCATCGGTAGAATGAATAAAATCAAGAATCCTCTAAGGCAATGTTTGGAACTAAATTTCAGTGTCTCCGGAAGCACTGGAAAAATCACCACGTGTAGCGACAGTGAAGTATCAATGGGCTCTCTCTGTGTCCTTTAAACCGCCCATATGATCGTTACAAATGGCGGCTTGAGGAAAGGCGGTTTTGGAATTGGTTTCTCTCTAGTCTTACATGATGTATCTATACTATATTGCATTATAATGCAGGAAAGGGTCACTTGCTGACATAAAGCACAGCAGGCAGGAATAGAAGAGTCAACTTAGGGGGAAAAAAAGTGCTTTGTGATTTCATTTTGATGTCTGCAGTTTGGAAAACAGTTGATCAGTTTAGCTGTTTTCGTGATGGCTCACAAAAATACATATGAGCATTGAAAAGGTACAGAAGAACAACAATCGGGGAAACATTTCTGCAAGCTCCAATCACTGGAACCCAGACAGAAGCATACAAGCTAAGAGACAGCTACACCAGGCTTCAGCGGGAAACCATACAGATCTCCTGGGAAGGGCTTCCCTCTCTGAATGCAGCTGCCTGTCCACGGGATGCTCTGGGCCCAGGCACCTTGATTCCTCCAACTGGAAAGACATAGAAAAACGCCTCCACATCCCATTAAAATGCCCAGAGATTTAGCCAAGGCTCCTATGAAACGATCTGCTGTCTTCATCCAGGTAAGGGCAACTGCACATTTTAAGACACTGAGATCGTGGGTAAATCCAGGTGGGACTGAGATGCAGGAGCTCCAGCACACACACTCCTGTCATTGGAAGATGAACGCGGTAGTTCTTCCTGCACAAACAGACCCCGCCCTCTGGCCTCGGGCCTAGAACATGATTCTTTTGCAGTTGCTGTTGGGGAAGAGGCCCTTGGGCTTTAACCTGCGAACGGCCTCCCTTAAATGCTTGGGCTGCAGCGGGGTCGTCTCTCCCCACATCTCACACACGTCCAGGGCCTCTTCCACCACCTCTCCGACAAAGACCTTGGCTATTCCAGCCATGGCAATGGCCGCGTTCTCAGACACCGAACTGCCAGTGATAGCCCGCATCAGACCCGCAATGCGTGCTCTCGGGAAAGCTGACCGGCGACACACTTCGTAGCGGGACAGCTGCTCCTCAGACATGGCAGACAGCAGGGTTGTCATCCTCTGAGCCTCCTCTGCATCCACGGTGGGCTTCCTCTCCTTCTTGCCTTTCGTATGTGTTTTCCGTCTTTTGGCTGCAGGAGGAGCTGAGGCTGAGGCCTCATTGTCACCTTCTGGGAGGTCCATGACATCCTCACTCCTGAGCTCACCTTCCTGATCCCTGGGTTCTTCCGAGTTCCCATCTAGGTCCTCAGGGATTCCATCCTTCTTGCTGCCCTTCACACCTCGGGGCATGGCGAGCATCTCAGCAGACACACCTGTTTGCCTGCCGGTCTCCATGGGTGAGATTCAAGCCTGCTCCGTGACAGCAGCTGTACAGGCAGAAGTTCCGGCTGGGGTGGTTTGATTATGGATCTGCGATGAGAACCTTTCAAAGATTTTAGCTGCTGTGCTTCTGCTGAGCCAGTTCCGCCGTAACCGGACACGGCTCCCGGCCTCCCCTTCCCACGCACAAACACACACACACTGAATTTTCTCACTTCCACAATGTGAAGAAACTTGTGGAAGGAGAGTATGTTAGTTTTAGGTCAATGCAGAACGAATTCTCACCAATTTGGGATATTTAAAACAAACACCAGCTCACAGGTCAGAAGTTCTGCTAGGCCAAGTGACCGCCTCCTGCTCAGAGGCACACGAGGGACCTCCAGGATGGGTCTGGCTGTGTGGTCGTCGCCTCCACCCGAGAAGGGTCTGGCTTCGATCCGATTCGAGTTGGTGGCAGAATTCAACAATGCCTTGGGGTTGTGAGCCCCAGGCCCACTTGTTGGTTCTGCCGGCTGCCGTGAGGATGCTCTCAGCTCCTACCCGTGTTGCCCAGGTCTCGGCTGTGAGGCTCCCTGGGTGTGCTCAGCCAGTGCTGGGGAATCTCCCACAGGGGAGCGTAATCACAGGGGGGTTCAGTCGTCCCTTACAAAGGGCTCAGATGACTGAATTAGACCCAGCCCTTAGCAGCCATTGGTTCAGGTTAGCCCTAATCTAATCAGGAAGTTGGGCCGGCACATCAATTCATGCTTCCGCCCACACCCAAGGGAGGGGCAGACACAGGGCGAGTCTCTGAGGGGCGGGAAATGCAGGGGGCATTTCAGAATTCAGTCTCCTTCACAGAATCGCAAAGTTCACATTTCACAACAATAAAGAAACTATTTACAGTAAAAAATGAGACATTTTACGAAGTTGAGCATTAGAAAACTTCGATGTCTGAGAAAAAAACTCTCTAACGCACAGGGAAACAAGCGGTTTATCAAATACTCTGAAAATAAAATGGGCTGGGTGAGGGAAACGTGAAAATATTATTTCAATTTTATTTTACGTCATTTTATCTTAGTTTAGTTTGGTTTATTTGTTTATTTCTGAGACAGAGTCTCGCTCTGTCCCCCAGGCTGGATTACAGCGGCCTGATCACAGCCCACTGCAGCCTCGGCATCCTAGGCTCAACGGATTCTCCTGCCTCGGCCTCCAGAGCGGCTGGGACTAAATGTGCGCGCTGCCACGCCGGGCAAATTTTTCTATCTTTTCAAGTACAGACGAGGTTTCACCATTTTGGCCAGGCTGGTCTTGAACTGCTGACTTCAGGTGATCTGCCCCACTTTGGCTTCCCAAAGAGAAGGGACTATAGGCGTGAGCCACCGCGCCCAGACTATGATAGTTTCACGCTGAAGTCCGAAGCTGCTCTGCCTTAGGATTTTTCCTGAGTTTTACTTTCCTGTCAGGATGAGTTGCTAGTTCATCTTTCCTGTGGGATCTTCTAGAAAGGCATTACTGATGAGATTATGGCTTTCTCACAAGAAATACTACTTTGGTGAAACTCTATTGAAATTATCAGTACCTTCAGTTTCCAATACTTATCAAGTACAATAGTTGAGCGTGGCATGGTAGCTGAAAGGGTAAGAGGCAGAATTTGGCAGACTCCATTTTTTTCAGTTTCGATGGTTTCAGGTTTTTTGGATTCAGCCAAACTAAAGAATGTCCTCACGAGCTGTCAATTCACAGGTCACTACAGAGAATTGTTGAGACGGAATCACAGTGTAATTTTTGGCGTATGATCTGTGAGCTGTGCTGGGGAGGTTCACGCTGATTCCATAATAAATCTCGGGTTTTTACTCTATAGCGAGAAATTACTCTTTTCCATCACGAAGGTAAAGCAGAGTATGTACAAGTAGAGTGTGGAATAACTTTGTCACGCGTGACGAACCGACTTGGTCCAATACTTTAACGACTTCTCCAATGTCTCCGTACTCAGGTTTGATTTTCTGAGCGGATCATCGGTAGAATGAATAAAATCAAGAATCCTCTAAGGCGATGTTTGGAACTAAATTTCAGTGTCTCCGGAAGCACTGGAAAAATCACCACGTGTAGCGACAGTGAAGTATCAATGGGCTCTCTCTGTGTCCTTTAAACCGCCCATATGATCGTTACAAATGGCGGCTTGAGGAAAGGCGGTTTTGGAATTGGTTTCTCTCTAGTCTTACATGATGTATCTATACTATATTGCATTATAATGCAGGAAAGGGTCACTTGCTGACATAAAGCACAGCAGGCAGGAATAGAAGAGTCAACTTAGGGGGAAAAAAAGTGCTTTGTGATTTCATTTTGATGTCTGCAGTTTGGAAAACAGTTGATCAGTTTAGCTGTTTTCGTGATGGCTCACAAAAATACATATGAGCATTGAAAAGGTACAGAAGAACAACAATCGGGGAAACATTTCTGCAAGCTCCAATCACTGGAACCCAGACAGAAGCATACAAGCTAAGAGACAGCTACACCAGGCTTCAGCGGGAAACCATACAGATCTCCTGGGAAGGGCTTCCCTCTCTGAATGCAGCTGCCTGTCCACGGGATGCTCTGGGCCCAGGCACCTTGATTCCTCCAACTGGAAAGACATAGAAAAACGCCTCCACATCCCATTAAAATGCCCAGAGATTTAGCCAAGGCTCCTATGAAACGATCTGCTGTCTTCATCCAGGTAAGGGCAACTGCACATTTTAAGACACTGAGATCGTGGGTAAATCCAGGTGGGACTGAGACGCAGGAGCTCCAGCACACACACTCCTGTCATTGGAAGATGAACGCGGCACTTCTTCCTGCACAAACAGACCCCGCCCTCTGGCCTCGGGCCTAGAACATGATTCTTTTGCAGTTGCTGTTGGGGAAGAGGCCCTTGGGCTTTAACCTGCGAACGGCCTCCCTTAAATGCTTGGGCTGCAGCGGGGGCGTCTCTCCCCACATCTCACACACGTCCAGGGCCTCTTCCACCACCTCTCCGACAAAGACCTTGGCTATTCCAGCCATGGCAATGGCCGCGTTCTCAGACACCGAACTGCCAGTGATAGCCCGCATCAGACCCGCAATGCGTGCTCTCGGGAAAGCTGACCGGCGACACACTTCGTAGCGGGACAGCTGCTCCTCAGACATGGCAGACAGCAGGGTTGTCATCCTCTGAGCCTCCTCTGCATCCACGGTGGGCTTCCTCTCCTTCTTGCCTTTCGTATGTGTTTTCCGTCTTTTGGCTGCAGGAGGAGCTGAGGCTGAGGCCTCATTGTCACCTTCTGGGAGGTCCATGACATCCTCACTCCTGAGCTCACCTTCCTGATCCCTGGGTTCTTCCGAGTTCCCATCTAGCTCCTCAGGGATTCCATCCTTCTTGCTGCCCTTCAGACCTCGGGGCATGGCGAGCATCTCAGCAGACACACCTGTTTGCCTGCCGGTCTCCATGGGTGAGATTCAAGCCTGCTCCGTGACAGCAGCTGTACAGGCAGAAGTTCCGGCTGGGGTGGTTTGATTCTGGATCTGCGATGAGAACCTTTCAAAGATTTTAGCTGCTGTGCTTCTGCTGAGCCAGTTCCGCCGTAACCGGACACGGCTCCCGGCCTCCCCTTCCCACGCACAAACACACACACACTGAATTTTCTCACTTCCACAATGTGAAGAAACTTGTGGAAGGAGAGTATGTTAGTTTTAGGTCAATGCAGAACGAATTCTCACCAATTTGGGATATTTAAAACAAACACCAGCTCACAGGTCAGAAGTTCTGCTAGGCCAAGTGACCGCCTCCTGCTCAGAGGCACACGAGGGACCTCCAGGATGGGTCTGGCTGTGTGGTCGTCGCCTCCACCCGAGAAGGGTCTGGCTTCGATCCGATTCGAGTTGGTGGCAGAATTCAACAATGCCTTGGGGTTGTGAGCCCCAGGCCCACTTGTTGGTTCTGCCGGCTGCCGTGAGGATGCTCTCAGCTCCTACCCGTGTTGCCCAGGTCTCGGCTGTGAGGCTCCCTGGGTGTGCACAGCCAGTGCTGGGGAATCTCCCACAGGGGAGCGTAATCACAGGGGGGTTCAGTCGTCCCTTACAAAGGGCTCAGATGACTGAATTAGACCCAGCCCTTAGCAGCCATTGGTTCAGGATAGCCCTAATCTAATCAGGAAGTTGGGCCGGCACATCAATTCATGCTTCCGCCCACACCCAAGGGAGGGGCAGACACAGGGCGAGTCTCTGAGGGGCGGGAAATGCAGGGGGCATTTCAGAATTCAGTCTCCTTCACAGAATCGCAAAGTTCACATTTCACAACAATAAAGAAACTATTTACAGTAAAAAATGAGACATTTTACGAAGTTGAGCATTAGAAAACTTCGATGTCTGAGAAAAAAACTCTCTAACGCACAGGGAAACAAGCGGTTTATCAAATACTCTGAAAATAAAATGGGCTGGGGGAGGGAAACGTGAAAATATTATTTCAATTTTATTTTACGTCATTTTATCTTAGTTTAGTTTGGTTTATTTGTTTATTTCTGAGACAGAGTCTCGCTCTGTCCCCCAGGCTGGATTACAGCGGCCTGATCACAGCCCACTGCAGCCTCGGCATCCTAGGCTCAACGGATTCTCCTGCCTCGGCCTCCAGAGCGGCTGGGACTAAATGTGCGCGCTGCCACGCCGGGCAAATTTTTCTATCTTTTCAAGTACAGACGAGGTTTCACCATTTTGGCCAGGCTGGTCTTGAACTGCTGACTTCAGGTGATCTGCCCCACTTTGGCTTCCCAAAGAGAAGGGACTATAGGCGTGAGCCACCGCGCCCAGACTATGATAGTTTCACGCTGAAGGCCGAAGCTGCTCTGCCTTAGGATTTTTCCTGAGTTTTACTTTCCTGTCAGGATGAGTTGCTAGTTCATCTTTCCTGTGGGATCTTCTAGAAAGGCATTACTGATGAGATTATGGCTTTCTCACAAGAAATACTACTTTGGTGAAACTCTATTGAAATTATCAGTACCTTCAGTTTCCAATACTTATCAAGTACAATAGTTGAACGTGGCATGGTAGCTGAAAGGGTAAGAGGCAGAATTTGGCAGACTCCATTTTTTTCAGTTTCGATGGTTTCAGGTTTTTTGGATTCAGCCAAACTAAAGAATGTCCTCACGAGCTGTCAATTCACAGGTCACTACAGAGAATTGTTGAGACGGAATCACAGTGTAATTTTTGGCGTATGATCTGTGAGCTGTGCTGGGGAGGTTCACGCTGATTCCATAATAAATCTCGGGTTTTTACTCTATAGCGAGAAATTACTCTTTTCCATCACGAAGGTAAAGCAGAGTATGTACAAGTAGAGTGTGGAATAACTTTGTCACGCGTGACGAACCGACTTGGTCCAATACTTTAACGACTTCTCCAATGTCTCCGTACTCAGGTTTGATTTTCTGAGCGGATCATCGGTAGAATGAATAAAATCAAGAATCCTCTAAGGCGATGTTTGGAACTAAATTTCAGTGTCTCCGGAAGCACTGGAAAAATCACCACGTGTAGCGACAGTGAAGTATCAATGGGCTCTCTCTGTGTCCTTTAAACCGCCCATATGATCGTTACAAATGGCGGCTTGAGGAAAGGCGGTTTTGGAATTGGTTTCTCTCTAGTCTTACATGATGTATCTATACTATATTGCATTATAATGCAGGAAAGGGTCACTTGCTGACATAAAGCACAGCAGGCAGGAATAGAAGAGTCAACTTAGGGGGAAAAAAAGTGCTTTGTGATTTCATTTTGATGTCTGCAGTTTGGAAAACAGTTGATCAGTTTAGCTGTTTTCGTGATGGCTCACAAAAATACATATGAGCATTGAAAAGGTACAGAAGAACAACAATCGGGGAAACATTTCTGCAAGCTCCAATCACTGGAACCCAGACAGAAGCATACAAGCTAAGAGACAGCTACACCAGGCTTCAGCGGGAAACCATACAGATCTCCTGGGAAGGGCTTCCCTCTCTGAATGCAGCTGCCTGTCCACGGGATGCTCTGGGCCCAGGCACCTTGATTCCTCCAACTGGAAAGACATAGAAAAACGCCTCCACATCCCATTAAAATGCCCAGAGATTTAGCCAAGGCTCCTATGAAACGATCTGCTGTCTTCATCCAGGTAAGGGCAACTGCACATTTTAAGACACTGAGATCGTGGGTAAATCCAGGTGGGACTGAGACGCAGGAGCTCCAGCACACACACTCCTGTCATTGGAAGATGAACGCGGCACTTCTTCCTGCACAAACAGACCCCGCCCTCTGGCCTCGGGCCTAGAACATGATTCTTTTGCAGTTGCTGTTGGGGAAGAGGCCCTTGGGCTTTAACCTGCGAACGGCCTCCCTTAAATGCTTGGGCTGCAGCGGGGGCGTCTCTCCCCACATCTCACACACGTCCAGGGCCTCTTCCACCACCTCTCCGACAAAGACCTTGGCTATTCCAGCCATGGCAATGGCCGCGTTCTCAGACACCGAACTGCCAGTGATAGCCCGCATCAGACCCGCAATGCGTGCTCTCGGGAAAGCTGACCGGCGACACACTTCGTAGCGGGACAGCTGCTCCTCAGACATGGCAGACAGCAGGGTTGTCATCCTCTGAGCCTCCTCTGCATCCACGGTGGGCTTCCTCTCCTTCTTGCCTTTCGTATGTGTTTTCCGTCTTTTGGCTGCAGGAGGAGCTGAGGCTGAGGCCTCATTGTCACCTTCTGGGAGGTCCATGACATCCTCACTCCTGAGCTCACCTTCCTGATCCCTGGGTTCTTCCGAGTTCCCATCTAGCTCCTCAGGGATTCCATCCTTCTTGCTGCCCTTCAGACCTCGGGGCATGGCGAGCATCTCAGCAGACACACCTGTTTGCCTGCCGGTCTCCATGGGTGAGATTCAAGCCTGCTCCGTGACAGCAGCTGTACAGGCAGAAGTTCCGGCTGGGGTGGTTTGATTCTGGATCTGCGATGAGAACCTTTCAAAGATTTTAGCTGCTGTGCTTCTGCTGAGCCAGTTCCGCCGTAACCGGACACGGCTCCCGGCCTCCCCTTCCCACGCACAAACACACACACACTGAATTTTCTCACTTCCACAATGTGAAGAAACTTGTGGAAGGAGAGTATGTTAGTTTTAGGTCAATGCAGAACGAATTCTCACCAATTTGGGATATTTAAAACAAACACCAGCTCACAGGTCAGAAGTTCTGCTAGGCCAAGTGACCGCCTCCTGCTCAGAGGCACACGAGGGACCTCCAGGATGGGTCTGGCTGTGTGGTCGTCGCCTCCACCCGAGAAGGGTCTGGCTTCGATCCGATTCGAGTTGGTGGCAGAATTCAACAATGCCTTGGGGTTGTGAGCCCCAGGCCCACTTGTTGGTTCTGCCGGCTGCCGTGAGGATGCTCTCAGCTCCTACCCGTGTTGCCCAGGTCTCGGCTGTGAGGCTCCCTGGGTGTGCACAGCCAGTGCTGGGGAATCTCCCACAGGGGAGCGTAATCACAGGGGGGTTCAGTCGTCCCTTACAAAGGGCTCAGATGACTGAATTAGACCCAGCCCTTAGCAGCCATTGGTTCAGGATAGCCCTAATCTAATCAGGAAGTTGGGCCGGCACATCAATTCATGCTTCCGCCCACACCCAAGGGAGGGGCAGACACAGGGCGAGTCTCTGAGGGGCGGGAAATGCAGGGGGCATTTCAGAATTCAGTCTCCTTCACAGAATCGCAAAGTTCACATTTCACAACAATAAAGAAACTATTTACAGTAAAAAATGAGACATTTTACGAAGTTGAGCATTAGAAAACTTCGATGTCTGAGAAAAAAACTCTCTAACGCACAGGGAAACAAGCGGTTTATCAAATACTCTGAAAATAAAATGGGCTGGGGGAGGGAAACGTGAAAATATTATTTCAATTTTATTTTACGTCATTTTATCTTAGTTTAGTTTGGTTTATTTGTTTATTTCTGAGACAGAGTCTCGCTCTGTCCCCCAGGCTGGATTACAGCGGCCTGATCACAGCCCACTGCAGCCTCGGCATCCTAGGCTCAACGGATTCTCCTGCCTCGGCCTCCAGAGCGGCTGGGACTAAATGTGCGCGCTGCCACGCCGGGCAAATTTTTCTATCTTTTCAAGTACAGACGAGGTTTCACCATTTTGGCCAGGCTGGTCTTGAACTGCTGACTTCAGGTGATCTGCCCCACTTTGGCTTCCCAAAGAGAAGGGACTATAGGCGTGAGCCACCGCGCCCAGACTATGATAGTTTCACGCTGAAGGCCGAAGCTGCTCTGCCTTAGGATTTTTCCTGAGTTTTACTTTCCTGTCAGGATGAGTTGCTAGTTCATCTTTCCTGTGGGATCTTCTAGAAAGGCATTACTGATGAGATTATGGCTTTCTCACAAGAAATACTACTTTGGTGAAACTCTATTGAAATTATCAGTACCTTCAGTTTCCAATACTTATCAAGTACAATAGTTGAACGTGGCATGGTAGCTGAAAGGGTAAGAGGCAGAATTTGGCAGACTCCATTTTTTTCAGTTTCGATGGTTTCAGGTTTTTTGGATTCAGCCAAACTAAAGAATGTCCTCACGAGCTGTCAATTCACAGGTCACTACAGAGAATTGTTGAGACGGAATCACAGTGTAATTTTTGGCGTATGATCTGTGAGCTGTGCTGGGGAGGTTCACGCTGATTCCATAATAAATCTCGGGTTTTTACTCTATAGCGAGAAATTACTCTTTTCCATCACGAAGGTAAAGCAGAGTATGTACAAGTAGAGTGTGGAATAACTTTGTCACGCGTGACGAACCGACTTGGTCCAATACTTTAACGACTTCTCCAATGTCTCCGTACTCAGGTTTGATTTTCTGAGCGGATCATCGGTAGAATGAATAAAATCAAGAATCCTCTAAGGCGATGTTTGGAACTAAATTTCAGTGTCTCCGGAAGCACTGGAAAAATCACCACGTGTAGCGACAGTGAAGTATCAATGGGCTCTCTCTGTGTCCTTTAAACCGCCCATATGATCGTTACAAATGGCGGCTTGAGGAAAGGCGGTTTTGGAATTGGTTTCTCTCTAGTCTTACATGATGTATCTATACTATATTGCATTATAATGCAGGAAAGGGTCACTTGCTGACATAAAGCACAGCAGGCAGGAATAGAAGAGTCAACTTAGGGGGAAAAAAAGTGCTTTGTGATTTCATTTTGATGTCTGCAGTTTGGAAAACAGTTGATCAGTTTAGCTGTTTTCGTGATGGCTCACAAAAATACATATGAGCATTGAAAAGGTACAGAAGAACAACAATCGGGGAAACATTTCTGCAAGCTCCAATCACTGGAACCCAGACAGAAGCATACAAGCTAAGAGACAGCTACACCAGGCTTCAGCGGGAAACCATACAGATCTCCTGGGAAGGGCTTCCCTCTCTGAATGCAGCTGCCTGTCCACGGGATGCTCTGGGCCCAGGCACCTTGATTCCTCCAACTGGAAAGACATAGAAAAACGCCTCCACATCCCATTAAAATGCCCAGAGATTTAGCCAAGGCTCCTATGAAACGATCTGCTGTCTTCATCCAGGTAAGGGCAACTGCACATTTTAAGACACTGAGATCGTGGGTAAATCCAGGTGGGACTGAGACGCAGGAGCTCCAGCACACACACTCCTGTCATTGGAAGATGAACGCGGCACTTCTTCCTGCACAAACAGACCCCGCCCTCTGGCCTCGGGCCTAGAACATGATTCTTTTGCAGTTGCTGTTGGGGAAGAGGCCCTTGGGCTTTAACCTGCGAACGGCCTCCCTTAAATGCTTGGGCTGCAGCGGGGGCGTCTCTCCCCACATCTCACACACGTCCAGGGCCTCTTCCACCACCTCTCCGACAAAGACCTTGGCTATTCCAGCCATGGCAATGGCCGCGTTCTCAGACACCGAACTGCCAGTGATAGCCCGCATCAGACCCGCAATGCGTGCTCTCGGGAAAGCTGACCGGCGACACACTTCGTAGCGGGACAGCTGCTCCTCAGACATGGCAGACAGCAGGGTTGTCATCCTCTGAGCCTCCTCTGCATCCACGGTGGGCTTCCTCTCCTTCTTGCCTTTCGTATGTGTTTTCCGTCTTTTGGCTGCAGGAGGAGCTGAGGCTGAGGCCTCATTGTCACCTTCTGGGAGGTCCATGACATCCTCACTCCTGAGCTCACCTTCCTGATCCCTGGGTTCTTCCGAGTTCCCATCTAGCTCCTCAGGGATTCCATCCTTCTTGCTGCCCTTCAGACCTCGGGGCATGGCGAGCATCTCAGCAGACACACCTGTTTGCCTGCCGGTCTCCATGGGTGAGATTCAAGCCTGCTCCGTGACAGCAGCTGTACAGGCAGAAGTTCCGGCTGGGGTGGTTTGATTCTGGATCTGCGATGAGAACCTTTCAAAGATTTTAGCTGCTGTGCTTCTGCTGAGCCAGTTCCGCCGTAACCGGACACGGCTCCCGGCCTCCCCTTCCCACGCACAAACACACACACACTGAATTTTCTCACTTCCACAATGTGAAGAAACTTGTGGAAGGAGAGTATGTTAGTTTTAGGTCAATGCAGAACGAATTCTCACCAATTTGGGATATTTAAAACAAACACCAGCTCACAGGTCAGAAGTTCTGCTAGGCCAAGTGACCGCCTCCTGCTCAGAGGCACACGAGGGACCTCCAGGATGGGTCTGGCTGTGTGGTCGTCGCCTCCACCCGAGAAGGGTCTGGCTTCGATCCGATTCGAGTTGGTGGCAGAATTCAACAATGCCTTGGGGTTGTGAGCCCCAGGCCCACTTGTTGGTTCTGCCGGCTGCCGTGAGGATGCTCTCAGCTCCTACCCGTGTTGCCCAGGTCTCGGCTGTGAGGCTCCCTGGGTGTGCACAGCCAGTGCTGGGGAATCTCCCACAGGGGAGCGTAATCACAGGGGGGTTCAGTCGTCCCTTACAAAGGGCTCAGATGACTGAATTAGACCCAGCCCTTAGCAGCCATTGGTTCAGGATAGCCCTAATCTAATCAGGAAGTTGGGCCGGCACATCAATTCATGCTTCCGCCCACACCCAAGGGAGGGGCAGACACAGGGCGAGTCTCTGAGGGGCGGGAAATGCAGGGGGCATTTCAGAATTCAGTCTCCTTCACAGAATCGCAAAGTTCACATTTCACAACAATAAAGAAACTATTTACAGTAAAAAATGAGACATTTTACGAAGTTGAGCATTAGAAAACTTCGATGTCTGAGAAAAAAACTCTCTAACGCACAGGGAAACAAGCGGTTTATCAAATACTCTGAAAATAAAATGGGCTGGGGGAGGGAAACGTGAAAATATTATTTCAATTTTATTTTACGTCATTTTATCTTAGTTTAGTTTGGTTTATTTGTTTATTTCTGAGACAGAGTCTCACTCTGTCCCCCAGGCTGGATTACAGCGGCCTGATCACAGCCCACTGCAGCCTCGGCATCCTAGGCTCAACGGATTCTCCTGCCTCGGCCTCCAGAGCGGCTGGGACTAAATGTGCGCGCTGCCACGCCGGGCAAATTTTTCTATCTTTTCAAGTACAGACGAGGTTTCACCATTTTGGCCAGGCTGGTCTTGAACTGCTGACTTCAGGTGATCTGCCCCACTTTGGCTTCCCAAAGAGAAGGGACTATAGGCGTGAGCCACCGCGCCCAGACTATGATAGTTTCACGCTGAAGTCCGAAGCTGCTCTGCCTTAGGATTTTTCCTGAGTTTTACTTTCCTGTCAGGATGAGTTGCTAGTTCATCTTTCCTGTGGGATCTTCTAGAAAGGCATTACTGATGAGATTATGGCTTTCTCACAAGAAATACTACTTTGGTGAAACTCTATTGAAATTATCAGTACCTTCAGTTTCCAATACTTATCAAGTACAATAGTTGAGCGTGGCATGGTAGCTGAAAGGGTAAGAGGCAGAATTTGGCAGACTCCATTTTTTTCAGTTTCGATGGTTTCAGGTTTTTTGGATTCAGCCAAACTAAAGAATGTCCTCACGAGCTGTCAATTCACAGGTCACTACAGAGAATTGTTGAGACGGAATCACAGTGTAATTTTTGGCGTATGATCTGTGAGCTGTGCTGGGGAGGTTCACGCTGATTCCATAATAAATCTCGGGTTTTTACTCTATAGCGAGAAATTACTCTTTTCCATCACGAAGGTAAAGCAGAGTATGTACAAGTAGAGTGTGGAATAACTTTGTCACGCGTGACGAACCGACTTGGTCCAATACTTTAACGACTTCTCCAATGTCTCCGTACTCAGGTTTGATTTTCTGAGCGGATCATCGGTAGAATGAATAAAATCAAGAATCCTCTAAGGCGATGTTTGGAACTAAATTTCAGTGTCTCCGGAAGCACTGGAAAAATCACCACGTGTAGCGACAGTGAAGTATCAATGGGCTCTCTCTGTGTCCTTTAAACCGCCCATATGATCGTTACAAATGGCGGCTTGAGGAAAGGCGGTTTTGGAATTGGTTTCTCTCTAGTCTTACATGATGTATCTATACTATATTGCATTATAATGCAGGAAAGGGTCACTTGCTGACATAAAGCACAGCAGGCAGGAATAGAAGAGTCAACTTAGGGGGAAAAAAAGTGCTTTGTGATTTCATTTTGATGTCTGCAGTTTGGAAAACAGTTGATCAGTTTAGCTGTTTTCGTGATGGCTCACAAAAATACATATGAGCATTGAAAAGGTACAGAAGAACAACAATCGGGGAAACATTTCTGCAAGCTCCAATCACTGGAACCCAGACAGAAGCATACAAGCTAAGAGACAGCTACACCAGGCTTCAGCGGGAAACCATACAGATCTCCTGGGAAGGGCTTCCCTCTCTGAATGCAGCTGCCTGTCCACGGGATGCTCTGGGCCCAGGCACCTTGATTCCTCCAACTGGAAAGACATAGAAAAACGCCTCCACATCCCATTAAAATGCCCAGAGATTTAGCCAAGGCTCCTATGAAACGATCTGCTGTCTTCATCCAGGTAAGGGCAACTGCACATTTTAAGACACTGAGATCGTGGGTAAATCCAGGTGGGACTGAGACGCAGGAGCTCCAGCACACACACTCCTGTCATTGGAAGATGAACGCGGCACTTCTTCCTGCACAAACAGACCCCGCCCTCTGGCCTCGGGCCTAGAACATGATTCTTTTGCAGTTGCTGTTGGGGAAGAGGCCCTTGGGCTTTAACCTGCGAACGGCCTCCCTTAAATGCTTGGGCTGCAGCGGGGGCGTCTCTCCCCACATCTCACACACGTCCAGGGCCTCTTCCACCACCTCTCCGACAAAGACCTTGGCTATTCCAGCCATGGCAATGGCCGCGTTCTCAGACACCGAACTGCCAGTGATAGCCCGCATCAGACCCGCAATGCGTGCTCTCGGGAAAGCTGACCGGCGACACACTTCGTAGCGGGACAGCTGCTCCTCAGACATGGCAGACAGCAGGGTTGTCATCCTCTGAGCCTCCTCTGCATCCACGGTGGGCTTCCTCTCCTTCTTGCCTTTCGTATGTGTTTTCCGTCTTTTGGCTGCAGGAGGAGCTGAGGCTGAGGCCTCATTGTCACCTTCTGGGAGGTCCATGACATCCTCACTCCTGAGCTCACCTTCCTGATCCCTGGGTTCTTCCGAGTTCCCATCTAGCTCCTCAGGGATTCCATCCTTCTTGCTGCCCTTCAGACCTCGGGGCATGGCGAGCATCTCAGCAGACACACCTGTTTGCCTGCCGGTCTCCATGGGTGAGATTCAAGCCTGCTCCGTGACAGCAGCTGTACAGGCAGAAGTTCCGGCTGGGGTGGTTTGATTATGGATCTGCGATGAGAACCTTTCAAAGATTTTAGCTGCTGTGCTTCTGCTGAGCCAGTTCCGCCGTAACCGGACACGGCTCCCGGCCTCCCCTTCCCACGCACAAACACACACACACTGAATTTTCTCACTTCCACAATGTGAAGAAACTTGTGGAAGGAGAGTATGTTAGTTTTAGGTCAATGCAGAACGAATTCTCACCAATTTGGGATATTTAAAACAAACACCAGCTCACAGGTCAGAAGTTCTGCTAGGCCAAGTGACCGCCTCCTGCTCAGAGGCACACGAGGGACCTCCAGGATGGGTCTGGCTGTGTGGTCGTCGCCTCCACCCGAGAAGGGTCTGGCTTCGATCCGATTCGAGTTGGTGGCAGAATTCAACAATGCCTTGGGGTTGTGAGCCCCAGGCCCACTTGTTGGTTCTGCCGGCTGCCGTGAGGATGCTCTCAGCTCCTACCCGTGTTGCCCAGGTCTCGGCTGTGAGGCTCCCTGGGTGTGCACAGCCAGTGCTGGGGAATCTCCCACAGGGGAGCGTAATCACAGGGGGGTTCAGTCGTCCCTTACAAAGGGCTCAGATGACTGAATTAGACCCAGCCCTTAGCAGCCATTGGTTCAGGATAGCCCTAATCTAATCAGGAAGTTGGGCCGGCACATCAATTCATGCTTCCGCCCACACCCAAGGGAGGGGCAGACACAGGGCGAGTCTCTGAGGGGCGGGAAATGCAGGGGGCATTTCAGAATTCAGTCTCCTTCACAGAATCGCAAAGTTCACATTTCACAACAATAAAGAAACTATTTACAGTAAAAAATGAGACATTTTACGAAGTTGAGCATTAGAAAACTTCGATGTCTGAGAAAAAAACTCTCTAACGCACAGGGAAACAAGCGGTTTATCAAATACTCTGAAAATAAAATGGGCTGGGTGAGGGAAACGTGAAAATATTATTTCAATTTTATTTTACGTCATTTTATCTTAGTTTAGTTTGGTTTATTTGTTTATTTCTGAGACAGAGTCTCGCTCTGTCCCCCAGGCTGGATTACAGCGGCCTGATCACAGCCCACTGCAGCCTCGGCATCCTAGGCTCAACGGATTCTCCTGCCTCGGCCTCCAGAGCGGCTGGGACTAAATGTGCGCGCTGCCACGCCGGGCAAATTTTTCTATCTTTTCAAGTACAGACGAGGTTTCACCATTTTGGCCAGGCTGGTCTTGAACTGCTGACTTCAGGTGATCTGCCCCACTTTGGCTTCCCAAAGAGAAGGGACTATAGGCGTGAGCCACCGCGCCCAGACTATGATAGTTTCACGCTGAAGTCCGAAGCTGCTCTGCCTTAGGATTTTTCCTGAGTTTTACTTTCCTGTCAGGATGAGTTGCTAGTTCATCTTTCCTGTGGGATCTTCTAGAAAGGCATTACTGATGAGATTATGGCTTTCTCACAAGAAATACTACTTTGGTGAAACTCTATTGAAATTATCAGTACCTTCAGTTTCCAATACTTATCAAGTACAATAGTTGAACGTGGCATGGTAGCTGAAAGGGTAAGAGGCAGAATTTGGCAGACTCCATTTTTTTCAGTTTCGATGGTTTCAGGTTTTTTGGATTCAGCCAAACTAAAGAATGTCCTCACGAGCTGTCAATTCACAGGTCACTACAGAGAATTGTTGAGACGGAATCACAGTGTAATTTTTGGCGTATGATCTGTGAGCTGTGCTGGGGAGGTTCACGCTGATTCCATAATAAATCTCGGGTTTTTACTCTATAGCGAGAAATTACTCTTTTCCATCACGAAGGTAAAGCAGAGTATGTACAAGTAGAGTGTGGAATAACTTTGTCACGCGTGACGAACCGACTTGGTCCAATACTTTAACGACTTCTCCAATGTCTCCGTACTCAGGTTTGATTTTCTGAGCGGATCATCGGTAGAATGAATAAAATCAAGAATCCTCTAAGGCGATGTTTGGAACTAAATTTCAGTGTCTCCGGAAGCACTGGAAAAATCACCACGTGTAGCGACAGTGAAGTATCAATGGGCTCTCTCTGTGTCCTTTAAACCGCCCATATGATCGTTACAAATGGCGGCTTGAGGAAAGGCGGTTTTGGAATTGGTTTCTCTCTAGTCTTACATGATGTATCTATACTATATTGCATTATAATGCAGGAAAGGGTCACTTGCTGACATAAAGCACAGCAGGCAGGAATAGAAGAGTCAACTTAGGGGGAAAAAAAGTGCTTTGTGATTTCATTTTGATGTCTGCAGTTTGGAAAACAGTTGATCAGTTTAGCTGTTTTCGTGATGGCTCACAAAAATACATATGAGCATTGAAAAGGTACAGAAGAACAACAATCGGGGAAACATTTCTGCAAGCTCCAATCACTGGAACCCAGACAGAAGCATACAAGCTAAGAGACAGCTACACCAGGCTTCAGCGGGAAACCATACAGATCTCCTGGGAAGGGCTTCCCTCTCTGAATGCAGCTGCCTGTCCACGGGATGCTCTGGGCCCAGGCACCTTGATTCCTCCAACTGGAAAGACATAGAAAAACGCCTCCACATCCCATTAAAATGCCCAGAGATTTAGCCAAGGCTCCTATGAAACGATCTGCTGTCTTCATCCAGGTAAGGGCAACTGCACATTTTAAGACACTGAGATCGTGGGTAAATCCAGGTGGGACTGAGACGCAGGAGCTCCAGCACACACACTCCTGTCATTGGAAGATGAACGCGGCACTTCCTCCTGCACAAACAGACCCCGCCCTCTGGCCTCGGGCCTAGAACATGATTCTTTTGCAGTTGCTGTTGGGGAAGAGGCCCTTGGGCTTTAACCTGCGAACGGCCTCCCTTAAATGCTTGGGCTGCAGCGGGGGCGTCTCTCCCCACATCTCACACACGTCCAGGGCCTCTTCCACCACCTCTCCGACAAAGACCTTGGCTATTCCAGCCATGGCAATGGCCGCGTTCTCAGACACCGAACTGCCAGTGATAGCCCGCATCAGACCCGCAATGCGTGCTCTCGGGAAAGCTGACCGGCGACACACTTCGTAGCGGGACAGCTGCTCCTCAGACATGGCAGACAGCAGGGTTGTCATCCTCTGAGCCTCCTCTGCATCCACGGTGGGCTTCCTCTCCTTCTTGCCTTTCGTATGTGTTTTCCGTCTTTTGGCTGCAGGAGGAGCTGAGGCTGAGGCCTCATTGTCACCTTCTGGGAGGTCCATGACATCCTCACTCCTGAGCTCACCTTCCTGATCCCTGGGTTCTTCCGAGTTCCCATCTAGCTCCTCAGGGATTCCATCCTTCTTGCTGCCCTTCAGACCTCGGGGCATGGCGAGCATCTCAGCAGACACACCTGTTTGCCTGCCGGTCTCCATGGGTGAGATTCAAGCCTGCTCCGTGACAGCAGCTGTACAGGCAGAAGTTCCGGCTGGGGTGGTTTGATTCTGGATCTGCGATGAGAACCTTTCAAAGATTTTAGCTGCTGTGCTTCTGCTGAGCCAGTTCCGCCGTAACCGGACACGGCTCCCGGCCTCCCCTTCCCACGCACAAACACACACACACTGAATTTTCTCACTTCCACAATGTGAAGAAACTTGTGGAAGGAGAGTATGTTAGTTTTAGGTCAATGCAGAACGAATTCTCACCAATTTGGGATATTTAAAACAAACACCAGCTCACAGGTCAGAAGTTCTGCTAGGCCAAGTGACCGCCTCCTGCTCAGAGGCACACGAGGGACCTCCAGGATGGGTCTGGCTGTGTGGTCGTCGCCTCCACCCGAGAAGGGTCTGGCTTCGATCCGATTCGAGTTGGTGGCAGAATTCAACAATGCCTTGGGGTTGTGAGCCCCAGGCCCACTTGTTGGTTCTGCCGGCTGCCGTGAGGATGCTCTCAGCTCCTACCCGTGTTGCCCAGGTCTCGGCTGTGAGGCTCCCTGGGTGTGCACAGCCAGTGCTGGGGAATCTCCCACAGGGGAGCGTAATCACAGGGGGGTTCAGTCGTCCCTTACAAAGGGCTCAGATGACTGAATTAGACCCAGCCCTTAGCAGCCATTGGTTCAGGATAGCCCTAATCTAATCAGGAAGTTGGGCCGGCACATCAATTCATGCTTCCGCCCACACCCAAGGGAGGGGCAGACACAGGGCGAGTCTCTGAGGGGCGGGAAATGCAGGGGGCATTTCAGAATTCAGTCTCCTTCACAGAATCGCAAAGTTCACATTTCACAACAATAAAGAAACTATTTACAGTAAAAAATGAGACATTTTACGAAGTTGAGCATTAGAAAACTTCGATGTCTGAGAAAAAAACTCTCTAACGCACAGGGAAACAAGCGGTTTATCAAATACTCTGAAAATAAAATGGGCTGGGGGAGGGAAACGTGAAAATATTATTTCAATTTTATTTTACGTCATTTTATCTTAGTTTAGTTTGGTTTATTTGTTTATTTCTGAGACAGAGTCTCGCTCTGTCCCCCAGGCTGGATTACAGCGGCCTGATCTCAGCCCACTGCAGCCTCGGCATCCTAGGCTCAACGGATTCTCCTGCCTCGGCCTCCAGAGCGGCTGGGACTAAATGTGCGCGCTGCCACGCCGGGCAAATTTTTGTATCTTTTCAAGTACAGACGAGGTTTCACCATTTTGGCCAGGCTGGTCTTGAACTGCTGACTTCAGGTGATCTGCCCCACTTTGGCTTCCCAAAGAGAAGGGACTATAGGCGTGAGCCACCGCGCCCAGACTATGATAGTTTCACGCTGAAGTCCGAAGCTGCTCTGCCTTAGGATTTTTCCTGAGTTTTACTTTCCTGTCAGGATGAGTTGCTAGTTCATCTTTCCTGTGGGATCTTCTAGAAAGGCATTACTGATGAGATTATGGCTTTCTCACAAGAAATACTACTTTGGTGAAACTCTATTGAAATTATCAGTACCTTCAGTTTCCAATACTTATCAAGTACAATAGTTGAACGTGGCATGGTAGCTGAAAGGGTAAGAGGCAGAATTTGGCAGACTCCATTTTTTTCAGTTTCGATGGTTTCAGGTTTTTTGGATTCAGCCAAACTAAAGAATGTCCTCACGAGCTGTCAATTCACAGGTCACTACAGAGAATTGTTGAGACGGAATCACAGTGTAATTTTTGGCGTATGATCTGTGAGCTGTGCTGGGGAGGTTCACGCTGATTCCATAATAAATCTCGGGTTTTTACTCTATAGCGAGAAATTACTCTTTTCCATCACGAAGGTAAAGCAGAGTATGTACAAGTAGAGTGTGGAATAACTTTGTCACGCGTGACGAACCGACTTGGTCCAATACTTTAACGACTTCTCCAATGTCTCCGTACTCAGGTTTGATTTTCTGAGCGGATCATCGGTAGAATGAATAAAATCAAGAATCCTCTAAGGCGATGTTTGGAACTAAATTTCAGTGTCTCCGGAAGCACTGGAAAAATCACCACGTGTAGCGACAGTGAAGTATCAATGGGCTCTCTCTGTGTCCTTTAAACCGCCCATATGATCGTTACAAATGGCGGCTTGAGGAAAGGCGGTTTTGGAATTGGTTTCTCTCTAGTCTTACATGATGTATCTATACTATATTGCATTATAATGCAGGAAAGGGTCACTTGCTGACATAAAGCACAGCAGGCAGGAGTAGAAGAGTCAACTTAGGGGGAAAAAAAGTGCTTTGTGATTTCATTTTGATGTCTGCAGTTTGGAAAACAGTTGATCAGTTTAGCTGTTTTCGTGATGGCTCACAAAAATACATATGAGCATTGAAAAGGTACAGAAGAACAACAATCGGGGAAACATTTCTGCAAGCTCCAATCACTGGAACCCAGACAGAAGCATACAAGCTAAGAGACAGCTACACCAGGCTTCAGCGGGAAACCATACAGATCTCCTGGGAAGGGCTTCCCTCTCTGAATGCAGCTGCCTGTCCACGGGATGCTCTGGGCCCAGGCACCTTGATTCCTCCAACTGGAAAGACATAGAAAAACGCCTCCACATCCCATTAAAATGCCCAGAGATTTAGCCAAGGCTCCTATGAAACGATCTGCTGTCTTCATCCAGGTAAGGGCAACTGCACATTTTAAGACACTGAGATCGTGGGTAAATCCAGGTGGGACTGAGACGCAGGAGCTCCAGCACACACACTCCTGTCATTGGAAGATGAACGCGGCACTTCTTCCTGCACAAACAGACCCCGCCCTCTGGCCTCGGGCCTAGAACATGATTCTTTTGCAGTTGCTGTTGGGGAAGAGGCCCTTGGGCTTTAACCTGCGAACGGCCTCCCTTAAATGCTTGGGCTGCAGCGGGGGCGTCTCTCCCCACATCTCACACACGTCCAGGGCCTCTTCCACCACCTCTCCGACAAAGACCTTGGCTATTCCAGCCATGGCAATGGCCGCGTTCTCAGACACCGAACTGCCAGTGATAGCCCGCATCAGACCCGCAATGCGTGCTCTCGGGAAAGCTGACCGGCGACACACTTCGTAGCGGGACAGCTGCTCCTCAGACATGGCAGACAGCAGGGTTGTCATCCTCTGAGCCTCCTCTGCATCCACGGTGGGCTTCCTCTCCTTCTTGCCTTTCGTATGTGTTTTCCGTCTTTTGGCTGCAGGAGGAGCTGAGGCTGAGGCCTCATTGTCACCTTCTGGGAGGTCCATGACATCCTCACTCCTGAGCTCACCTTCCTGATCCCTGGGTTCTTCCGAGTTCCCATCTAGCTCCTCAGGGATTCCATCCTTCTTGCTGCCCTTCAGACCTCGGGGCATGGCGAGCATCTCAGCAGACACACCTGTTTGCCTGCCGGTCTCCATGGGTGAGATTCAAGCCTGCTCCGTGACAGCAGCTGTACAGGCAGAAGTTCCGGCTGGGGTGGTTTGATTCTGGATCTGCGATGAGAACCTTTCAAAGATTTTAGCTGCTGTGCTTCTGCTGAGCCAGTTCCGCCGTAACCGGACACGGCTCCCGGCCTCCCCTTCCCACGCACAAACACACACACACTGAATTTTCTCACTTCCACAATGTGAAGAAACTTGTGGAAGGAGAGTATGTTAGTTTTAGGTCAATGCAGAACGAATTCTCACCAATTTGGGATATTTAAAACAAACACCAGCTCACAGGTCAGAAGTTCTGCTAGGCCAAGTGACCGCCTCCTGCTCAGAGGCACACGAGGGACCTCCAGGATGGGTCTGGCTGTGTGGTCGTCGCCTCCACCCGAGAAGGGTCTGGCTTCGATCCGATTCGAGTTGGTGGCAGAATTCAACAATGCCTTGGGGTTGTGAGCCCCAGGCCCACTTGTTGGTTCTGCCGGCTGCCGTGAGGATGCTCTCAGCTCCTACCCGTGTTGCCCAGGTCTCGGCTGTGAGGCTCCCTGGGTGTGCACAGCCAGTGCTGGGGAATCTCCCACAGGGGAGCGTAATCACAGGGGGGTTCAGTCGTCCCTTACAAAGGGCTCAGATGACTGAATTAGACCCAGCCCTTAGCAGCCATTGGTTCAGGATAGCCCTAATCTAATCAGGAAGTTGGGCCGGCACATCAATTCATGCTTCCGCCCACACCCAAGGGAGGGGCAGACACAGGGCGAGTCTCTGAGGGGCGGGAAATGCAGGGGGCATTTCAGAATTCAGTCTCCTTCACAGAATCGCAAAGTTCACATTTCGCAACAATAAAGAAACTATTTACAGTAAAAAATGAGACATTTTACGAAGTTGAGCATTAGAAAACTTCGATGTCTGAGAAAAAAACTCTCTAACGCACAGGGAAACAAGCGGTTTATCAAATACTCTGAAAATAAAATGGGCTGGGGGAGGGAAACATGAAAATATTATTTCAATTTTATTTTACGTCATTTTATCTTAGTTTAGTTTGGTTTATTTGTTTATTTCTGAGACAGAGTCTCGCTCTGTCCCCCAGGCTGGATTACAGCGGCCTGATCACAGCCCACTGCAGCCTCGGCATCCTAGGCTCAACGGATTCTCCTGCCTCGGCCTCCAGAGCGGCTGGGACTAAATGTGCGCGCTGCCACGCCGGGCAAATTTTTCTATCTTTTCAAGTACAGACGAGGTTTCACCATTTTGGCCAGGCTGGTCTTGAACTGCTGACTTCAGGTGATCTGCCCCACTTTGGCTTCCCAAAGAGAAGGGACTATAGGCGTGAGCCACCGCGCCCAGACTATGATAGTTTCACGCTGAAGTCCGAAGCTGCTCTGCCTTAGGATTTTTCCTGAGTTTTACTTTCCTGTCAGGATGAGTTGCTAGTTCATCTTTCCTGTGGGATCTTCTAGAAAGGCATTACTGATGAGATTATGGCTTTCTCACAAGAAATACTACTTTGGTGAAACTCTATTGAAATTATCAGTACCTTCAGTTTCCAATACTTATCAAGTACAATAGTTGAACGTGGCATGGTAGCTGAAAGGGTAAGAGGCAGAATTTGGCAGACTCCATTTTTTTCAGTTTCGATGGTTTCAGGTTTTTTGGATTCAGCCAAACTAAAGAATGTCCTCACGAGCTGTCAATTCACAGGTCACTACAGAGAATTGTTGAGACGGAATCACAGTGTAATTTTTGGCGTATGATCTGTGAGCTGTGCTGGGGAGGTTCACGCTGATTCCATAATAAATCTCGGGTTTTTACTCTATAGCGAGAAATTACTCTTTTCCATCACGAAGGTAAAGCAGAGTATGTACAAGTAGAGTGTGGAATAACTTTGTCACGCGTGACGAACCGACTTGGTCCAATACTTTAACGACTTCTCCAATGTCTCCGTACTCAGGTTTGATTTTCTGAGCGGATCATCGGTAGAATGAATAAAATCAAGAATCCTCTAAGGCGATGTTTGGAACTAAATTTCAGTGTCTCCGGAAGCACTGGAAAAATCACCACGTGTAGCGACAGTGAAGTATCAATGGGCTCTCTCTGTGTCCTTTAAACCGCCCATATGATCGTTACAAATGGCGGCTTGAGGAAAGGCGGTTTTGGAATTGGTTTCTCTCTAGTCTTACATGATGTATCTATACTATATTGCATTATAATGCAGGAAAGGGTCACTTGCTGACATAAAGCACAGCAGGCAGGAATAGAAGAGTCAACTTAGGGGGAAAAAAAGTGCTTTGTGATTTCATTTCGATGTCTGCAGTTTGGAAAACAGTTGATCAGTTTAGCTGTTTTCGTGATGGCTCACAAAAATACATATGAGCATTGAAAAGGTACAGAAGAACAACAATCGGGGAAACATTTCTGCAAGCTCCAATCACTGGAACCCAGACAGAAGCATACAAGCTAAGAGACAGCTACACCAGGCTTCAGCGGGAAACCATACAGATCTCCTGGGAAGGGCTTCCCTCTCTGAATGCAGCTGCCTGTCCACGGGATGCTCTGGGCCCAGGCACCTTGATTCCTCCAACTGGAAAGACATAGAAAAACGCCTCCACATCCCATTAAAATGCCCAGAGATTTAGCCAAGGCTCCTATGAAACGATCTGCTGTCTTCATCCAGGTAAGGGCAACTGCACATTTTAAGACACTGAGATCGTGGGTAAATCCAGGTGGGACTGAGACGCAGGAGCTCCAGCACACACACTCCTGTCATTGGAAGATGAACGCGGCACTTCTTCCTGCACAAACAGACCCCGCCCTCTGGCCTCGGGCCTAGAACATGATTCTTTTGCAGTTGCTGTTGGGGAAGAGGCCCTTGGGCTTTAACCTGCGAACGGCCTCCCTTAAATGCTTGGGCTGCAGCGGGGGCGTCTCTCCCCACATCTCACACACGTCCAGGGCCTCTTCCACCACCTCTCCGACAAAGACCTTGGCTATTCCAGCCATGGCAATGGCCGCGTTCTCAGACACCGAACTGCCAGTGATAGCCCGCATCAGACCCGCAATGCGTGCTCTCGGGAAAGCTGACCGGCGACACACTTCGTAGCGGGACAGCTGCTCCTCAGACATGGCAGACAGCAGGGTTGTCATCCTCTGAGCCTCCTCTGCATCCACGGTGGGCTTCCTCTCCTTCTTGCCTTTCGTATGTGTTTTCCGTCTTTTGGCTGCAGGAGGAGCTGAGGCTGAGGCCTCATTGTCACCTTCTGGGAGGTCCATGACATCCTCACTCCTGAGCTCACCTTCCTGATCCCTGGGTTCTTCCGAGTTCCCATCTAGCTCCTCAGGGATTCCATCCTTCTTGCTGCCCTTCAGACCTCGGGGCATGGCGAGCATCTCAGCAGACACACCTGTTTGCCTGCCGGTCTCCATGGGTGAGATTCAAGCCTGCTCCGTGACAGCAGCTGTACAGGCAGAAGTTCCGGCTGGGGTGGTTTGATTCTGGATCTGCGATGAGAACCTTTCAAAGATTTTAGCTGCTGTGCTTCTGCTGAGCCAGTTCCGCCGTAACCGGACACGGCTCCCGGCCTCCCCTTCCCACGCACAAACACACACACACTGAATTTTCTCACTTCCACAATGTGAAGAAACTTGTGGAAGGAGAGTATGTTAGTTTTAGGTCAATGCAGAACGAATTCTCACCAATTTGGGATATTTAAAACAAACACCAGCTCACAGGTCAGAAGTTCTGCTAGGCCAAGTGACCGCCTCCTGCTCAGAGGCACACGAGGGACCTCCAGGATGGGTCTGGCTGTGTGGTCGTCGCCTCCACCCGAGAAGGGTCTGGCTTCGATCCGATTCGAGTTGGTGGCAGAATTCAACAATGCCTTGGGGTTGTGAGCCCCAGGCCCACTTGTTGGTTCTGCCGGCTGCCGTGAGGATGCTCTCAGCTCCTACCCGTGTTGCCCAGGTCTCGGCTGTGAGGCTCCCTGGGTGTGCACAGCCAGTGCTGGGGAATCTCCCACAGGGGAGCGTAATCACAGGGGGGTTCAGTCGTCCCTTACAAAGGGCTCAGATGACTGAATTAGACCCAGCCCTTAGCAGCCATTGGTTCAGGATAGCCCTAATCTAATCAGGAAGTTGGGCCGGCACATCAATTCATGCTTCCGCCCACACCCAAGGGAGGGGCAGACACAGGGCGAGTCTCTGAGGGGCGGGAAATGCAGGGGGCATTTCAGAATTCAGTCTCCTTCACAGAATCGCAAAGTTCACATTTCGCAACAATAAAGAAACTATTTACAGTAAAAAATGAGACATTTTACGAAGTTGAGCATTAGAAAACTTCGATGTCTGAGAAAAAAACTCTCTAACGCACAGGGAAACAAGCGGTTTATCAAATACTCTGAAAATAAAATGGGCTGGGGGAGGGAAACATGAAAATATTATTTCAATTTTATTTTACGTCATTTTATCTTAGTTTAGTTTGGTTTATTTGTTTATTTCTGAGACAGAGTCTCGCTCTGTCCCCCAGGCTGGATTACAGCGGCCTGATCACAGCCCACTGCAGCCTCGGCATCCTAGGCTCAACGGATTCTCCTGCCTCGGCCTCCAGAGCGGCTGGGACTAAATGTGCGCGCTGCCACGCCGGGCAAATTTTTCTATCTTTTCAAGTACAGACGAGGTTTCACCATTTTGGCCAGGCTGGTCTTGAACTGCTGACTTCAGGTGATCTGCCCCACTTTGGCTTCCCAAAGAGAAGGGACTATAGGCGTGAGCCACCGCGCCCAGACTATGATAGTTTCACGCTGAAGTCCGAAGCTGCTCTGCCTTAGGATTTTTCCTGAGTTTTACTTTCCTGTCAGGATGAGTTGCTAGTTCATCTTTCCTGTGGGATCTTCTAGAAAGGCATTACTGATGAGATTATGGCTTTCTCACAAGAAATACTACTTTGGTGAAACTCTATTGAAATTATCAGTACCTTCAGTTTCCAATACTTATCAAGTACAATAGTTGAACGTGGCATGGTAGCTGAAAGGGTAAGAGGCAGAATTTGGCAGACTCCATTTTTTTCAGTTTCGATGGTTTCAGGTTTTTTGGATTCAGCCAAACTAAAGAATGTCCTCACGAGCTGTCAATTCACAGGTCACTACAGAGAATTGTTGAGACGGAATCACAGTGTAATTTTTGGCGTATGATCTGTGAGCTGTGCTGGGGAGGTTCACGCTGATTCCATAATAAATCTCGGGTTTTTACTCTATAGCGAGAAATTACTCTTTTCCATCACGAAGGTAAAGCAGAGTATGTACAAGTAGAGTGTGGAATAACTTTGTCACGCGTGACGAACCGACTTGGTCCAATACTTTAACGACTTCTCCAATGTCTCCGTACTCAGGTTTGATTTTCTGAGCGGATCATCGGTAGAATGAATAAAATCAAGAATCCTCTAAGGCGATGTTTGGAACTAAATTTCAGTGTCTCCGGAAGCACTGGAAAAATCACCACGTGTAGCGACAGTGAAGTATCAATGGGCTCTCTCTGTGTCCTTTAAACCGCCCATATGATCGTTACAAATGGCGGCTTGAGGAAAGGCGGTTTTGGAATTGGTTTCTCTCTAGTCTTACATGATGTATCTATACTATATTGCATTATAATGCAGGAAAGGGTCACTTGCTGACATAAAGCACAGCAGGCAGGAGTAGAAGAGTCAACTTAGGGGGAAAAAAAGTGCTTTGTGATTTCATTTTGATGTCTGCAGTTTGGAAAACAGTTGATCAGTTTAGCTGTTTTCGTGATGGCTCACAAAAATACATATGAGCATTGAAAAGGTACAGAAGAACAACAATCGGGGAAACATTTCTGCAAGCTCCAATCACTGGAACCCAGACAGAAGCATACAAGCTAAGAGACAGCTACACCAGGCTTCAGCGGGAAACCATACAGATCTCCTGGGAAGGGCTTCCCTCTCTGAATGCAGCTGCCTGTCCACGGGATGCTCTGGGCCCAGGCACCTTGATTCCTCCAACTGGAAAGACATAGAAAAACGCCTCCACATCCCATTAAAATGCCCAGAGATTTAGCCAAGGCTCCTATGAAACGATCTGCTGTCTTCATCCAGGTAAGGGCAACTGCACATTTTAAGACACTGAGATCGTGGGTAAATCCAGGTGGGACTGAGACGCAGGAGCTCCAGCACACACACTCCTGTCATTGGAAGATGAACGCGGCACTTCTTCCTGCACAAACAGACCCCGCCCTCTGGCCTCGGGCCTAGAACATGATTCTTTTGCAGTTGCTGTTGGGGAAGAGGCCCTTGGGCTTTAACCTGCGAACGGCCTCCCTTAAATGCTTGGGCTGCAGCGGGGGCGTCTCTCCCCACATCTCACACACGTCCAGGGCCTCTTCCACCACCTCTCCGACAAAGACCTTGGCTATTCCAGCCATGGCAATGGCCGCGTTCTCAGACACCGAACTGCCAGTGATAGCCCGCATCAGACCCGCAATGCGTGCTCTCGGGAAAGCTGACCGGCGACACACTTCGTAGCGGGACAGCTGCTCCTCAGACATGGCAGACAGCAGGGTTGTCATCCTCTGAGCCTCCTCTGCATCCACGGTGGGCTTCCTCTCCTTCTTGCCTTTCGTATGTGTTTTCCGTCTTTTGGCTGCAGGAGGAGCTGAGGCTGAGGCCTCATTGTCACCTTCTGGGAGGTCCATGACATCCTCACTCCTGAGCTCACCTTCCTGATCCCTGGGTTCTTCCGAGTTCCCATCTAGCTCCTCAGGGATTCCATCCTTCTTGCTGCCCTTCAGACCTCGGGGCATGGCGAGCATCTCAGCAGACACACCTGTTTGCCTGCCGGTCTCCATGGGTGAGATTCAAGCCTGCTCCGTGACAGCAGCTGTACAGGCAGAAGTTCCGGCTGGGGTGGTTTGATTCTGGATCTGCGATGAGAACCTTTCAAAGATTTTAGCTGCTGTGCTTCTGCTGAGCCAGTTCCGCCGTAACCGGACACGGCTCCCGGCCTCCCCTTCCCACGCACAAACACACACACACTGAATTTTCTCACTTCCACAATGTGAAGAAACTTGTGGAAGGAGAGTATGTTAGTTTTAGGTCAATGCAGAACGAATTCTCACCAATTTGGGATATTTAAAACAAACACCAGCTCACAGGTCAGAAGTTCTGCTAGGCCAAGTGACCGCCTCCTGCTCAGAGGCACACGAGGGACCTCCAGGATGGGTCTGGCTGTGTGGTCGTCGCCTCCACCCGAGAAGGGTCTGGCTTCGATCCGATTCGAGTTGGTGGCAGAATTCAACAATGCCTTGGGGTTGTGAGCCCCAGGCCCACTTGTTGGTTCTGCCGGCTGCCGTGAGGATGCTCTCAGCTCCTACCCGTGTTGCCCAGGTCTCGGCTGTGAGGCTCCCTGGGTGTGCACAGCCAGTGCTGGGGAATCTCCCACAGGGGAGCGTAATCACAGGGGGGTTCAGTCGTCCCTTACAAAGGGCTCAGATGACTGAATTAGACCCAGCCCTTAGCAGCCATTGGTTCAGGATAGCCCTAATCTAATCAGGAAGTTGGGCCGGCACATCAATTCATGCTTCCGCCCACACCCAAGGGAGGGGCAGACACAGGGCGAGTCTCTGAGGGGCGGGAAATGCAGGGGGCATTTCAGAATTCAGTCTCCTTCACAGAATCGCAAAGTTCACATTTCGCAACAATAAAGAAACTATTTACAGTAAAAAATGAGACATTTTACGAAGTTGAGCATTAGAAAACTTCGATGTCTGAGAAAAAAACTCTCTAACGCACAGGGAAACAAGCGGTTTATCAAATACTCTGAAAATAAAATGGGCTGGGGGAGGGAAACGTGAAAATATTATTTCAATTTTATTTTACGTCATTTTATCTTAGTTTAGTTTGGTTTATTTGTTTATTTCTGAGACAGAGTCTCGCTCTGTCCCCCAGGCTGGATTACAGCGGCCTGATCACAGCCCACTGCAGCCTCGGCATCCTAGGCTCAACGGATTCTCCTGCCTCGGCCTCCAGAGCGGCTGGGACTAAATGTGCGCGCTGCCACGCCGGGCAAATTTTTCTATCTTTTCAAGTACAGACGAGGTTTCACCATTTTGGCCAGGCTGGTCTTGAACTGCTGACTTCAGGTGATCTGCCCCACTTTGGCTTCCCAAAGAGAAGGGACTATAGGCGTGAGCCACCGCGCCCAGACTATGATAGTTTCACGCTGAAGTCCGAAGCTGCTCTGCCTTAGGATTTTTCCTGAGTTTTACTTTCCTGTCAGGATGAGTTGCTAGTTCATCTTTCCTGTGGGATCTTCTAGAAAGGCATTACTGATGAGATTATGGCTTTCTCACAAGAAATACTACTTTGGTGAAACTCTATTGAAATTATCAGTACCTTCAGTTTCCAATACTTATCAAGTACAATAGTTGAACGTGGCATGGTAGCTGAAAGGGTAAGAGGCAGAATTTGGCAGACTCCATTTTTTTCAGTTTCGATGGTTTCAGGTTTTTTGGATTCAGCCAAACTAAAGAATGTCCTCACGAGCTGTCAATTCACAGGTCACTACAGAGAATTGTTGAGACGGAATCACAGTGTAATTTTTGGCGTATGATCTGTGAGCTGTGCTGGGGAGGTTCACGCTGATTCCATAATAAATCTCGGGTTTTTACTCTATAGCGAGAAATTACTCTTTTCCATCACGAAGGTAAAGCAGAGTATGTACAAGTAGAGTGTGGAATAACTTTGTCACGCGTGACGAACCGACTTGGTCCAATACTTTAACGACTTCTCCAATGTCTCCGTACTCAGGTTTGATTTTCTGAGCGGATCATCGGTAGAATGAATAAAATCAAGAATCCTCTAAGGCAATGTTTGGAACTAAATTTCAGTGTCTCCGGAAGCACTGGAAAAATCACCACGTGTAGCGACAGTGAAGTATCAATGGGCTCTCTCTGTGTCCTTTAAACCGCCCATATGATCGTTACAAATGGCGGCTTGAGGAAAGGCGGTTTTGGAATTGGTTTCTCTCTAGTCTTACATGATGTATCTATACTATATTGCATTATAATGCAGGAAAGGGTCACTTGCTGACATAAAGCACAGCAGGCAGGAATAGAAGAGTCAACTTAGGGGGAAAAAAAGTGCTTTGTGATTTCATTTCGATGTCTGCAGTTTGGAAAACAGTTGATCAGTTTAGCTGTTTTCGTGATGGCTCACAAAAATACATATGAGCATTGAAAAGGTACAGAAGAACAACAATCGGGGAAACATTTCTGCAAGCTCCAATCACTGGAACCCAGACAGAAGCATACAAGCTAAGAGACAGCTACACCAGGCTTCAGCGGGAAACCATACAGATCTCCTGGGAAGGGCTTCCCTCTCTGAATGCAGCTGCCTGTCCACGGGATGCTCTGGGCCCAGGCACCTTGATTCCTCCAACTGGAAAGACATAGAAAAACGCCTCCACATCCCATTAAAATGCCCAGAGATTTAGCCAAGGCTCCTATGAAACGATCTGCTGTCTTCATCCAGGTAAGGGCAACTGCACATTTTAAGACACTGAGATCGTGGGTAAATCCAGGTGGGACTGAGACGCAGGAGCTCCAGCACACACACTCCTGTCATTGGAAGATGAACGCGGCACTTCTTCCTGCACAAACAGACCCCGCCCTCTGGCCTCGGGCCTAGAACATGATTCTTTTGCAGTTGCTGTTGGGGAAGAGGCCCTTGGGCTTTAACCTGCGAACGGCCTCCCTTAAATGCTTGGGCTGCAGCGGGGGCGTCTCTCCCCACATCTCACACACGTCCAGGGCCTCTTCCACCACCTCTCCGACAAAGACCTTGGCTATTCCAGCCATGGCAATGGCCGCGTTCTCAGACACCGAACTGCCAGTGATAGCCCGCATCAGACCCGCAATGCGTGCTCTCGGGAAAGCTGACCGGCGACACACTTCGTAGCGGGACAGCTGCTCCTCAGACATGGCAGACAGCAGGGTTGTCATCCTCTGAGCCTCCTCTGCATCCACGGTGGGCTTCCTCTCCTTCTTGCCTTTCGTATGTGTTTTCCGTCTTTTGGCTGCAGGAGGAGCTGAGGCTGAGGCCTCATTGTCACCTTCTGGGAGGTCCATGACATCCTCACTCCTGAGCTCACCTTCCTGATCCCTGGGTTCTTCCGAGTTCCCATCTAGCTCCTCAGGGATTCCATCCTTCTTGCTGCCCTTCAGACCTCGGGGCATGGCGAGCATCTCAGCAGACACACCTGTTTGCCTGCCGGTCTCCATGGGTGAGATTCAAGCCTGCTCCGTGACAGCAGCTGTACAGGCAGAAGTTCCGGCTGGGGTGGTTTGATTCTGGATCTGCGATGAGAACCTTTCAAAGATTTTAGCTGCTGTGCTTCTGCTGAGCCAGTTCCGCCGTAACCGGACACGGCTCCCGGCCTCCCCTTCCCACGCACAAACACACACACACTGAATTTTCTCACTTCCACAATGTGAAGAAACTTGTGGAAGGAGAGTATGTTAGTTTTAGGTCAATGCAGAACGAATTCTCACCAATTTGGGATATTTAAAACAAACACCAGCTCACAGGTCAGAAGTTCTGCTAGACCAAGTGACCGCCTCCTGCTCAGAGGCACACGAGGGACCTCCAGGATGGGTCTGGCTGTGTGGTCGTCGCCTCCACCCGAGAAGGGTCTGGCTTCGATCCGATTCGAGTTGGTGGCAGAATTCAACAATGCCTTGGGGTTGTGAGCCCCAGGCCCACTTGTTGGTTCTGCCGGCTGCCGTGAGGATGCTCTCAGCTCCTACCCGTGTTGCCCAGGTCTCGGCTGTGAGGCTCCCTGGGTGTGCACAGCCAGTGCTGGGGAATCTCCCACAGGGGAGCGTAATCACAGGGGGGTTCAGTCGTCCCTTACAAAGGGCTCAGATGACTGAATTAGACCCAGCCCTTAGCAGCCATTGGTTCAGGATAGCCCTAATCTAATCAGGAAGTTGGGCCGGCACATCAATTCATGCTTCCGCCCACACCCAAGGGAGGGGCAGACACAGGGCGAGTCTCTGAGGGGCGGGAAATGCAGGGGGCATTTCAGAATTCAGTCTCCTTCACAGAATCGCAAAGTTCACATTTCACAACAATAAAGAAACTATTTACAGTAAAAAATGAGACATTTTACGAAGTTGAGCATTAGAAAACTTCGATGTCTGAGAAAAAAACTCTCTAACGCACAGGGAAACAAGCGGTTTATCAAATACTCTGAAAATAAAATGGGCTGGGTGAGGGAAACGTGAAAATATTATTTCAATTTTATTTTACGTCATTTTATCTTAGTTTAGTTTGGTTTATTTGTTTATTTCTGAGACAGAGTCTCTCTCTGTCCCCCAGGCTGGATTACAGCGGCCTGCTCTCAGCCCACTGCAGCCTCGGCATCCTAGGCTCAACGGATTCTCCTGCCTCAGCCTCCAGAGCGGCTGGGACTAAATGTGCGCGCTGCCACGCCGGGCAAATTTTTGTATCTTTTCAAGTACAGACGAGGTTTCACCATTTTGGCCAGGCTGGTCTTGAACTGCTGACTTCAGGTGATCTGCCCCTCTTTGGCTTCCCAAAGAGAAGGGACTATAGGCGTGAGCCACCGCGCCCAGACTATGATAGTTGCACGCTGAAGTCAGAAGCTGCTCTGCCTTAGGATTTTTCCTGAGTTTTACTTTCCTGTCAGGATGAGTTGCTAGTTCATCTTTCCTGTGGGATCTTCTAGAAAGGCATTACTGATGAGATTATGGCTTTCTCACAAGAAATACTACTTTGGTGAAACTCTATTGAAATTATCAGTACCTTCAGTTTCCAATACTTATCAAGTACAATAGTTGAGCGTGGCATGGTAGCTGAAAGGGTAAGAGGCAGAATTTGGCAGACTCCATTTTTTTCAGTTTCGATGGTTTCAGGTTTTTTGGATTCAGCCAAACTAAAGAATGTCCTCACGAGCTGTCAATTCACAGGTCACTACAGAGAATTGTTGAGACGGAATCACAGTGTAATTTTTGGCGTATGATCTGTGAGCTGTGCTGGGGAGGTTCACGCTGATTCCATAATAAATCTCGGGTTTTTACTCTATAGCGAGAAATTACTCTTTTCCATCACGAAGGTAAAGCAGAGTATGTACAAGTAGAGTGTGGAATAACTTTGTCACGCGTGACGAACCGACTTGGTCCAATACTTTAACGACTTCTCCAATGTCTCCGTACTCAGGTTTGATTTTCTGAGCGGATCATCGGTAGAATGAATAAAATCAAGAATCCTCTAAGGCAATGTTTGGAACTAAATTTCAGTGTCTCCGGAAGCACTGGAAAAATCACCACGTGTAGCGACAGTGAAGTATCAATGGGCTCTCTCTGTGTCCTTTAAACCGCCCATATGATCGTTACAAATGGCGGCTTGAGGAAAGGCGGTTTTGGAATTGGTTTCTCTCTAGTCTTACATGATGTATCTATACTATATTGCATTATAATGCAGGAAAGGGTCACTTGCTGACATAAAGCACAGCAGGCAGGAATAGAAGAGTCAACTTAGGGGGAAAAAAAGTGCTTTGTGATTTCATTTCGATGTCTGCAGTTTGGAAAACAGTTGATCAGTTTAGCTGTTTTCGTGATGGCTCACAAAAATACATATGAGCATTGAAAAGGTACAGAAGAACAACAATCGGGGAAACATTTCTGCAAGCTCCAATCACTGGAACCCAGACAGAAGCATACAAGCTAAGAGACAGCTACACCAGGCTTCAGCGGGAAACCATACAGATCTCCTGGGAAGGGCTTCCCTCTCTGAATGCAGCTGCCTGTCCACGGGATGCTCTGGGCCCAGGCACCTTGATTCCTCCAACTGGAAAGACATAGAAAAACGCCTCCACATCCCATTAAAATGCCCAGAGATTTAGCCAAGGCTCCTATGAAACGATCTGCTGTCTTCATCCAGGTAAGGGCAACTGCACATTTTAAGACACTGAGATCGTGGGTAAATCCAGGTGGGACTGAGACGCAGGAGCTCCAGCACACACACTCCTGTCATTGGAAGATGAACGCGGCACTTCTTCCTGCACAAACAGACCCCGCCCTCTGGCCTCGGGCCTAGAACATGATTCTTTTGCAGTTGCTGTTGGGGAAGAGGCCCTTGGGCTTTAACCTGCGAACGGCCTCCCTTAAATGCTTGGGCTGCAGCGGGGGCGTCTCTCCCCACATCTCACACACGTCCAGGGCCTCTTCCACCACCTCTCCGACAAAGACCTTGGCTATTCCAGCCATGGCAATGGCCGCGTTCTCAGACACCGAACTGCCAGTGATAGCCCGCATCAGACCCGCAATGCGTGCTCTCGGGAAAGCTGACCGGCGACACACTTCGTAGCGGGACAGCTGCTCCTCAGACATGGCAGACAGCAGGGTTGTCATCCTCTGAGCCTCCTCTGCATCCACGGTGGGCTTCCTCTCCTTCTTGCCTTTCGTATGTGTTTTCCGTCTTTTGGCTGCAGGAGGAGCTGAGGCTGAGGCCTCATTGTCACCTTCTGGGAGGTCCATGACATCCTCACTCCTGAGCTCACCTTCCTGATCCCTGGGTTCTTCCGAGTTCCCATCTAGCTCCTCAGGGATTCCATCCTTCTTGCTGCCCTTCAGACCTCGGGGCATGGCGAGCATCTCAGCAGACACACCTGTTTGCCTGCCGGTCTCCATGGGTGAGATTCAAGCCTGCTCCGTGACAGCAGCTGTACAGGCAGAAGTTCCGGCTGGGGTGGTTTGATTCTGGATCTGCGATGAGAACCTTTCAAAGATTTTAGCTGCTGTGCTTCTGCTGAGCCAGTTCCGCCGTAACCGGACACGGCTCCCGGCCTCCCCTTCCCACGCACAAACACACACACACTGAATTTTCTCACTTCCACAATGTGAAGAAACTTGTGGAAGGAGAGTATGTTAGTTTTAGGTCAATGCAGAACGAATTCTCACCAATTTGGGATATTTAAAACAAACACCAGCTCACAGGTCAGAAGTTCTGCTAGACCAAGTGACCGCCTCCTGCTCAGAGGCACACGAGGGACCTCCAGGATGGGTCTGGCTGTGTGGTCGTCGCCTCCACCCGAGAAGGGTCTGGCTTCGATCCGATTCGAGTTGGTGGCAGAATTCAACAATGCCTTGGGGTTGTGAGCCCCAGGCCCACTTGTTGGTTCTGCCGGCTGCCGTGAGGATGCTCTCAGCTCCTACCCGTGTTGCCCAGGTCTCGGCTGTGAGGCTCCCTGGGTGTGCACAGCCAGTGCTGGGGAATCTCCCACAGGGGAGCGTAATCACAGGGGGGTTCAGTCGTCCCTTACAAAGGGCTCAGATGACTGAATTAGACCCAGCCCTTAGCAGCCATTGGTTCAGGATAGCCCTAATCTAATCAGGAAGTTGGGCCGGCACATCAATTCATGCTTCCGCCCACACCCAAGGGAGGGGCAGACACAGGGCGAGTCTCTGAGGGGCGGGAAATGCAGGGGGCATTTCAGAATTCAGTCTCCTTCACAGAATCGCAAAGTTCACATTTCACAACAATAAAGAAACTATTTACAGTAAAAAATGAGACATTTTACGAAGTTGAGCATTAGAAAACTTCGATGTCTGAGAAAAAAACTCTCTAACGCACAGGGAAACAAGCGGTTTATCAAATACTCTGAAAATAAAATGGGCTGGGTGAGGGAAACGTGAAAATATTATTTCAATTTTATTTTACGTCATTTTATCTTAGTTTAGTTTGGTTTATTTGTTTATTTCTGAGACAGAGTCTCGCTCTGTCCCCCAGGCTGGATTACAGCGGCCTGATCACAGCCCACTGCAGCCTCGGCATCCTAGGCTCAACGGATTCTCCTGCCTCGGCCTCCAGAGCGGCTGGGACTAAATGTGCGCGCTGCCACGCCGGGCAAATTTTTCTATCTTTTCAAGTACAGACGAGGTTTCACCATTTTGGCCAGGCTGGTCTTGAACTGCTGACTTCAGGTGATCTGCCCCACTTTGGCTTCCCAAAGAGAAGGGACTATAGGCGTGAGCCACCGCGCCCAGACTATGATAGTTTCACGCTGAAGTCCGAAGCTGCTCTGCCTTAGGATTTTTCCTGAGTTTTACTTTCCTGTCAGGATGAGTTGCTAGTTCATCTTTCCTGTGGGATCTTCTAGAAAGGCATTACTGATGAGATTATGGCTTTCTCACAAGAAATACTACTTTGGTAAAACTCTATTGAAATTATCAGTACCTTCAGTTTCCAATACTTATCAAGTACAATAGTTGAACGTGGCATGGTAGCTGAAAGGGTAAGAGGCAGAATTTGGCAGACTCCATTTTTTTCAGTTTCGATGGTTTCAGGTTTTTTGGATTCAGCCAAACTAAAGAATGTCCTCACGAGCTGTCAATTCACAGGTCACTACAGAGAATTGTTGAGACGGAATCACAGTGTAATTTTTGGCGTATGATCTGTGAGCTGTGCTGGGGAGGTTCACGCTGATTCCATAATAAATCTCGGGTTTTTACTCTATAGCGAGAAATTACTCTTTTCCATCACGAAGGTAAAGCAGAGTATGTACAAGTAGAGTGTGGAATAACTTTGTCACGCGTGACGAACCGACTTGGTCCAATACTTTAACGACTTCTCCAATGTCTCCGTACTCAGGTTTGATTTTCTGAGCGGATCATCGGTAGAATGAATAAAATCAAGAATCCTCTAAGGCAATGTTTGGAACTAAATTTCAGTGTCTCCGGAAGCACTGGAAAAATCACCACGTGTAGCGACAGTGAAGTATCAATGGGCTCTCTCTGTGTCCTTTAAACCGCCCATATGATCGTTACAAATGGCGGCTTGAGGAAAGGCGGTTTTGGAATTGGTTTCTCTCTAGTCTTACATGATGTATCTATACTATATTGCATTATAATGCAGGAAAGGGTCACTTGCTGACATAAAGCACAGCAGGCAGGAATAGAAGAGTCAACTTAGGGGGAAAAAAAGTGCTTTGTGATTTCATTTCGATGTCTGCAGTTTGGAAAACAGTTGATCAGTTTAGCTGTTTTCGTGATGGCTCACAAAAATACATATGAGCATTGAAAAGGTACAGAAGAACAACAATCGGGGAAACATTTCTGCAAGCTCCAATCACTGGAACCCAGACAGAAGCATACAAGCTAAGAGACAGCTACACCAGGCTTCAGCGGGAAACCATACAGATCTCCTGGGAAGGGCTTCCCTCTCTGAATGCAGCTGCCTGTCCACGGGATGCTCTGGGCCCAGGCACCTTGATTCCTCCAACTGGAAAGACATAGAAAAACGCCTCCACATCCCATTAAAATGCCCAGAGATTTAGCCAAGGCTCCTATGAAACGATCTGCTGTCTTCATCCAGGTAAGGGCAACTGCACATTTTAAGACACTGAGATCGTGGGTAAATCCAGGTGGGACTGAGATGCAGGAGCTCCAGCACACACACTCCTGTCATTGGAAGATGAACGCGGTACTTCCTCCTGCACAAACAGACCCCGCCCTCTGGCCTCGGGCCTAGAACATGATTCTTTTGCAGTTGCTGTTGGGGAAGAGGCCCTTGGGCTTTAACCTGCGAACGGCCTCCCTTAAATGCTTGGGCTGCAGCGGGGGCGTCTCTCCCCACATCTCACACACGTCCAGGGCCTCTTCCACCACCTCTCCGACAAAGACCTTGGCTATTCCAGCCATGGCAATGGCCGCGTTCTCAGACACCGAACTGCCAGTGATAGCCCGCATCAGACCCGCAATGCGTGCTCTCGGGAAAGCTGACCGGCGACACACTTCGTAGCGGGACAGCTGCTCCTCAGACATGGCAGACAGCAGGGTTGTCATCCTCTGAGCCTCCTCTGCATCCACGGTGGGCTTCCTCTCCTTCTTGCCTTTCGTATGTGTTTTCCGTCTTTTGGCTGCAGGAGGAGCTGAGGCTGAGGCCTCATTGTCACCTTCTGGGAGGTCCATGACATCCTCACTCCTGAGCTCACCTTCCTGATCCCTGGGTTCTTCCGAGTTCCCATCTAGCTCCTCAGGGATTCCATCCTTCTTGCTGCCCTTCAGACCTCGGGGCATGGCGAGCATCTCAGCAGACACACCTGTTTGCCTGCCGGTCTCCATGGGTGAGATTCAAGCCTGCTCCGTGACAGCAGCTGTACAGGCAGAAGTTCCGGCTGGGGTGGTTTGATTCTGGATCTGCGATGAGAACCTTTCAAAGATTTTAGCTGCTGTGCTTCTGCTGAGCCAGTTCCGCCGTAACCGGACACGGCTCCCGGCCTCCCCTTCCCACGCACAAACACACACACACTGAATTTTCTCACTTCCACAATGTGAAGAAACTTGTGGAAGGAGAGTATGTTAGTTTTAGGTCAATGCAGAACGAATTCTCACCAATTTGGGATATTTAAAACAAACACCAGCTCACAGGTCAGAAGTTCTGCTAGGCCAAGTGACCGCCTCCTGCTCAGAGGCACACGAGGGACCTCCAGGATGGGTCTGGCTGTGTGGTCGTCGCCTCCACCCGAGAAGGGTCTGGCTTCGATCCGATTCGAGTTGGTGGCAGAATTCAACAATGCCTTGGGGTTGTGAGCCCCAGGCCCACTTGTTGGTTCTGCCGGCTGCCGTGAGGATGCTCTCAGCTCCTACCCGTGTTGCCCAGGTCTCGGCTGTGAGGCTCCCTGGGTGTGCACAGCCAGTGCTGGGGAATCTCCCACAGGGGAGCGTAATCACAGGGGGGTTCAGTCGTCCCTTACAAAGGGCTCAGATGACTGAATTAGACCCAGCCCTTAGCAGCCATTGGTTCAGGATAGCCCTAATCTAATCAGGAAGTTGGGCCGGCACATCAATTCATGCTTCCGCCCACACCCAAGGGAGGGGCAGACACAGGGCGAGTCTCTGAGGGGCGGGAAATGCAGGGGGCATTTCAGAATTCAGTCTCCTTCACAGAATCGCAAAGTTCACATTTCACAACAATAAAGAAACTATTTACAGTAAAAAATGAGACATTTTACGAAGTTGAGCATTAGAAAACATCGATGTCTGAGAAAAAAACTCTCTAACGCACGGGGAAACAAGCGGTTTATCAAATACTCTGAAAATAAAATGGGCTGGGGGAGGGAAACGTGAAAATATTATTTCAATTTTATTTTACGTCATTTTATCTTAGTTTAGTTTGGTTTATTTGTTTATTTCTGAGACAGAGTCTCGCTCTGTCCCCCAGGCTGGATTACAGCGGCCTGATCACAGCCCACTGCAGCCTCGGCATCCTAGGCTCAACGGATTCTCCTGCCTCGGCCTCCAGAGCGGCTGGGACTAAATGTGCGCGCTGCCACGCCGGGCAAATTTTTGTATCTTTTCAAGTAGAGACGAGGTTTCACCATTTTGGCCAGGCTGGTCTTGAACTGCTGACTTCAGGTGATCTGCCCCACTTTGGCTTCCCAAAGAGAAGGGACTATAGGCGTGAGCCACCGCGCCCAGACTATGATAGTTTCACGCTGAAGGCCGAAGCTGCTCTGCCTTAGGATTTTTCCTGAGTTTTACTTTCCTGTCAGGATGAGTTGCTAGTTCATCTTTCCTGTGGGATCTTCTAGAAAGGCAATACTGATGAGATTATGGCTTTCTCAAAAGAAATACTACTTTGATGAAACTCTATTGAAATTATCAGTACCTTCAGTTTCCAATACTTATCAAGTACAATAGTTGAACGTGGCATGGTAGCTGAAAGGGTAAGAGGCAGAGTTTGGCAGACTCCATTTTTTTCAGTTTCGATGGTTTCAGGTTTTTTGGATTCAGCCAAACTAAAGAATGTCCTCACGAGCTGTCAATTCACAGGTCACTACAGAGAATTGTTGAGACGGAATCACAGTGTAATTTTTGGCGTATGATCTGTGAGCTGTGCTGGGGAGGTTCACGCTGATTCCATAATAAATCTCGGGTTTTTACTCTATAGCGAGAAATTACTCTTTTCCATCACGAAGGTGAAGCAGAGTATGTACAAGTAGAGTGTGGAATAACTTTGTCACGCGTGACGAACCGACTTGGTCCAATACTTTAACGACTTCTCCAATGTCTCCGTACTCAGGTTTGATTTTCTGAGCGGATCATCGGTAGAATGAATAAAATCAAGAATCCTCTAAGGCAATGTTTGGAACTAAATTTCAGTGTCTCCGGAAGCACTGGAAAAATCACCACGTGTAGCGACAGTGAAGTATCAATGGGCTCTCTCTGTGTCCTTTAAACCGCCCATATGATCGTTACAAATGGCGGCTTGAGGAAAGGCGGTTTTGGAATTGGTTTCTCTCTAGTCTTACATGATGTATCTATACTATATTGCATTATAATGCAGGAAAGGGTCACTTGCTGACATAAAGCACAGCAGGCAGGAATAGAAGAGTCAACTTAGGGGGAAAAAAAGTGCTTTGTGATTTCATTTCGATGTCTGCAGTTTGGAAATCAGTTGCTCAGTTTAACTGTTCTCGTGATGGCTCACAAAATTACATATGAGCATTGAAAATGTACAGAAGAACAACAATCGGGGAAACATTTCTGCAAGCTCCAATCACTGGAACCCAGACAGAAGCATACAAGCTAAGAGACAGCTACACCAGGCTTCAGCGGGAAACCATACAGATCTCCTGGGAAGGGCTTCCCTCTCTGAATGCAGCTGCCTGTCCACGGGATGCTCTGGGCCCAGGCACCTTGATTCCTCCAACTGGAAAGACATAGAAAAACGCCTCCACATCCCATTAAAATGCCCAGAGATTTAGCCAAGGCTCCTATGAAACGATCTGCTGTCTTCATCCAGGTAAGGGCAACTGCACATTTTAAGACACTGAGATCGTGGGTAAATCCAGGTGGGACTGAGACGCAGGAGCTCCAGCACACACACTCCTGTCATTGGAAGATGAACGCGGCACTTCCTCCTGCACAAACAGACCCCGCCCTCTGGCCTCGGGCCTAGAACATGATTCTTTTGCAGTTGCTGTTGGGGAAGAGGCCCTTGGGCTTTAACCTGCGAACGGCCTCCCTTAAATGCTTGGGCTGCAGCGGGGGCGTCTCTCCCCACATCTCACACACGTCCAGGGCCTCTTCCACCACCTCTCCGACAAAGACCTTGGCTATTCCAGCCATGGCAATGGCCGCGTTCTCAGACACCGAACTGCCAGTGATAGCCCGCATCAGACCCGCAATGCGTGCTCTCGGGAAAGCTGACCGGCGACACACTTCGTAGCGGGACAGCTGCTCCTCAGACATGGCAGACAGCAGGGTTGTCATCCTCTGAGCCTCCTCTGCATCCACGGTGGGCTTCCTCTCCTTCTTGCCTTTCGTATGTGTTTTCCGTCTTTTGGCTGCAGGAGGAGCTGAGGCTGAGGCCTCATTGTCACCTTCTGGGAGGTCCATGACATCCTCACTCCTGAGCTCACCTTCCTGATCCCTGGGTTCTTCCGAGTTCCCATCTAGCTCCTCAGGGATTCCATCCTTCTTGCTGCCCTTCAGACCTCGGGGCATGGCGAGCATCTCAGCAGACACACCTGTTTGCCTGCCGGTCTCCATGGGTGAGATTCAAGCCTGCTCCGTGACAGCAGCTGTACAGGCAGAAGTTCCGGCTGGGGTGGTTTGATTCTGGATCTGCGATGAGAACCTTTCAAAGATTTTAGCTGCTGTGCTTCTGCTGAGCCAGTTTCGCCATAACCGGACACGGCTCCCGGCCTCCCCTTCCCACACACAAACACACACACACTGAATTTTCTCACTTCCACAATGTGAAGAAACTTGTGGAAGGAGAGTATGTTAGTTTTAGGTCAATGCAGAACGAATTCTCACCAATTTGGGATACTTAAAACAAACACCAGCTCACAGGTCAGAAGTTCTGCTAGGCCAAGTGACCGCCTCCTGCTCAGAGTCACACGAGGGACCTGCAGGATGGGTCTGGCTGTGTGGTCGTCGCCTCCACCCGAGAAGGGTCTGGCTTCGATCCGATTCGAGTTGGTGGCAGAATTCAACAGTGCCTTGGGGTTGTGAGCCCCAGGCCCACTTGTTGGTTCTCCCGGCTGCCGTGAGGAGGCTCTCAGCTCCTACCCGTGTTGCCCAGGTCTCGGCTGTGAGGCTCCCTGGGTGTGCACAGCCAGTGCTGGGGAATCTCCCACAGGGGAGCGTAATCACAGGGGGGTTCAGTCGTCCCTTACAAAGGGCTCAGATGACTGAATTAGACCCAGCCCTTAGCAGCCATTGGTTCAGGATAGCCCTAATCTAATCAGGAAGTTGGGCCGGCACATCAATTCATGCTTCCGCCCACACCCAAGGGAGGGGCAGACACAGGGCGAGTCTCTGAGGGGCGGGAAATGCAGGGGGCATTTCAGAATTCAGTCTCCTTCACAGAATCGCAAAGTTCACATTTCACAACAATAAAGAAACTATTTACAGTAAAAAATGAGACATTTTACGAAGTTGAGCATTAGAAAACTTCGATGTCTGAGAAAAAAACTCTCTAACGCACGGGGAAACAAGCGGTTTATCAAATACTCTGAAAACAAAATGGGCTGGGTGAGGGAAACGTGAAAATATTATTTCAATTTTTATTTTACGTCATTTTATCTTAGTTTAGTTTGGTTTATTTGTTTATTTCTGAGACAGAGTCTCGCTCTGTCCCCCAGGCTGGATTACAGCGGCCTGCTCTCAGCCCACTGCAGCCTCGGCATCCTAGGCTCAACGGATTCTCCTGCCTCGGCCTCCAGAGCGGCTGGGACTAAATGTGCGCGCTGCCACGCCGGGCAAATTTTTGTATCTTTTCAAGTAGAGACGAGGTTTCACCATTTTGGCCAGGCTGGTCTTGAACTGCTGACTTCAGGTGATCTGCCCCACTTTGGCTTCCCAAAGAGAAGGGACTATAGGCGTGAGCCACCGCGCCCAGACTATGATAGTTGCACGCTGAAGCCCGAAGCTGCTCTGCCTTAGGATTTTTCCTGAGTTTTACTTTCTTGTCAGGATGAGTTGCTAGTTCATCTTTCCTGTTGGATCTTCTAGAAAGGCATTACTGATGAGATTATGGCTTTCTCACAAGAAATACTACTTTGGTGAAACTCTATTGAAATTATCAGTACCTTCAGTTTCCAATACTTATCAAGTACAATAGTTGAACGTGGCATGGTAGCTGAAAGGGTAAGAGGCAGAGTTTGGCAGACTCCATTTTTTTCAGTTTCGATGGTTTCAGGTTTTTTGGTTTCAGCCAAACTAAAGAATGTCCTCACGAGCTGTCAATTCACAGGTCACTACAGAGAATTGTTGAGACGGAATCACAGGGTAATTTTTGGCCTACGATCTGTGAGCTGTGCTGGGAAGGTTCACGCTGATTCCATAATAAATCTCGGGTTTTTACTCTATAGCGAAAAATTACTCTTTTCCATCACGAAGGTGAAGCAGAGTATGTACAAGTAGAGTGTGGAATAACTTTGTCACTCGTGACGAACCGACTTGGTCCAATACTTTAACGACTTCTCCAATGTCTCCGTACTCAGGTTTGATTTTCTGAGCGGATCATCGGTAGAATGAATAAAATCAAGAATCCTCTAAGGCGATGTTTGGAACTAAATTTCAGTGTCTCCGGAAGCACTGGAAAAATCACCACGTGTAGCGACAGTGAAGTATCAATGGGCTCTCTCTGTGTCCTTTAAACCGCCCATATGATCCTTACAAATGGCGGCTTGAGGAAAGGTGGTTTTGGAATTGGTTTCTCTCTAGTCTTACATGATGTGTCTATACTCTATTGCATTATAATGCAGGAAAGGGTCACTTGCTGACATAAAGCACAGCAGGCAGGAATAGAAGAGTCAACTTAGGGGGAAAAAAAGTGCTTTGTGATTTCATTTTGATGTCTGCAGTTTGGAAATCAGTTGCTCAGTTTAACTGTTCTCGTGATGGCTCACAAAATTACATATGAGCATTGAAAATGTACAGAAGAACAACAATCGGGGAAACATTTCTGCAAGCTCCAATCACCGGAACCCAGACAGAAGCATACAAGCTAAGAGACAGCTACACCAGGCTTCAGCGGGAAACCATACAGATCTCCTGGGAAGGGCTTCCCTCTCTGAATGCGGCTGCCTGTCCACGGGATGCTCTGGGCCCAGGCACCTCGAGTCCTCCAACTGGAAAGACATAGAAAAACGCCTCCACATCCCATTAAAATGCCCAAAGATTTAGCCAAGGCTCCTATGAAACGATCTGCTGTCTTCATCCAGGTAAGGGCAACTGCACATTTTAAGACACTGAGATCGTGGGTAAATCCAGGTGGGACTGAGATGCAGGAGCTCCAGCACACACACTCCTGTCATTGGAAGATGAACGCGGTACTTCTTCCTGCACAAACAGACCCTGCCCTCTGGCCTCGGGCCTAGAACATGATTCTTTTGCAGTTGCTGTTGGGGAAGAGGCCCCTGGGCTTTAACCTGCGAACGGCCTCCCTTAAATGCTTGGGCTGCAGCGGGGGCGTCTCTCCCCACATCTCACACACGTCCAGGGCCTCTTCCACCACCTCTCCGACAAAGACCTTGGCTATTCCAGCCATGGCAATGGCCGCGTTCTCAGACACCGAACTGCCAGTGATAGCCCGCATCAGACCCGCAATGCGTGCTCTCGGGAAAGCTGACCGGCGACACACTTCGTAGCGGGACAGCTGCTCCTCAGACATGGCAGACAGCAGGGTTGTCATCCTCTGAGCCTCCTCTGCATCCACGGTGGGCTTCCTCTCCTTCTTGCCTTTCGTATGTGTTTTCCGTCTTTTGGCTGCAGGAGGAGCTGAGGCTGAGGCCTCATTGTCACCTTCTGGGAGGTCCATGACATCCTCACTCCTGAGCTCACCTTCCTGATCCCTGGGTTCTTCCGAGTTCCCATCTAGCTCCTCAGGGATTCCATCCTTCTTGCTGCCCTTCAGACCTCGGGGCATGGCGAGCATCTCAGCAGACACACCTGTTTGCCTGCCGGTCTCCATGGGTGAGATTCAAGCCTGCTCCGTGACAGCAGCTGTACAGGCAGAAGTTCCGGCTGGGGTGGTTTGATTCTGGATCTGCGATGAGAACCTTTCAAAGATTTTAGCTGCTGTGCTTCTGCTGAGCCAGTTTCGCCGTAACCGGACACGGCTCCCGGCCTCCCCTTCCCACACACAAACACACACACACTGAATTTTCTCACTTCCACAATGTGAAGAAACTTGTGGAAGGAGAGTATGTTAGTTTTAGGTCAATGCAGAACGAATTCTCACCAATTTGGGATACTTAAAACAAACACCAGCTCACAGGTCAGAAGTTCTGCTAGGCCAAGTGACCGCCTCCTGCTCAGAGTCACACGAGGGACCTCCAGGATGGGTCTGGCTGTGTGGTCGTCGCCTCCACCCGAGAAGGGTCTGGCTTCGATCCGATTCGAGTTGGTGGCAGAATTCAACAATGCCTTAGGGTTGTGAGCCCCAGGCCCACTTGTTGGTTCTGCCGGCTGCCGTGAGGAGGCTCTCAGCTCCTACCCGTGTTGCCCAGGTCTCGGCTGTGAGGCTCCCTGGGTGTGCACAGCCAGTGCTGGGGAATCTCCCACAGGGGAGCGTAATCACAGGGGGGTTCAGTCGTCCCTTACAAAGGGCTCAGATGACTGAATTAGACCCAGCCCTTAGCAGCCATTGGTTCAGGACAGCCCTAATCTAATCAGGAAGTTGGGCCGGCACATCAATTCATGCTTCCGCCCACACCCAAGGGAGGGGCAGACACAGGGCGAGTCTCTGAGGGGCGGGAAATGCAGGGGGCATTTCAGAATTCAGTCTCCTTCACAGAATCGCAAAGTTCACATTTCACAACAATAAAGAAACTATCTACAGTAAAAAATGAGACATTTTACGAAGTTGAGCATTAGAAAACTTCGATGTCTGAGAAAAAAACTCTCTAACGCACGGGGAAACAAGCGGTTTATCAAATACTCTGAAAACAAAATGGGCTGGGTGAGGGAAACGTGAAATTATTATTTCAATTTTTATTTTACGTCATTTTATCTTAGTTTAGTTTGGTTTATTTGTTTATTTCTGAGACAGAGTCTCGCTCTGTCCCCCAGGCTGGATTACAGCGGCCTGCTCTCAGCCCACTGCAGCCTCGGCATCCTAGGCTCAACGGATTCTCCTGCCTCGGCCTCCAGAGCGGCTGGGACTAAATGTGCGCGCTGCCACGCCGGGCAAATTTTTGTATCTTTTCAAGTAGAGACGAGGTTTCACCATTTTGGCCAGGCTGGTCTTGAACTGCTGACTTCAGGTGATCTGCCCCACTTTGGCTTCCCAAAGAGAAGGGACTATAGGCGTGAGCCACCGCGCCCAGACTATGATAGTTGCACGCTGAAGCCCGAAGCTGCTCTGCCTTAGGATTTTTCCTGAGTTTTACTTTCTTGTCAGGATGAGTTGCTAGTTCATCTTTCCTGTTGGATCTTCTAGAAAGGCATTACTGATGAGATTATGGCTTTCTCACAAGAAATACTACTTTGGTGAAACTCTATTGAAATTATCAGTACCTTCAGTTTCCAATACTTATCAAGTACAATAGTTGAACGTGGCATGGTAGCTGAAAGGGTAAGAGGCAGAGTTTGGCAGACTCCATTTTTTTCAGTTTCGATGGTTTCAGGTTTTTTTGATTCAGCCAAACTAAAGAATGTCCTCACGAGCTGTCAATTCACAGGTCACCACAGAGAATTTTTGAGACGGAATCACAGGGTAATTTTTGGCGTACGATCTGTGAGCTGTGCTGGGAAGGTTCACGCTGATTCCATAATAAATCTCGGGTTTTTACTCTATAGCGAAAAATTACTCTTTTCCATCACGAAGGTGAAGCAGAGTATGTACAAGTAGAGTGTGGAATAACTTTGTCACTCGTGACGAACCGACTTGGTCCAATACTTTAACGACTTCTCCAATGTCTCCGTACTCAGGTTTGATTTTCTGAGCGGATCATCGGTAGAATGAATAAAATCAAGAATCCTCTAAGGCGATGTTTGGAACTAAATTTCAGTGTCTCCGGAAGCACTGGAAAAATCACCACGTGTAGCGACAGTGAAGTATCAATGGGCTCTCTCTGTGTCCTTTAAACCGCCCATATGATCCTTACAAATGGCGGCTTGAGGAAAGGTGGTTTTGGAATTGGTTTCTCTCTAGTCTTACATGATGTGTCTATACTCTATTGCATTATAATGCAGGAAAGGGTCACTTGCTGACATAAAGCACAGCAGGCAGGAATAGAAGAGTCAACTTAGGGGGAAAAAAAGTGCTTTGTGATTTCATTTTGATGTCTGCAGTTTGGAAATCAGTTGCTCAGTTTAACTGTTCTCGTGATGGCTCACAAAATTACATATGAGCATTGAAAATGTACAGAAGAACAACAATCGGGGAAACATTTCTGCAAGCTCCAATCACCGGAACCCAGACAGAAGCATACAAGCTAAGAGACAGCTACACCAGGCTTCAGCGGGAAACCATACAGATCTCCTGGGAAGGGCTTCCCTCTCTGAATGCGGCTGCCTGTCCACGGGATGCTCTGGGCCCAGGCACCTCGAGTCCTCCAACTGGAAAGACATAGAAAAACGCCTCCACATCCCATTAAAATGCCCAAAGATTTAGCCAAGGCTCCTATGAAACGATCTGCTGTCTTCATCCAGGTAAGGGCAACTGCACATTTTAAGACACTGAGATCGTGGGTAAATCCAGGTGGGACTGAGATGCAGGAGCTCCAGCACACACACTCCTGTCATTGGAAGATGAACGCGGTACTTCTTCCTGCACAAACAGACCCTGCCCTCTGGCCTCGGGCCTAGAACATGATTCTTTTGCAGTTGCTGTTGGGGAAGAGGCCCCTGGGCTTTAACCTGCGAACGGCCTCCCTTAAATGCTTGGGCTGCAGCGGGGGCGTCTCTCCCCACATCTCACACACGTCCAGGGCCTCTTCCACCACCTCTCCGACAAAGACCTTGGCTATTCCAGCCATGGCAATGGCCGCGTTCTCAGACACCGAACTGCCAGTGATAGCCCGCATCAGACCCGCAATGCGTGCTCTCGGGAAAGCTGACCGGCGACACACTTCGTAGCGGGACAGCTGCTCCTCAGACATGGCAGACAGCAGGGTTGTCATCCTCTGAGCCTCCTCTGCATCCACGGTGGGCTTCCTCTCCTTCTTGCCTTTCGTATGTGTTTTCCGTCTTTTGGCTGCAGGAGGAGCTGAGGCTGAGGCCTCATTGTCACCTTCTGGGAGGTCCATGACATCCTCACTCCTGAGCTCACCTTCCTGATCCCTGGGTTCTTCCGAGTTCCCATCTAGCTCCTCAGGGATTCCATCCTTCTTGCTGCCCTTCAGACCTCGGGGCATGGCGAGCATCTCAGCAGACACACCTGTTTGCCTGCCGGTCTCCATGGGTGAGATTCAAGCCTGCTCCGTGACAGCAGCTGTACAGGCAGAAGTTCCGGCTGGGGTGGTTTGATTCTGGATCTGCGATGAGAACCTTTCAAAGATTTTAGCTGCTGTGCTTCTGCTGAGCCAGTTTCGCCGTAACCGGACACGGCTCCCGGCCTCCCCTTCCCACACACAAACACACACACACTGAATTTTCTCACTTCCACAATGTGAAGAAACTTGTGGAAGGAGAGTATGTTAGTTTTAGGTCAATGCAGAACGAATTCTCACCAATTTGGGATACTTAAAACAAACACCAGCTCACAGGTCAGAAGTTCTGCTAGGCCAAGTGACCGCCTCCTGCTCAGAGTCACACGAGGGACCTCCAGGATGGGTCTGGCTGTGTGGTCGTCGCCTCCACCCGAGAAGGGTCTGGCTTCGATCCGATTCGAGTTGGTGGCAGAATTCAACAATGCCTTAGGGTTGTGAGCCCCAGGCCCACTTGTTGGTTCTGCCGGCTGCCGTGAGGAGGCTCTCAGCTCCTACCCGTGTTGCCCAGGTCTCGGCTGTGAGGCTCCCTGGGTGTGCACAGCCAGTGCTGGGGAATCTCCCACAGGGGAGCGTAATCACAGGGGGGTTCAGTCGTCCCTTACAAAGGGCTCAGATGACTGAATTAGACCCAGCCCTTAGCAGCCATTGGTTCAGGACAGCCCTAATCTAATCAGGAAGTTGGGCCGGCACATCAATTCATGCTTCCGCCCACACCCAAGGGAGGGGCAGACACAGGGCGAGTCTCTGAGGGGCGGGAAATGCAGGGGGCATTTCAGAATTCAGTCTCCTTCACAGAATCGCAAAGTTCACATTTCACAACAATAAAGAAACTATCTACAGTAAAAAATGAGACATTTTACGAAGTTGAGCATTAGAAAACTTCGATGTCTGAGAAAAAAACTCTCTAACGCACGGGGAAACAAGCGGTTTATCAAATACTCTGAAAACAAAATGGGCTGGGTGAGGGAAACGTGAAAATATTATTTCAATTTTATTTTACGTCATTTTATCTTAGTTTAGTTTGGTTTATTTGTTTATTTCTGAGACAGAGTCTCGCTCTGTCCCCCAGGCTGGATTACAGCGGCCTGCTCTCAGCCCACTGCAGCCTCGGCATCCTAGGCTCAACGGATTCTCCCGCCTCAGCCTCCAGAGCGGCTGGGACTAAATGTGCGCGCTACGACGCCAGGCAAATTTTTGTATCTTTTCAAGTAGAGACGAGGTTTCACCATTTTGGCCAGGCTGGTCTTGAACTGCTGACTTCAGGTGATCTGCCCCACTTTCGCTTCCCAAAGAGAAGGGACTATAGGCGTGAGCCACCGCGCCCAGACTATGATAGTTTCACGCTGAAGCCCGAAGCTGCTCTGCCTTAGGATTTTTCCTGAGTTTTACTTTCTTGTCAGGATGAGTTGCTAGTTCATCTTTCCTGTTGGATCTTCTAGAAAGGCATTACTGATGAGATTATGGCTTTCTCACAAGAAATACTACTTTGGTGAAACTGTATTGAAATTATCAGTACCTTCAGTTTCCAATACTTATCAAGTACAATAGTTGAACGTGGCATGGTAGCTGAAAGGGTACACGTTACAGGAGGCAGAACAGCCAACGTGGGTCTGTTTATGGGTAGGAAAGAGAGAGACACTTATTAGAAGTTTCTAATGCAGTCTGTCACTGGTAGGTCAGCGTTCTAGAACATGGTCATGGCCATGCACATGGCTGGAATGACCGGGGTCTTATTCAGGGAGGTGGTAGAAGCAGCCCTGGGTGTGTGTGAGATGGGGAATCAGACGCCCCGCTGCAGCCCAAGCATTAGAAGGAGGCTGTTCGCAGATGAAAACCCAAGGGCCACTTCCTCAACACCTAGTACAAAATAACTATCTTCTTCTGGGCCCCAGTCTAGATAGAAAGGCCTGTTCTTAAAGGACAAAGAACTGAATCCACTGTTTCTATGACAGGACTGCCTGTGCCCTGCACCTTCTGTGTTTTAGTCTAGGCTGAATTGACCCATGATTTTAAAGTCTTTCTCCAACTGTGTCATTGATCTCATGTAGATGAAGGCAGCAGCTTCTTTCATAATTGCTTTGACTAAATATTTGTGCTTCTAAGGGCATATAGACACATTTTTCTGTTTCTTTCTACCTGGAAGAAAAAAGTTGTGTGAGTCCAAAGCATCCTGGGGACAGGAAGCTACTTTCAGAGAGAAAAACGCTTTCAAGAGACTTATGTGTTTTCATACTGAAGCCTGGAGTTGCAATGTCTTAGCTTTTATGCTTGTTGCTTGATTTCAACAGGTGAAGCCTCCAGAAACTATTTCCTTATGGTAGTCTATCCAGAAGGCTGTGTCCTGACCAAGAGACTGGAATTGATTTGAATGAATGAAAATTGAATTTTCATTTGTCATCCACTGAACTATTTTCTGACTTTTGCAAGAATGAAATTAAAATTACACACCAAATTGTTGTCTAAAATGACTTTACTCACATTGCTACCAAGATTGTTTTATGTCAGGGAGGGCTCTTTGATAATATTAAAATGGTAAAGTATTCTAGAAGCTGCATGGAAAACTTCAGAGAGAAAACAGACCCTAGAAACACTGTCTAGTCTCTGCACTCATTTCCATGCCTTCAGCTCTGAAGAATCGGTTTTACTGTAAACTATTTTTATAGCTAAGGTAATATACTGATCTCTCTGTTGTCCTTCTGAGAAAGAAAAATACATCTGACATGTAATTTTATAGTACATAAGAATTCTCACATATTTTAATGTTATATTATGGTGTTAAAATGCAAAAATTAAAGAGAAAATTCCTATGATTATAAGATTTAAGCATTAAATATTTTCATTAAAATAAAACACTCTTTCTAATTACACTGACATATAATTCATCAAATACTCTGAATATAAGAGAAATGGGAACAAATGTATAATAAAAAATCAAATGAACTTCCAGTGTTCACGGTGGCGTGGATGGAGCTTAGTCGTCATCACTCTGCCCTAACAACAAGCATAAAATTTAAAAAGTGCAAAATTGGCCAGGCATGCTGGTTCATGCCGGTAATCCCAGCACTTTGGGAGGCTGAGGCAGGCAAATCACCTGAGGTCGGAAGTTCAAGACCAGCCTGGCCAACATGGAGAAACCCCATCTCTACTAAAAAAAAAAAAAAAAAAAAAAAAAAATACAAAAATTAGCCGGGCATGGTGACGCATGCCTATAATCCCAGCTACTCGAGAGGCTGAGGTAGGAGAATCGCTTGAACCTAGGAGGTGGAGGTTGCGGTGAGCCAAGATCGCACCATTGCACTCCAGCCTGGGCAACAAGAGTGAAACTCTGTCTCAAAAAAAAAGTGAAAAATCAACATCTCTTTTGACATTTGTCTGAGTAGTGAGGTCACAGGGCAAACTGCGGAGAAAATAAAAAGATCTGTGCTTTCCTCACTTCAAAGTATTCTATAAAATGATAGTAACCCAAGCAGAATAACACTGGCTTAAAAACAGACACTTAGACCACTGGAACAGAATAGAGGCCACAGAAGTCAATCCAGACATGTACGGCCTACGGAGTTTACACAAAGGTGACAACAACAATGGAGAAATGACTGTCTTTTCAATCAATGGTGACAGGAAAACTAGATATCCACATGCAAAATAATCAAATTACACCGTTTTCTCTTAGCATATACAAAAATACACTAAAATCTCTTTCAAACTTCAGAGCAGGACCCTCAACTATGACCCTACTACAAGAAACGTAGGGAAAAACATCCCCAACGCTGGTTAGGCCAGTGATCTTTTAGATATAACCCAAAAACACAGACAACGAAAGCAAAGTAGACAAAAGGAATTACATCTAACAAGTTTCTGCACAATAAAGGAAACAATCATCAGAGTGAAGAGGAAATCAGCAGAATGGAACAAAATATTTGCACACCATATATCTGATAGGAATAAATTTCCAAAATACCTAAGAAACTCAAACAACTCAATAGGAAGAAAACAAAAATCCAAAATAAAAATAACCAAAAGACCTAAAGAGACATTTATTAAAAAAAAGACAGAAAGGTATGGCCAGTGGGTGTATGGAAAAATGCTCCACATCACTAACCATCACAGAAATGCAAACTACAACCAAAATAAAATATTACATCACACCCATTAGAATAACTGTTATGAAAATGTCAAGAGATAACAATTGTAGATGAAGATGCGAAGAAAAGGGAAACCGCTTGCCCTGTTGGTGAGAATGCAAATTAGTACAACCACTACAGAAACTAGTATGGCAGTTCCTCCAAAAACTAAAAATAGAGCTACGATATGTTCCACCAATGCCACACTGCTAAATATATATCCAGAGGAAATAAAATTAGTATACTGAAGAGCTATCTGTATGCTCATGTCTATTGCAGCAGTATTTACAATAGCTAAGATATAAAATCAACATAAGTGTCCAAAAAAAGATGATTGGATAAAGAAGATGTGATATGTATACACAACAAAATACATCTCCAGGTTCATCTATGTGTTCTTATATTTTAAGGCTACTTATGGAATAGCCTAAAAAAATAAGGACACATAGATGAACCTGGAGATCCTTATGCTAAGTTATGCTATGTGAAATACGCAAGGCATAGAAAGACAAATACTACTTGACCTCAATCTTACGTAGAATCTAAAAAAGTTGATCTTATAGAAGTAGACAGTAGCATGGTAGTTACCATGGGTTGGGGTGGCAGGGGTGGGGTATTTGAGGAGACAGTCAAACTATACAAAATTTCAGTCACGTGGGAGGAATAAGTTCAAGAGATCTATTTTACAGCGTGGTGACTCCACCTAACAATATACCGTGCTCTTGAAAAATGCTAAGAGTGAATGTGAAGTGTTCTTGACAAAACTACAATAACTATGTAAAAATTAGCTAGATTTTGACATTGTAAAATGTATATAATACATCATGTTGTACCTAACAAGTATATACAATATGAAATGTCAGTAGACAAGATTTACCAATAAATAAATACAGAGATCCATGGTTGGAAGGGGTTGGTGTTGAAAGAAGGAATAGAGAAGCTAGAGACAAAAGATTTTTAGAGAAGTGAAACTATTTCATAGGACACTATGGTTGCGGATGCCTGTCATGATGCATCTGTCCAAACCCATAGAATGTACAACAAAAACATAGTGAACCCTAATGTAAGCTACAGACTTTGAGTGATAATAATAGGTCAATGTGGGTTCAATGATTGTAACTCACATACAATCTGGGATAGAGAGTTGATACCGGAGGGAGGCTATGCCTATGTGGGGGAAAGGATATAGGGGAACTCTCTAATTTTTGCCCGATTTTGCATAAAACTAAAACTTTTCTATAAATTGAGCACAAAATTCTTAGCTAGAGCCATCAGGCAAGAGGAAGAAATAAAAGGTATTAACATTGGAAAAGAGCAACTCAGACTATCTCTGTTGCCTGGTGATCTGATGGTATACACAGCAAACCTTAAACACTCCTACAAAAGACAGCCAGACCTTATAGGTAAATTCAGTGAAATCTCAGGTTACAAAAGTCATGCACACAAATTAATAGCATGCTATACACCAACAACAACCAAGATGAGAATTAAATCAAAACCTCAATCCCTCTTACAGTAGCTACATATGTATATGGGAATATACTTTAGAAAGAAAGTGAAAGATCCCAACAAGGAGAACTACAAGGCACTGCTGAAAGAAGTAATAGATGGTACAAATGAGCAGAAATACTTTCCATGCCCGTGGATTAGAAAAAACAGTATTGTTTAAAAAAAAAAAAAAAAAAACCATGCAGCCCAAAGCAAACTACAGATTCGATGCAATTTCTTCCCAAAAAACAATGTCATTTTATGCAGAGTTAGAAAAAAAAAAATTCTAAAATTCATATGGAACCAAAAACAGCTAGGATAGCCAAGCCATCCTAAGGAAAAGGAATAAATATGGAGGCATCACATTACCGGACTTCAAAGTATCCCAAAAGGCTATGCCAAACAATGTGGTATTGGCATAAAAGTAGATCCACAGACCAATGAAACAAAATAGAGAAAACAAAAATAAAGCCAACTGATTTTGACAAAGCATACAGAAACATCGACTGGGGAAATAACACCCTATTGAATAAATGGTGATGGGAACATTGAATAGCCACACACAGAAGAAGGAAACTGGATCCCTATCTTTCATCATACACAAAAATTTACTTAAGGTGACTTCAAGACTTAAATCTAGGTCCTGAAACAATAAAAACTCTAGAAGAAAACCAGGAAAACTCTTCTAGACATTGGCCTAGGCAAAGAACTTATAACAAAGACCCCAAAAGCAAATTCAAAAAAAGCAAAAATAAATCAGTGGGAGCTAATGAAAAGAAAAAGCTTCTCCAAAGCAAAATAAATCATCAGAGTAAACAAACAACCTACAGAATGGGAGAAACTATTTGCAAATTATGCCTCTGGCAAAGGACTGATAGATCCAGAATCTACAAGAAATTGAAACAAATCAAAGAAAACACAAATAATCCCATTAAAAAGTGAGCAAACAACATGCATAGACGTTTCTCAAAAGAAGACACACAAATAACTAATAAACAGGGGAAAATGCTTCACATCTCTAATTATCAGGGAAATGCAAATTAAAGCCACAATGAAAAACAGCTGAGTTTCTCACCCACCTTACCCCAGCGAGAATGGCCATTATTCAATAGTCAAAGAACAGCAGGTGTTGGCGTAAATGTGGTGAAAAGGAAACGTTTAGGCATTGCTGGTGGAATGTAAATTAGTACAACCTCTGCAGAAAACAGTGTAGAGATTTCACAAGGAACTCAAAGTAGATCTACCATTCCATCCAGCAATCCCACTACTGGGTACACACCTAAAAAAAAGAAGTCATTATATCAAAGAAACCTGCACACATATTTTTATCACAGCACAATTCACAATTGCAAAGATATAAAATCAACCTAAGTGCCCATCAACTGACGAGTGGGCCCCAAGATGGCCAATCGGAAGCAGCTTTGGTCTGTGGCACTCACAGAGAGGAAGAGAGGCGAGTGAATGCAGCACCTTTAACTGAAATATCCACGTACTCACATTGAGACTATGTAGGAAAACAACCTGAGCCATGGAGAATGAAGAAAAGCAGGATGGGCCGGGCGCGGTGGCCCACGCCTCTAATCCCAGCACTTTGGGAGGCCGAGGCGGGCGGATCACGAGGTCAGGAGATCGAGACCATCCTTGCTAACACGATGAAGCCCCATCTCTACTAAAAAATAGAAAAAATTAGCCGGGCGTGGTGACGGGCGCCTGTAGTCCCAGCTACTCGGAAGGCTGAGGCAGGAGAATGGCGTGAACCTGGGAGGCGGAGCTTGCAGTGAGCCGAGATTGCGCCACTGCACTCCAGCCTGGGCGACAGAGGGAGACTCCGTCCCAAAAAAAAAAAGAAAGAAAGAAACCAGCCAATGCCCATCAATCGGGTCGATAAAGAAAATGTTTATATATATGTATATACACCACTGAATACAACTCAGCCAAAAATAGGAAAGAAAAAGAAAAAGAAAAACAGGGTGGAGAAACGGTCCACCCTGGAGCAACACAGAGCCAAGGGAACCCGCACCCCCGGTGGAGGGAAGCAGTGAGTGATTGCGTGCCCCCGGGAAACCACACTTCTCCCGTGGATCTTTGCAATCTGTGGATCAGGAGGTCCCCTTATAGGCCCGTGTCTCCAGCGCCTTGGATCTGATGCACACAGCTGTGTGGAGTCTCCACAGAGCAGCTGCTCGAACATGTACAGAGACCCAGGAGCTTTACATATTCTGGCCTCGGGATCCCTGGCAAGGGCATCTGCAGCTCAGGCAAGGCAGAAGGTCTGTGCATAACCCTAGGAAGGGGGCTAAATCCTGGGGGCTGAGCAGCTTCAATCTGCAGGCCCCACTTACATGGCAACTCACAAGATAGGATCCACTGGCTTGGAATTCTAGCCAGCCACAAGAAACAAGGTGGAGCCTGCCTGAGACAGGACAGAGACCCCAGGAAAGGGCCAAGCTGCTATCTATGCTGTTTGGTCAACTCGGCTGTTTCGGTCTGTGGGCTTTGGAGAGTCCAAATGGTCGGGATGAGGTAGAGTACCCCCAGCACAGCACAGCTGCTTTCCCAGAATGTGGCCAGACTGCTTCTTTAAGCAGGACCTCAATCCACTGCTCCTTGTGGGGTGGGTCCTCCCAGCCAGGGCCTCCAGCCATACCTGCCTCTGTTCTACAGCTGACAGAGTTCTAATTTCTCCCTGAGTCTAAGTGCCCATGAAGTAGGGCCTGCTGCCACCATGACTGTTCAGGCATCTCAGCTGGTCCAGCCTGTGGGCCTTGGAGAGCCTTAATGGATCAGGGGCTGAAGGGATCCCCAATACAGCACAGCTGCTCCACCAAAAAGCAGTTAGATTGCTTAAGTATGTCCCTGATCCTATTCCCCTCAACTGCATGAGATTTTCCCAAGCAGTGTAACCAGCCACCTCCTACATATACATTCAAGCCAGTAACAAGTTTAGTACCCTCCTGGGACAAAGTTTCCAGAGGAAGAAGCAAGATGCCATCTGTGCTGTTTTGCAGTTTTCAAGGGTGATAATTCCAAGTATGGGAAAAACCCAGGTGACTACAATCCGGAGCAGACACCCAGCAAACTGCAGCAGCCCTACAGAAGAGTGGCCAGAGTGTTTAAAAAAAAAAAAAATCAAACAGCAAACAACCACAACAAAACCAAAACCCCCATCTAAAGGTCAGCAACCTCAAAGCTTAAAGCTAGATAAACCCACAAAGATAAGAAAGAATTTGACAATGCTTTTTATTTTCTCTTACATTTCTTTCAGATGAAATTAAGCTTCAGAGAATAACATCTTCTATCACATTCATATCACATTTTTGCATATCTAACTTGATTTTTTTCTCCTGAACTTTACTAAGTGATGTTGATATTCATCAGTTTCAATTCTGAAAAAAAAAAAGAAATTCATGTTGCTTCTTTTTATTCTTAAAAAAAAAAAAAGAAAAGAAAGAATTAGCACAAAAAAACCCTGAAAACTCAAAAACCCAGAGTGCCCCTTTTCCTCCAAATGACCACAACACCTCTCCACCAAGGGCTCAGAAATTGGCTGAGACTGAGATGGCTAAAATTTGCCATCATGTCCTTTGTAGGGACATGGATGAAATTGGAAAACATCATTCCCAGTAAACTATCATAAGAACAGAAAACCAAACACTGCATATTCTCACTCATAGGTGGGAATTGAACAATGAGATCACATGGACACAGGAAGGGGAATATCACACTCTGGGGACTGTTGTGGGGTGGGGGGAGGGGGGAGGGATAGCACTGGGAGATATACCTAATGCTAGATGACGAGTTAGTGGGTGCAGTGCACCAGCATGGCACATGTATACATATGTAACTAACCTGCACAATGTGCACATGTACCCTAGAACATAAAGTATAATAAAAAAAATTTTTTTAATTTAAAAATAAAAAAATTACAGGATGTGGATAAAAATAAACTTCGCTGACCTAAAAGATCATGTTGTAACCCAATGGAAAGAAGCTAAGAATAATGATAAAACAATGCGGACTTAGACTCCCACACAATAATAATGAGAGACTTTAACACCCCACTGACAATATTAGACAGATCATCAAGACAGAAAATTAACAGATATTCAGGACCTGAACTCAGCTCTGGATCAAATGGACCTCATAGATATCAACAAAACTCTCCACCCAAAAACAATAGAATATACGTTCTTCTCATCACCACACAGCAGTTACTCTAAAATTAATCACATAATTGGAAGTAAAACACTTTTCACCAAATGCAAAAGAACTGAAATTATAACAGTCTCTTGGACCACAGCACAATCAAATTAGAACTCAAAATTAAGAAATTCACTCAAAACCGTACAACTACGTGGAAACTGAACAACCCGCACTGGAATGACTTTTGGGTAAATAACGCAATTAAGGCAGAAATCAAGAAGTTCTTTGAAACTAATGAGAATGAAGATAAAAATGTACCAGAATCTCTGGGATGCAGCTAAAGCAGGGTTAGAGGGAAATTTGTTGCACTAAACACCCACATCAAAAAGTTAGAAAGGACTTGTTAAAAACCTAACATCACAACTAAAGATCTAGAGGACAGGAGCAAACAAATGCCAAAGCTAACAGAAGATAGTAAATAACCAAGATCACAGCTGAACTGAAGGAGATAGAGACACAAAAAAACCCTTCAAAAAATCAATGAATTCAGTAGCAGGTGTTTTGAAAAAATTAATAAAATAGATAAACTTCTAGCTAGGCTAATAAAGAAGAAAAAGAGAAGATTAAAATAAACACAATCAGGCTGGGTGCAGTGGCTCACGCCTGTAATCCCAGCACTTTGGGAGGCCGAGGCGGGTGGATCACAAGGTCAAGAGATCAAGACCATCCTGATCCAAAATGGTGAAACTCTGTCTCTACTAAAAATACAAAAATTAGCTGGGCATGGCGACGTGCACCTGTAGTCCCAGCTACTCGGGAGGCTGAGGCAGGAGAATCGCTGGAACCCGGGAGGTGGAGGTTGCAGTGAGCCGAGATAGCGCCACTGCACTCCAGTATGGTGATACAGACTCCGTCTCAAAAAAAAAAAAAAACACACACACACACACAAAATCAGAAATACGGGGGATATCACCACTAACCCCACAGAAATACACACAACCATCAGAGACTATAAACAACACCTCCATGCACATAAACTAGAAAATTAGAAGAAATAGATAAATTCCTGGACACGTATACCCTACCAAGACTGATCCAGAAAGAAATCAAATCCTCAAATAGACCAATAAGTTCTAAAATTGAAGCAGTAATTAATAGCCTACCAACCAAAAAAAGGCCCAGGACCAGAGGATTCACAGTTGAGTTCTACCAGAAGTAAAAAAAAAAAAAAGGGAGCTGGCACCATTCCTACAGAAACTATTCCAAAATATTAGGCCAGCATCATTCTGATACCAAAACCTGGCAGAGATACAACAAAAAAAGAAAACTTCAGGCTAATATCCTTGATGAACATTGATGCAAAATTCTTCAACAAAATGCTGGCAAACCAAATCCAGCAGCATATCAAAAAGCTTATCCACCACAATCAAGTAGGCTTCATCCCTGTGATGCAAGGTTTGTTCAACATATACAAATCAATAAATGTGATTCATCACGTAAACAGAACTAAAGACAAAAACCACGTGATTATCTCAATAGATGTAGAAAAGGCCTTTCATAAAATTCAACATCACTTCATGTTAAAAACTCTCAATAAACTAGGTATCAAAGGAACATACCTCAAAATAATAAGAGCCGTGTATGATAAATCCACAGCCAATATCATACTGAATGGTCAAGGGCTGGAAGCACTTCCTGTGTAAACTGGCACAAGACAAGTTTGCCCTTTCTCACCACTCCTATTCAACATAGTACTGGAAGTCTTAGCCAGAGTAATCAGACAAGAGAAAGAAATAAAGGGCATCCAAATTGTTAAAGAGGAAGTTAAACTGTCACTGTCTCCAATGGTATGATTGTATACCTAGAAAATCTAAAGACTCATGTAGAAAGCTCCTAGATCTGTTAAATGAATTCAGCAAAGTTTAAGGATACAAAATCAGTGTATACAAATCAATAGCACTGCTATAAACCAACAGTGACCAAGCTGAGAATCAAATCAAGAACTCAGCCCCTTTTATAATAGCTGCAAAAAATAAAGTAAAATACTTAGGAATATACCTATCCAAGGATGTGAAAGACCTCTACAAGGAAAAGTGCAAAATACTGCTGAAAGAAATCATAGATGAAACAAACATAAAATCATCCCATGCTTATGGAGGGGTAGAATCAATATTGTAAAAATGACCATACTGCCAAAAGCAATCTACAAATTCAATGCAATTTCCATCAATATTCCATTATCATTCTTCGCAGAACTAGAAAAAAACTGTTCTAAAATTTATATGGAGGTATAAAAGAGCCTGCATAGACAAAGTAAGGCTGAGCACAAAGAAGGAATATAGAGGCATCACATTACCCAACTTCAAATTATACTACAAGGCTATAGTTACCAAAACAGCATGCTACTGGTATAAAAATAGGCATATAGACCAATGAAACAAAATAGATAATCCAGAAATAAAGCCAAATACTTACAGCCAACTGATCTTCGACAAAGCAAACAAAAACATAAAGGAGCGAAAGGACACCCTATTCAACAAATAGTGCCAGGATAATTGGCAAGCCTCATATAGAAGGATGAAAGCAGATCCTCAACTCTCACCTTATACAAAAATCAACTCAAGATGGATGAAAGACTTTAAATCTAAGACCTGAAACCATAAAAATTCTAGAAGATAACATCAGAAAAACTCTTCTAGACATTAGCTTAGGCAAAGAGTTCATGACCAAGAAGAACCCAAAAGCAAATGCAAGAAAAACAAATATAAATAGATAGGACTTAATTAAACTAAAAAGTTTCTGCACAGCAAAAAAACTTAGTAAGAATCAGCAGAGTAAACAACCTATAGAGTGGGAGAAAATATTCACATACTGTGTATCTTACAAAGGACTAATATTCAGAATCTACAAGGAACTAAAACAAAGCCTCAAGGAAAAGAACAAACAATCCCATCAAAAAGTGGGCTAAAACATAAACAGGCAATTTTCAAAAGAAGATATACAAATGGCCACCAAACATATGAAAAAAATGTTCAATAATGATCACGGAAATGTAAATCAAAACCACAATGCAATGCCACCTTACGCCTGCAAGAACGCCATAATTAAAAAAATCAAAAAATAGTAGATGTTATGGTGGATGAGGTGAGGGACACTTTTTCACTGCTGATAGGAATGTAAACTAGCACAACCACTATGGAAAACAGGGTGGAGATTCCTTAAAGGACTAAAAGGAGGTCTATCATTTGATCCACCAATCCCACTACTGGGTATCTGCCCAGAGAAAAATAAGTCATTATATGAAAAAAACTCTTGCACACACGTGTTTATAGCAGCACAATTCACAATTGCAAAAATATGAAACCAGGCTGGGCACAGTGGCTCACACCTGTAATCCCAGCACTTTGGGAGGCCGAGGTGGGTGGATCATGAAGTCAGGAGATCGAGACCATCCTGGCTAACATGGTGAAACCCTGCCTCTACTAAAAATACAAAAAATTAGCCAGGCGTGGTGGCAGGCACCTGTAGTCCCAGCTATTAGGGAGGCTGAGGCAGGAGAATGGCGTGAACCCGGGAGGTGGAGCTTGCAGTGAGCCAAGATCGTGCCACTGCACTCCAGCCTGGGTGACAGAGTGAGACTACATCTCAAAAAAAAAAAAAAAAAAAAAAAAAACAACCAATGCCCATCATCGGGTTGATACAGAAAATGTTATATATATATATATAAATGTTATATAGATGTGTGTGTGTGTGTGTATAGATATACCACTGAATACAACTCAGCCAAAAATAGGAAAGAAATAATGGTATTCCCAGCAGCCTGGATGGAATTGGAGACCATTACTTTAAGTGAAGTAACTCAAGAATGGAAAATCAAACATCATATGTTCTCACTTATAAACAGGAGCTAAGCTATGACAACACAAAAACATAAGAATGTTACAGTGGACCTTGTGGAACTTAGATGGAAGGGTGGAAAGGGGTGAGGAATAAAAGACTACACATTGGGTACAGTGTACACTGCTCAGGTGATGGGCACACCAAAATTTCAGAAATCACCATTAAATCACTTATCCGTGTAACCAAGCACCACCTGCTCCCCAAAAACTATTGAAATAATAATAAAACAAAAGAAAACAAACAAAAAGAAAACAGGAACATATACACCATGGACTGCTACTCAGCCATAAACAGGAATGAAACTATGTCATTTCAGCAACTTGGATGGAACTGGAGGCCATTATTCTCCGTAAAGTAACTCAGCAATCTACAAGCAAATAGTGCACCATCTCACCTAGAAGTGAAAGCTAAGCTATGGGTCCACAAAAGCATGCAGTGTAGTATACTAAACATTAGAGACTCAGAAGTGGGGAAGGTGAGAGGAGGGTGATGGAGGAAGAAACTGCCTGTTGAGTAAAATGTAAACTGAGTGATAAGTGCACTAAAATCCCAGACTTCAGCACTATACAATTCATCTACGGAACGAAAGACAACTTGTACTCCTAGAGCTATTGAAACACATTTTTAAAAATTTAACAACAAAATAATAATAATAATAAGCTCGAATCTTAAAACACTAATACGAACTTATTTTGTAAGTACTGATAACATGGAAACTATTGTTCTGTGTGCCATACCTACATTGAATTGGGCACTAATTTCTACTATAGGTATCACTAAAGTCTTTTAGCAGTATATTTGAATAGAATTCACAACTACACAATTTATCCATGGAACCTGAAACCACAGGTACCCCTACAAATATTGAAATAACAAAATATATTCAATGTTTTCTTAGCTCTGCTGTGACCTCGGGTCAGCAGGTCAGTGAGGTCAAAGCTGGCTTCTCAGGACCTCGTGGCATTCCCATCATGGGCAACGGCAGGATAGCTCAGCTCAGGTGTCCCTTCCACCTTCATAGGGGAAAAGGAGCTTGAGGGGGCTGAGGGGGAGCACCAGCGACAGTCACGTGATTCTTTTCTCAGGAAAGCTTTGGCTTATCCGGAGCCAAACCTGCTGGAGGCTACGAGATTTTCACGAGTGTCACTTTTGGGGAGAAAATGTCAGAGGAGAATCCCTGACAGAGAAGTGACCATTTCAAATTTTTCAAATTTCCATAGCCCCCCGCCCACCCCGCTCCCGGAACACTTCATTCTCAAAGGAACTGATAAAATCTCATGATCTCATGCATTGGTGTTTTGAAGCAGATGTGCAAGTTGGCTAACTTTCGACTTTATTAAAAAAAATTTTTCACTGTCAATATTTCCATGATGATGGAGAAATGTAGACTTTCAGACTCTCTTTCACACCTAGAACTTTAGGTGACCCACCCACCTACCATCCCTCCCACAAGGCGCACTCCAGAAGGTTCGTTCTCCATTGGGCGTGTGCAGAACCCGGGGACTTGATTGGGTTTTCACAGCCCTGATTAGGTTGAGGATCTAGTGAAGCAGGAAGTACAATGGAAGGGAGCTGGGTGGGTCTAATCCAATCATCTGAGCTCCTTATAAGAGGCAGGGTTTTACTGAGACCACAGAGATCTCCAGTCAGAAAGAGACTGCCTGCGAGGGAGATTCCTGGCTGCTGCTTTGTAGACCAAGGAAACCCAGGACCCTCCGGGAAGACTAAGCAGCGTGGCCTCCGACCCACAGACCTGAGAGCTGGTAAGTGTGGGGCTGGGTTGGCAGGGGCTAAGTGTGTGGGAGAGTCATGCGCATGGATCTCAACTCACAGGCTCTCTGAATCCTGTCCACAGCACCACTGCCCTCGCTCTCTGACGCCAGCACCGCCTGCAGCCGGCCAGGCTCAGCCCAAGGACAGGGGAGAGGCTAAGGCCCCGCGACATGGCGCGCACCAAGCAGACCGCCCGCAAAGCCACCGCCTGGCAGGCCCCCAGGAAGCCCCTGGCCACCAAAGCCGCTGGAAAAAGGGCGCCGCCTACAGGAGGGATCAAGAAGCCTCACCGCTACAAGCCTGGCACCCTGGCGCTGCGGGAAATCAGAAAGTACCAGAAGTCCACGCAGCTGCTCCTGCGCAAGCTGCCCTTCCAGCGCCTGGTGCGCGAGATCGCCCAGGCCATCAGCCCGGACCTGCGCTTCCAGAGTGCGGCCATTGGCGCCCTGCAGGAGGCCAGCGAGGCCTACCTGGTGCAGCTCTTTGAAGACACCAACCTGTGTGCCATCCATGCCAGGCGCGTCACAATTATGCCCCGAGACATGCAGCTGGCCCGCCGCCTCCGCAGAGAGGGTCCTTAAGAGCCCGAAGGTAGCTAAGCATAGGATTGGGAGTGGAAACAGGCAGAAATCAGGTCTTGGTGGTGTTTCTGTGTGCTTTTGTTTGTTAATGTCTAATCTACCTTGAGGGTCATAAGGCACTAGTGTCAGGTGGGAATGTTTCAGTGAGCGAGTTTCAGCACTTCAGCTCTACATCAATTTTCAAGAAACCTGTTCATTTTCACTGGACTATGCCTGTGTTTAGACTACTTCAAACCAAATAAATCTCTTCCTGATGGCAACTCAGTGATGTTTGTTTAACTTGATCAGTAGATGAGATCCACACTTCGACTTTTCCTGTATGCACCTCTGTGTTTGCAATGTTCCCTGTGTCGTGGGCTGTTTCTACTAGTTCGCTATGAACACACATTCAACTCCACTTTCTAAAATACGAATAGACTGTATCCACAAGTCACTTCACATTATGGGAGGCAGTGTGGGTGTGTTCGTGGGTAGGAAAGGGAAAGAGGCAGCCTTTAGAAGTCTGATACCGTCCATCTCTGGCAGTTCAGCGTCCTAGAATATGGTCGCATCCATGGCCATGACTGAAGTGACCCAGGTCTTAGTAGGGGAGGTAGTAGGAGAGGCCTTGGAAGTGTATGAGACGTGGGGAGACACGCCCCCGCTGCAGCCCAACCATTTGAGGCAGGCTGTCTGCAAGTTCAAGTTTAAGGGCCACTTATTATTATTATTATTATTACTTTTTTTATTATGTTATTTTATTTTATTTTTTGGAGATGGAGTCTCACTGTCTCCCAGGCTGGAGTGCAGTGGCGCGATCTCAGCTCACTGCAAGCTCCGCCTCCCGGGTTCACGCCATTCTCCTGCCTCAGGCTCCTGAGTAGCTGGGACTACAGGCGCCCGCCACCATGCACAGCTAATTTTTGTATTTTTAGTAGAGACAGGGTTTCACCATGTTAGCCAAGATGATCTCGATCTCCTGACCTCGAGATCTACCCACCTTGTCTTCCCAAAGTGCTGGGATTACAGGCGTGAGCCACCATGCTCAACCAATTTTTTTCTTTTTTTGGGATGGACTCTCGCTCTGTCGCCAGGCTGGAGTGCAGTGGCGCGATCTCGACTCACTGCAATCTCTGACTCCCTGGTTCAAGCGATTCTCCTGCCTCAGCCTCCCGAGTAGCTGGGACTACAGCCACGCGCCACCATGCACAGCTAATTTTTGTACTTTTAGTAAAGACGGGGTTTCACCATGTTGGCCAAGATGGTCTCGATCTCCTGACCTCGTGATCTGCCTACCTCGGCCTCCCAAAGTACTGGGATTACAGAGGGCCACATTTTTAACAAGTACCAAAAAATCATGTGATTTTAGACTCAAGGCCAGAAAAGAAATCCTGGGGGGAAACGTACTTGTTCCATGTTCCCTATGACAGAAGACTTTGTGTGCCAGAGCTTCAGTGTCTCAATCTACCCTGAATTTACCCACAATTTTAATATCTTCCTCAAACTCTTAAATTGGCCACACCTGGATGAAGGAGGCAACCTATTTCATAATCACTTTGACTAAATATTTGGATCGTTTCTGACATCTGAGTTTTTTCTACATCCTCCTATTTGGAAGAATAAACTTGTATGGGCCTTTTGCACCCTCTGGACAGCAAACTGCTTTGAAAGAGAAACCACTTCCAAGAGACTATGGTGATTTCACATTGAAGACAGAAGTTGCTCTGCCTTAGGACTTTGCTTTTTCTGGGTTTTATTTTCTTATCAAGATCAGTTACTAGTTCATATTTTCTGTTGAATTTTTTTAAAGGCATTATTGATGAGATTATGGCTTTCTCACAAAAAATATTACTTTGGTGAAAGTGGATTGAAATTAACAGAACTTAAATTTTTCAATGCTTTTCAAGTACAAGAGTTGAACATGGCATGGTAGGTGAGGGAGTAGGAGGTAGATTTTGACAAACACGATTTTTTCAATTTAGATGATTTCAAATGTTTTGTTTTTATCCAAACTACAGAAGATTTTAATGAGTTGTCAATTCAAAGGTCATTACAAAAAAAAAAATCTGAAGCTAAATCACAATGTAATTTTTGAATTACGATCTCAAAAAATTTGAATAACTGGATGGCATTGCTGTGACAAAACAAGGATTTTTAGCTCTTTCATCTTTAAAAACAAAAACCTGATGCAGAATCATCTCGTTTTACCAAACACTAGTATGCTCCCTTGAATATATGCCTAAGAAAAATGAATTAAAAACAAAAAAACTTCATCTATCTCATTAATAGGTTCATATAAAAGAAAATATTTTCTTATAAAATAGACTGCTAGATATTCCTATACTCGGCACTAACTCGAAATTATATGATGTGTCTCTCCAATATTCATGATAGTTATTAAACTCTTACAAAGATCTGACTCCATTCATTTTGTGAGAGCATGGCCCCCTTCTCCGCCATATATGAAAGTTACCACTCTACTTTGTATCCTTCTTCATAGAAAACATAACACCATCAAATTATTATTTAAACTTGTCTAATTGGGGTACAACAGTTTGTTTAGTTGTACTTTTGAAGACCAGACCCTAGATACTACACACTTGGAAACAGTGCAGCTAGATTGTTTAAACTTTATTTGGGCACAGACTAAGTACTTTTCTGGGGCAAAGGCAGGCAGGGCGGATGTTAAGGTTATTCCAGAGTGATCCTAAATTATTGAAAATAACTGTGAAGTTGTAGGCCATATGCGGTGGGTCACACCTGTAATCCCAGCACTTTGAGAGGCGAGGCGGGTGGATCTCTTGAAGTCAGGGGTTCAAGACCAGCTTAGCCAACATGGTGAAACTCCATCTCTACTAAAAATACAAAAATTAACCAGTGTGGTGGCACATGACTGTAATCCCAGCTACTCTGGAGGCTGAGGCAGGAGAATTGTTTGAACCTGGAAGGCAGAGGTTGCAGTGAACCAAGATCATGCTACTGTATGCCAGCCTGGGCAACCGAGCAAGTCTCCATCAAAAAAAAAAAGAAAAAGAAAAAGAAAGGAGGGAAGGAAGGGAAGGGGAGGGGAGGGGAAGGGAGGGGGAGGGGAGAGGAAGGGAGGGGGAGGTGAGAGGAAGGGGGAGGGGAGGGAAGGGGAGGGGAAGGGAAGGGAAAAAGGAAGGAAAGAAAGAAGGAAAGACAGAAGAAAGGAAAGAAAGAAAGAAAGAAAGAAAGAAAGAAAGAAAGAAAGAAAGAAAGAAAAGGAAAGAAAGAAAGGAAAGAAAGAGAAAGAAGCTGTGAAGTGCAGTCCCTTCATTTGTTAGTCATCTCCTCACTACCTCACCAGTTCCAACCAGAGGCCACATTTTTCTAGGCAGTCTCCAAATGCACATTATGAGATAGACTTTAATAATGGCAGTGAAGCTCCAGGAAAACTTACATTGTTATTAACATGTAATACAACCAGCCATGAAAGCTGTCAAAGATTTTTCCTGGAAAGATATCACTTTCTACAAATTTTCTTCTTGAGAACTGTGGCTATATGATATTACATATTGAGAAGATTTAGAATGTGTAGGGGCACTGAACCTTCTCAGCGAATCCATTTTTCCTCTTTGAAAAAACAACACTGTGTTTCTGCTCCTGAACTGACCTGACCTCTGAGACCTTGATGGGATCTTGTTTCTGTCTTCAGCAGTTCAGCTTTACTCAGACCACGAAAAGCATTGAGTTCTACGTGGGGGCCAGAAAAACATTCTAACCTTGTGTGTCCAATCACTACTCTCACTGCTATCTGTAGATTTTTGTCCCACCTCAGGTTGCTTGGGCAAGGTTCTCTTTACTTCTAGTGTTCAGAGAGCACTAGGCCTGCCACATCTGCCAGAACACAGCTTCCAAGACTCCCCAGTGCCATGGAAAAAGGAATGAGCTGACAGCAGTATAAAGCCTGGGTGATATTGAGACCCTTGGATCTTCCTTATTTTGGTTGCTCAAGCACTTTAATTTCTGAGAGAGCCCTCCCAACTCCATGAGTTCTTCCAAGAATCTGTACCCTCCATATCCCTCCCTTAGACCCAGTAGTCTAACTTGTTATATGCCTTTACAAGGAAGTTGGTAAAATAAAATGAAAGCTATGTAATGTCAAAATATGGTGGTGTGAAACAGAATTTCCCCATCCTTGTTAAAGTTTAAAAGTTTCTGTAATACTCACCCAATCAAAGATAGGTTCTATGTACCATAAGTACCATTTTAAGAGCAAAAGCTAAGTTTAAAAATAAACAAAGTAACAGTTTTGAGGGGGTCTATTTGGCTTCAGGAAAAAATAATTGATGTTACTCTCTGTTCAATATTAGAACTGAACTGGAAGGGGTTTTAGATCCTTTTTGCTCATATTCTGTGATTTAGGGGGCACAGGGCAAAGGTAAACAGGCTGAACTAGCACCGTCAATATCTGCGAGTTGTGCTGGGAATGTTCACAATGATTTGATAATAAATCTCAGGTCTTTATTTTATGATGGAAAAGTCTTCTTTGCCATAATAAAGGTAAAGTAGAGTATGTACAAGGAGACTATGGGATAACTTTATAACTCCTGATGAACCTACTTTGTTCCATATCTCAATAATTTATTTTTTATGTTGCTGTACTCAGGTTCGATTCTATGAGCAGATTGCCTCTAGAAAGCATAAAATCAAGAATACTCTGTAACAGTGTTTTAAACTAAATTTGGGTGCCTATAGAAGCACTGGTAATATTACCACGTGAAGCAAACCTGCAGGATCAATAGGCTCTCTCTATATGTGTCTTTTAAACTGTGGATGATCATTACAAATGGGTGTTCACAGACAGGTGGTTTTTGGAATCTGTTTCTCTCTCTCTAGTCTTATAAGATTCTCCTATACTATGTTAATTTCCAATAATGTAGACAATCAACTTGCTGACATAAAGCAAAGTAGGGAGGAATACCTATGAGAACAGTCAAATAAGAGAAAATAATGCTTTGTGATTTTGTTTTTATTTCCTCAGGTTGGAAACAGTTCAATGATGACCCAAAAAAATCCATAAAAGTATTTAAAATACATACAAGGACAACAATTGCAGTGCTCCTGCTCAGACACAGCCTTCAGGGCAGAAGAACACAAGAGAAAAGTCTCTGCAGGCTTCATTTATTGATACCAGACATAATCATAAAAGCTAAGACACAGCAACTCCAGGCTTCAGTATAAAACCATACAAGTCCCCTGGAAGAGATTTCCCTCTCTGAAAGCATCTCCCTGCCCACAAAAAACTCAAGGCCCATGTACCCATCTTCTTCCAACTAGGCAGACCCAGAAAAATGCCTCTATATGCCCTAGGAAGCCCAAATATTGAGTCGAAGTGATTATGAAACAAGCCACTGTCTTCATCTAGGGAAGGCCAATGTCAGAGTTTGAGAAAGACATTAAAGTCGTGGGTAAATCCAGGGTGGACTGAGATGCAGAAGCTCCAGCAAACACAGTCCTGTCATTGGAAGACGAATGCAATACTTATTCCTGCACAAACAGACCTTTCCCTCTGGCCTTGGGCCTAAAAGAACATATTTTTTTTTTTGTAGTTGCTATTGGGGAAGAGGCCCTTGGGCTTTAACCTGTGAACAGCCTCCCTTAAATGCTTGGGATGCAGCGGGGGCATTTCTCCCCCATCTCACACATGTCCAGGGCCTCTTGCACCACCTCTCCAACCAAGACCTTGGCTATTCCAGCCATGGCAATGGCCGCGTTCTCAGACACCGATCTGCCAGTGATAGACTGCATCAGACCCGCAATGCGTGCTTTTGGGAAAGCTGACCGGCGACACACTTTGTAGCGGGCCAGCTGCTCCTCAGACGTGGCAGAAAGCAGGGTTGTCATCCTCTGAGCCTCCTCTGCATCCACGGTGGGCTTCCTCTCCTTCTTTCCTTTGGTATCTGTTTTCCATTTTTTGGCTGCAGGAGGAGCTGAGGCTGAGGCTTCTTTGTCACCTGCTCTGAGAACCAAGATGTCCTGACTCCTGAGCTCACCTTCCTGATCCCTGGGTTCTTCCAAGTTCCCATCTAGGTCCTCTGGGATTCCATCCTTGTTGCTGCCCTTCAGACCTCGGGGCATGGTGAACATCTCAGCAGACACACCTGTTTGTCTGCCTGTCACCATGGGCTAGATGCAGATCTAGTCCATGGCAGCGCTGTAGAGGCAGAAGTTCCAGCTAAGGTGGTTTGATTATGGATCTGCAATGAGAACCTTTCAAAGATTTTAGCTACTGTGTTTCTTCTGAGCCATAGTTCAGCCACAACTAGGCACAGCTCCCTGCCTCCCCCTCCCCCATACAAAAATACACACTGGTTTTTCTGACTTCCACAATGTGAAGAAACTTGTGTATGGAGAGTATATTAGTTTTAGATCAATGCATAATAAATTCTCACTCCTAGAGGTGTCACTCAGGTGTGGGCTGTGGGGATCTCTGGATCTGCACAGCCACCGCTGGGGACTCTCCAGTGGGGAAAAATTTCTCTCTGCCTGGAGATCTCTGTGATCTTAGGGAGGTTCAGTTCCTTATAAAGAGCTCAGATGATTGGATCAGGCCCAGCACTTAATGTCCATTGGTTCAGGGTATCCCTAATCTAATCAGGGATTTGTGGGCTCATCAATTCATGATTCCACCCACACTCAAGGGACGGTCAGATGTAGGGTGTGTCTCCAAGGGGCAGGAAATGTGTGGGGCATTTAAGAATTCTGTGTGCCTCACAGAATCTCAAAGTTTACATTTCACAACAATAAAGAAAACATTGACAGCAAAAATTACATATTTTATGAAGTTGCATATTAGACAACTTAAATGTCGGAGCAAAGAAACCCCAGGGTTGTAAGGCACTAGTGTCAAGTGGATGTGTCTCAGTGAGTGAGTTTCAGAAGTTTACATCAATTGTTAAGAAATCGGTTCATTTTCACATAGTCCATTTCACTGGACTATGCCTACATTTAGACTACTTCAAACCAAATAAATTTCTTCTTGATGGCAACTCAATGTTTGTTACACTTGAACAAAACAGTAGGTGAGATCCACACTTTGACTTTTGCTATATGCAGCTATGTGTTTTCAAAGTTCCCTGTTTCCTAGGCTGTTCCTGCTAATTGGCTATGAACATACATTCAACTCTACTTTCTGAAATGTGAATAGAGTCTCTATCCAAAAGTCATATCACATTAAAGGAGGAAGAAAACCCAGTGTAGGTCTGTTCATGGATGGAAAAGGGAGAGAGGCACACTTTAGAAGTCTGATGAAGTCCATCACTGGCAGGTGGATGCCCTAGAATGAGGTAATGGCTGGGATGACCCAGATTTTGATCATCAAGGTGGTAGGGAAGACTGTGGACATGTGTGCAATGTGGGGAGACATACCGCCACTGCAATCCAAGCATTGGAGGGAGGCCTTTAGCAGGCAACAGCCCAGGGGCCACTTCCCAAACACTGAGTACAAAAAAAAATCATCTCCCTCTGGACCTCAGCTTAGATAGAAAGGCCTGATCTTAAAGAAGAAATTACTCATCCCAGTCTTTCTATGACAGGATCCTCTGTGGGCTGGAGCTTCAGTACCTCAGCCCATCCTGGATTTACCCATGATTTAACATCTTTCTTAAGTCTTGGAAGACGGAGGTTGCAGTGAGCCGAGATGGCAACACTGCCCTCCCACCAGGCTAAGAGAACAAGACTCTGTCTAAAAAAAATAACAATTATCATCATCATCTTTGGATCTCTGAAGTCCATGAATGGGCAGGCATTGTTCTGGGTCTTCCTAGTTGAGGGAAGAAAGGTGTATGGCCCTTGAACATCCTGTGGATAGGGAGCTGTTTCAGAGAGAAAAAATAAACCCTTTTAAGAGACTATGGTGGAATTTTTAGCTCCAGAACAACTGCAAAAATAAACCAGGAATCCCAAGAGGACCCACAGACCCTCTAAAGGAAGTGGACTGCTTCTGCAGGACCTGAAGACACCCCAGATACTGTGCTGGTATCCACAGCTGAGAGACCTATAGATGGTTCACATCACAGGACTTTGTGCAGAAAACTTCCAGTACCAGCCTGGAACCTGGTAGACTTCCTGGGTGGCTGGATCCAGAAGAGAGATAGCAATCAATTCAGCTTGGCTCACAGGAAGCCACATCCATAGGAAAAGGAGGAGAGTACTACATCAAGGGAACACCCTGTGGGACAAAATAATCTGAACAATAGCCTTCAACCCTATACGTTACCTCTGGCAGAGCCTACCCAGATGAGAAGGGACCAGAAAACTAACTCTGGCAATATGACAAAACAAGGCTCTTTAACACCCGCAAAAAATCACACTAGCTCACCAGCAATGGATCCAAACCAAGAAGAAATCCCTGATTTACCTGAAAAAGATTCAGAAGTTTAGTTATTAAGCTAATCAGCAAGGGACCAGAGAAAGACAAAGCCCAATGCAAGGAAATCCAAAAAGTGATACCAGCAGTGAGGGGAGAAATATTCAAGGGAATAGATAGCATACAGAAAAACAATAAAAACTTCAGGAAGCATTGAACAAACTTATAGAAATGCTAAATGCTCTGGAAAGTCTCAGCGATAGAATTCAACAAGTAAAAGAAAGAAATTCAGAGCTTGAAGACAAGGTCCTTGAATTAACCCAATCCAGCCGTGGGTCAAAAACGAAATCAAGATGAAAATTAAAACATTCTTTGAACTGAATGACAAAAATAAAACAACCTATCAAAACCTCTGGGATACAGCAAAGGTGGTGCTAAGAGGAAAGTTCATAGCCCTAAACACCTACATCAAAGACTGAAAGAGCACAAACTTACATTCTAATGTCACACCTCAAGGAACTAGAGAAAGAAGAAGCAGCTAAACTCAAACCCAGAAGAAGAAAGGAAATAACCAAGATCAGAGCAGAACTAAATGAAATTGAAACAAAAAAAAAATACGAAAGATAACTGAAATAAAAAGCTGGTTCTTTGAAAAGATAAATAAAATTGATAAACTTATTAACAAGATTAATCAAGAAAAGAAGAGAGAAAATACAAATAACCTCATTAAGAAACAAAACAGGAGGTATTACAACTGACACCACTGAAATACAAAAGATCATTCAAGGCTACTATGAACACCTTTATGCACATAAACTAGAAATCCTAGAAGAAATGTATACATTCCTGGAAAAAATACAACCCTCCTAGCTTGAATCAGGAAGAATTAGATGCCCTGAACAGACTAATAACAAGCAGCAAGATTTAAATGGTAATTTAAAAATTACCAAAAAAAAGTCCAGGACCAGATGGATTCACAGCAGAATTCTACCAGACATTCAAAAAAGAATTGGTACCAATCCTTTTGACAGTATTCCACAGGATAAAGAGGGAACCCTCCCTAATTCCTTCTATGAAGCTTGTATCACCTTAATACTATACCAGGAAAGGACATAACCAAAAAAGAAAACTACAGACTGATATCCCTGGTGAACATAGACGCTAAAATCCTTAACAAAATATTAGCTAACCAAATCCATAAACATATCAAAAAGATAATCCACCATGATCAAATGAGTTTCATACCAGGGATGCAGAGATGGTTTACTATGCACAAGTCAATAAATGTGATACACCACATAAACAGAATTAAAAACAAAAATCACATGATCATCTCAATAGATGCAGAAAAAGCATTTGACAAAATTCACCATCCCTTTATGATTAAAACTGTCAGCAAAATCAGCATACAAGGGACACACTTCAATGTAATAAAAGACATCTATGACAAGCCAACAGCCAACATAATACTGAATGAGGAAAAGTTGAAAGCATTCCCTCTGAGAACTGGAACAAGAAAAGGATGCCCACTCTTACCACTCGTCTTCAACATAGTACTGGAAGTCCTAGCCAGAGCAATCAGTCAAGAGAAAGAAATAAAGGGCATCCAAATTGGTAAACAGGAAGTCACACTGTCACTCTTTGCAGGTGATATGATCATTTACCTCGAAAACCCTAAAGACTCCTTCAGAAAGCTCCTAGAACTAATAAAATAGTTCAGCAAAGTTTCCAGATACAAGATTAATGTACACAAATCAGCAGCTCTTCTATACACCAACAGCAACCAAGCAGAGAATCAAATCAATAACAACCCCTTTTACAATAGCTGCAAAAAATTAAATACTCAGGAATATACCTAAACAAGGAAGTGAAAGACCTCTACAAGGAAAACTACAGAACACTGCTGAAAGAAATCATAAGTGACACAAACAAATGGAAACACAATCTATGCTCATGGATGGATAGAATATTGTGAAAATGACCATACTGCCAAAAGCAATCTACAAATTCAATGCAATCCCCGTCAAAATACCACCATCATTATTTATAGAATTAGAAAAACTAATTCTATGTTGTTGTTATGTTTGAGATGGAGTCTTGCTCTGTCACCCAGGCTGGAGTGCAGTGGCATATCTCGGCTCACCGCAAGCTCCACCTCTCAGGTTCACGCCATTCTCCTGCCTCAGCCTCCCAAGTAGCTGGGACTACAGGCGCCTGCCGCCACACCTGGCTAATTTTTTGTATTTTTAGTAGAGAGGGGTTTCACCATGCTAGCCAAGATGGTCTCAATCTCCTGACCTCGTGATCCGCCTGCCTCGGCCTCCCAAAGTGCTGGGATTACAGGCATAAGTGACCGCGCCCAGCTGGATCCTTATCTTATACATGAGGATCCTCACCTTTTACAAAAATCAACTCAAGATGGATAAGGACTTAAATCTAAGACCTGAATCTATAAAAATTCTAGAAGATAACATTGGAAAAACCCTTCTAGGCATTAGCTTAGGCAAGAATTTCATGACCAAGAACCCAAAAGCAAATACAATGAAAACAAAGATAACCTAGTTGGGACTTAATTAAACTAATTTTTTTGCCAGCAAAAGGAACAGTCAGCAGAGTAAACAGACAACTCACAGAGTGGGAGAAAATCTTCACAATCTATACAATTTGACAAACAACTAACATCCAGAATCTACAAT